>NC_059343.1:106435828-107035828 GCF_018350155.1 Leopardus geoffroyi | reverse complement strand
CCAGGTGCTGAGTATATAATGGTGAATTAGACAGACTTAAGCCCTGCCCTGAAGGAGCTTACACTCTAGCAGGAGATTCAGAAAATATTTAGGTAAACAAATATGTATATTTGTATTTTTCCTATTCCTGATTCACTTTTTATATTTATCATTAGCTTACTAAATGTGTTCTTACTACCTCTGTGGACTGAGGTAGAATATAAATAAATACATAAATAAATAACATAATCATGTGAAAGTGTTGTACTTGGAAAATATACTTTAAATATATATTTAGTTTTGAGAGAGCACGAGCCAAAGAGGGAGGGGCAGAGGGATAGGGGGACAGAGGATCTGAAGTGGGGTCTGCGATGATAGCTTTGGGACTGACAGCAGCGAACTAGATGTGGGACTGGAACTCCTCAACCTGTGAGATCATGACCTGAACCAAAGTCTTACCCTCAACCTACTGAGCCACTCAGGTGCCCCTCAGAAAAATATTTTAAGTGAATTTTTGAGTGAATGGGGTAAATTGGTGGGAAATTTTCTTTCTTGAACTTGAAGGATGTGTGAATATTTATATCAGTTGATGAAATGGAATTTCCAAAGTTAAGATCTTTTGTTTTTAAAGCAGTAGGTAAAAGAGAAAACCAATTTCTTCATGTATGCTGTTAACTCTTGAGGTACCCTGTGGAAAAAAAAAATTACAAACAAAAAAACTTCACACTATGCAGTCTAGTCCCATTACAACCTTTTCCACATAAGTGATTTCTATGCCTCTGCCAATGGTGCACTCATTACAGTCAAGCCCTGGACTAAAGGATTTTCCCAGTCCTCTCAAATCATTAAAGTGTAAAGTGGCAACAGTGTTCTTCAAAATAGGAATACAATCAAGTGTACAAGTTACATTTTTAAGCCTCTCTGCAGTCATAAGCTAAAATAAGCTTGGTTATGGTCAGTGATTCACATTTAAAAGAGGCATTTTTGTGGGGCCATAGTGGGTATACTGAAACAAGCTAGAGCTGTCTTGAACCCTCTGGGACTTACCATTTATTAGGGGGCAGGATCCAGACTAAGTATGCAACCAGAAGGTAGAGTGTGGTAGATGCTCAGTAGTGCTATAAGAAAAAAAAAAATACACGGTGTCACAGAGGAAGGAGATGTTGTTGAGGGATCAGGTAAATTTTATGAAGAGGTGGCATTTGACCTGGGCCTTTAAAAAATGATTACCAGTTTGGTAAGTATAGCATGTGGGTAAGAGCATTATGAGTAGAGGAAACAGCATAAGCAAAGGAAGGGAGGTATACAAGTTTAAGCACTGGTGAGTAGTCCAAGGTGTTTAGAATAGAGACTAATAGAAGGATGCCATGGTATATGAAGGTTGGCAAATTTTGATGGATTAGAATTATGGAGGACCTTGAATGTAATGCTAGGGAGTTTGGGTTTTGAGAGGAACTAATCACTCAATGAATGAATGAATGAATGAATGAATACATGCATAGACACATACATAAAATATAAATGCCACTTAAGAAATATGGAGGTCGCTGTAGATATCATTTCAAGCTAATCTTTTATTAAGTCTTTGTTGGGTTTATCTTTTGACATTAGCTCAATGAGAGAAAAAAAATGTAAAGGCCACAAAAAGAGAGATTTTGATATTCTGTAATCTGGGGCAACTAAGTACTTGGCAGTTGTGATGAAGTGCTGGTTTGCAATAGGGGAGCTAGATTTAGAGTGCAAGATGTTCCAACACTGTATGTTTGGATGCCTTCAACTTTAGCCTTAGAGATTTAAAGCTCATACACATGTCTGTAAAAGATCAAAGAAGGACTGTAAGAAGCTATGGTTAAAGTAGGAATGTACAGCCCCAGAGAAATACACAAGAGAAGACAATAAATTATGTTGGAATGCCTGGCAGTCTTGGAAGGAGCTCTTGAGAAAATTTTGTGTGTGAAGGTCTTTAGCCAATCCATCCTTGTGAGTGCCTTGAGTGAAATAATTTTTGTTTTTGTTTTTGTTTTTTTAAACCAGGACCCACCAACCAAGTCTAATCTTGGCAATCCTGTATCTGGAGCTAGTGTGAACGTTACATAGCTGCATATAGAATGTGTTGGGAAAGGCCCTGAAAGACCTTTCTTACAAAAGCTATCATTCTTCATGTGAGTCCTGGTCAAGAGGCTGGCCTGCTAATCAAGTGCTTCATTCAAAGGGTAGTTTCCAGTAGGAATGACTCATTACGTGTCACAGTAGTTTTCAGATCTATATTAACAGTGACATACTTTTGAGGAAAAATATTCTGCATCTCACTATATGAAATGGGCAAAAGTGGAGCCTTTCAGTTGAAGCATAGGGTTACTGGGCTCACTAACTCTTATGAAGTACTCTATGAAACCAGAGTTCTGAGAAAACCAGATTAATTCCAGACACCTAAAAAGCTCTCTGGGAAGGCATATGATGTTAATTGAGAGGGAAACGGAGTGTTGGTCTGATAGGATAGGGCCAACCCTGATGAGACAGTCAGTGGGAACTCTGATAAATCAGAGGCAGTATTGAGGTGTGAGGACCTGCAGGAGTGGAAAGGGCAGGAAGGGGCTGTTGGTTAGGATATGGACAGATGCTGAAAGGAATAGGGGCCATGGTGTGGCCTGACATCACACTTTCCCCATATCCAGGAAGCTTCTGTTTGTTTATGTTCTCTCTTCATTCTATTTCCTGCATGCCCCACATCACACCAACTAAATTTTTCTTTTCTGCTGACTCGATTTCTTGCCTCTTTACCCCTATGCTAAAAATATCCTGAGCTTCTTTGACAGCAGGAAGCCTGAATGCTTCCTGAAAATTCACAGTTTGATACCCTTTCTTCTTTACCTCAGGTTATATCATTATTCTACATCTTCAATTGCACCTCCTCATAGGGCTTGATTATTGTTTCCCTCATTATATATACATCTCTGTTTCTAGGCCCTATTTAGAACATATCTTTGGGTGAATTAAAACCATTTATCTCTCTCTTGGCTGTTGTTATCCTGCATGTATCTTCTGCCTTCTTTAAAACCTTATGTCGAGCCGTCTTTTTAATCAGTACTTAGAACTTACTTAGTGTTACTTGTGCAGAGGATATTTGGGTGGAGGGATGGTTAAGATTCATTTATCTGGCAACTGAGGGGACACTTATTTTCCTTCCTTTCTTCATTCTAACCAAATGCTTCAGGTCCAGCCTTAATTTGGGGTGACACTTTCCATTGAGATTCTCTTCCACTCCCACTTTTGTTTCTCAGCAAGGATTTTCACATCTCTGTAGGGGCTGCTTTCTTGCCCTTGAAATTTCCCATGCTCTGGATGCAGGGGACTTGGCCCTGGGTCAGAACCCTCCCTCTTCAGTAATGTATACTATTAAGCAAATAGCACTGAGCAATGTTCTCTCCCCAAGTCAAAGTGCTCCCATTTAGGTAAAATTTGAGCTTCCTGCTGGCAGTTAGGAGCCAGAATGGTAAAGGAAAATACAATGTAAAAGCAATATGAGTTTGAATAAAATTATGATAAGTGTCACATGGTACCATTACCCATATCCCCACAGGCAGGTATTAGGGAAGCTCTGTAACATAAGGCTGGAACAGAATTCCAATAGTGGAAGGAAAAGTGGCATTCCAAACTGGAGTGTGAACTCTTTGAAGTCCTTTGGGAGTGACAAATGTGGAATGAGTGACCATAATTTGTATAATTGGGTGAATCAATGAAGTACTAGAATATTATATATTTCTGGAATATGCATATTATATATATATATATATATAGTTACTACATTATATATACACACTATATATATGTGTGTATATATATGTATAGTATATGTTTTCTATTTGAGTGTTAAGAAATGTTGCATTTGTTTTCAATAATTAGATAATGAGTGTTACATACAAATGAATTCCCATGTGACTGAAACTAACTTTCCCAATTAAGAAATTAGATTAATGTGATTCTACCTTACTAAACTCAATATCCCAAATATATATATATTATTTCTTGATGATTCAGTTTACCTTTATAATTAGTAGTTTATAGTACTCTTTTGTTGGGAAAGGACTCATCATGAAACTGACATTTTTATCTGGGATTTGAATGATGGCTAGAGATTTACTACACATGGAAGGGGATAGGCAATACAGGTAGAAGAGAGAACATGATCAACAACACAGAAGAATGAAAATGCATACCATATTTTGACAAGAGTAAGCAATCTAATGTGACTAGTATGCAGGTATATATAGCCCCTAATAATACTAGGGGATGAAATATCAGAAGAAGAAACTAGAATAGGAGGTTGTAATTAAATTGTTATTATAAAAAGTATGAATTTCAAACAATATACAGTGGTGAGTTATTAAAGGCTTTTTACCAGGGAAGTGACGTATTCTCCTTGTGATTATGTTTCTATGTTTTTATGTTTATATCACAGGCTGCATTAAGGAGTGGTTGGGAGATGCTGAACACTCCTATAATCACTTTTTGCCCTTACCCTGATTGCCGTTTCTGCAATCTAATGAAAAGTGACATACAAACAACTTTACTCCCCTTTCCAACAAAATTACTGTCCCCACCCCCCTCCAAAATAATAATTCTGAAGTCGCCTCTGCTCTATTTTTATATATCCATGTATCCCACTATCTAAAACGTGTTTTCTATGTACCAGACATCACATTCTTCTGTACTTTGTATACATTTTCCATTTTAATTATTCAGCAATCCCATGAAATATTTATTATTGTTATCCCCCATTTGAAAGAGGAGGAAAGTGAAGTTCAGGGAAGTTGGATAACTCATCAATGATCATATGACTAGTAAGTGGCAGAGCCAGGACTCAATTCTGCCTGACTCCAAAGCCCACAATGTTATAGTAGCTCAGGCTAAAGGATACATGGACTTAAAAGCATTTTGCAGTGGGGCCAAAGAAGAGGGGTTACATTTGAGATTTGGAAATACAGAATTAATATTCTTTCAAAATGTTCAAAAATTTATTAAAGCAGTCTAGAAGGACCATATTATGAATTTTTTTCAATGTCTATTTCTGCAGAGATTAGTTAGAAAAAAAGCAGCTGTTGAAGTCATTCAGTTAAGAAGTTATTTTGAAAACACTAGTAAGAAATTGGATATTTCTTATCTGACTTAATTCTCTGTGTGTGTGTGTGTGTGTGTGTATCCAGTGTTAGAATATAGGCATATACTATTATTTTTACTCTGTATACAACAATAATGAGATATAAGTTATTTTAAAAACTGTATTGTTTAAATAACTAATTAATTAGATTGGTCACCCCATCCCTATTTGTCAGTCTGTAAATTGGTGGTCCTCTTTTTCCATACCTAATCTCACATTTTTCCAGATGTTAGAGTTTTCAGATTTATTTCATACACATTTTCTTATTTGAATTGTACATACTCATGTAAGCTCAGAAGACATTTAATGTCTCACCCAAGGAGACATAGATAGAGATTGAGCCAGACTAGAGGTTCCTGACTCCTAACTCAGTGTTCCCTCTACCTAACAATAGGCACCACAGTATCCCCAGCATCTAGCACAGTGCATGGACCTAGTAGGTGCTTACTCAATGTTTGTCTAATGGGTGAATGAATAAATAGCAGCTAATATTAGTATTGAGTTATGAAAGAGTTGATAATAAATTGCTAGTAATTAGTGATTCCTAATGCCTATTCAGAATAAATCCTTTATTTTAATGACACACTAAGGATAGTTCATATGAACCATTGTAGTTAACTTCATTGAGGATAAACTAGAGCTCTACTGATTTTTGCAGTAGCTTCTGGGAGTTGTGGTAGTAGTTAAAAGTCATTCTTTTGATAAAAAGTGATTACATTTAGTTACACATGAAGGATGATTTGTGGCATACAAGAAGAACAGTAGATCAGAGAACTTGAGTTCAAGTTCCTGCTCTGTAAATTAATATTGTGAACTTGAGGAAATTAGAAAACTTTCTGTGTCTCAATTTCTACATTGATAAAATAAGGATAATAATATATGTATCAATAAGGCTGATGTGAAAATCAAGTGAGACAGTATACACGTGGATGTGCTTTGTGAACTATAATGTACTCTGCAAATTCTATAAGGGGGTTTGTTATTTGGTATTTTAGATGAGATTAAAGAATGTTCAGTAATAGTCACAATGCCAGGGAAGCCATATAACTCCATTCAGAAAGGTACTGTTGCAAAGATGACCACCAGCCAACATTAGATTTTATCCTGACAAAGAAAAAGTTGGAAATTAATTATGACTCATTATTACCAGGCTTACAAAAGGGAATGTTTATGTGAACTAGGCATTCCTTTTTAAAATTCTTAGGGGCATTTCTTGAAATGGCTATGCAATGGACTGACTGAATGTGGATTCGTGGGAAGATGACCCACTTCCCACTTAGGTATCACCTTCTGAAATATGGCTACTTTGGTCAAAGCTCTGAAGGATATTGGCTGTGGTATCTAACTTACATGTGTCAAAATCCACAACAGTCTGATCCAAGGGCTAGTAGAAATGTATTTGCTGCTTTGAATTTCTTAGTTGTGCTAGATAGCTCCAATCCAAACTTATTGGAAAACAAACTCATCATCATCTCCCCCAAACTAGCTCCTCTTCATGGTTTTCTTATTACTGTATCTAGCAGTTTTTCAGGTGTATTTTTTTTTTAAAACATGCTTGTTTATTTATTTTGAGAGACAGGGAGAGAGATCGTATGTGCAGGCACAAGTGAGGGAAGGACAGAGAAAGTGGGGGAGGGGCAGATAAAGAGGGAGGGAAAGAATCTTTTTAAAAATTTTTTTAATTTTAATTTTTTTATGTTTATTCATTTTTGAAAGACAGAGAGAGACAGAGCACAAGCAGGGGTGGGGCAGAGAGAGAGGGGGACACAGAATCTGAAGCAGGCTCCAGGCGCCGAGCTGTCAGCACAGAACCCGATGCAGGGCTTGAACTCACAAACCGTGAGATCGTTACCTGAGCCAAAGTCAGATACTCAACTGACTGAGCCACCCAGGTGCCCCTATTTTTTTTTTTAATGTTTATTTATTTTTGAGACAGAGAGAGAGACAGAGTGTGAGTGGGGGAGGAGCAGAGCAAGAGGGAGACACAGAATCCAAAGCAGGGTCCAGGCTCTGAGCTGTCAGCACAGAGCCCGACGCGGGGCTCAAACTCATAAACTGTGAGATCATGACCTGAGCCGAAGTTGGAACGCTTAACCAACTGAGCCACCCAGGCACCCTGGGAGAGAGAGAATCTTAAGCAGGCTCCACGCTGTCAGCATAGAGCCTGACACAGGGCTCCATCTCATGAACAGTGAGACCATGACCTGAGCAAAAATCGAGAGTCAGATGCTTAACTGACTGAGCCCCTCAGACACCCCTCGGGTATGTTTTGATTCTGTCTTTCTCTCTAGTCACCAAGTCAGTTGACTTGTTATTTGACAATGTGTTTATTTCTTCCTCTCAGTAGCCACCACTCATACCCTCAGTTGTCTCTTTGTAGACTTTAGAGTCTACTAACTGATCTCTCTGACTCCAGTCTATGTTACCTCAATGCATCCTGTCACCTCTCCAGATGAATCTGCCTAAACCACTGCTGTTGATCACTTCATCTCCCCACTCAGAAGCTTTGGTGGTTCCCAGTTGCCAACTGAACACAAACTGGCATTCAAGGCCTACCACAATCTGTCCCAGACCTTCTCTGTTCCATTGATCCCCTATGGGATTTAGTAAAAAAAAAAAAAAAAAAAAAAAAAAAAAAAAAATTCACCCTTTTTAGAATACATCTTGCCTCTTCTTTCTGTGGTTTTATTCAAAATTTTCTTTGTTTATGGACACATTTTCTTTATCCCCACCTGACAATTACCTTGCTATCCTTTAGGGTACAGCCCAAATGGAATCTTCTAATCTATGAACTTTGGAGTCACATATGCCATGCTTAAATCTTGGCTTTAATACTCCATAGCTCTAGTGTGGATGAGTTATCTCTTATGTTCTGTGACCTTGGGCAAGTGACACAACTTCTCAAAGCCTCAGTTTTCTAACCTGGAAGATGGTGACAGCCCTAGGAAGTAAGTACTATTATTTTTGTGAGAAGGAATTATGCTAATGCATAAAAGGCTTACCATGTGCTTGGCATATAGTCATTGCTCAGTAAAAGGTAGTTGTTTTCATTGTAATTACCTCAAACAGATAAGATATAACTCCCTTTGAATTTTGAAACCATTTTGTACCATTCTTAGGGAAATTTATCCCATACTAGGTTCTATTTATTTTTTAATGTCTTCCCTTCTTAGAAATTGCAAGCTCCTTGAGGTTAGGGAACTTATGTGGTATTGCTATGTGAAGTGCCTGCATAGTAGGCACTTAATACATGTTTACTGAATGAATGAAAGATACTTTAAAGAAGGGGAACATCACCCCCTCTTCTCCTTTTATTTGTTGAAGGTCAGTATTTGTAATAATGACACTGTATGCAATGAAATTAGACATATATTCACAGCATCCTTGTGAAAGAATGAGAAAAGACCACCTCTTTTAGTATATGAGGAAAGTGAAATCATAAAGCCATTGAAACAGCACTTTTGTAACACTTTTCTCTGAGTTAGCAGTGGTTGAGAATCTGGTCTCCAGGCTAGTTGATATTATTGTGTTGTACTGTCAACTGTGCACTCACTTTCCTGTTTACATGCTTCAGATTTTATAGAAAACTTCTCATTCATATCATGTTTGGGAAATAATTAACATAAAGTAGAAAATAATTGTATATTTATTTGATTATTTTTAAGTAAGCCTAGATCCCTATACTTTTTTCCTTCTCAGTCTGTCCTGACAATTCTCCAGAGAACTATGCAAATCCTGGCCTGTTTCCTGAGCATTTTCTGAAATCGCTGAAATGGAGAGAGAGGATATTAAAAATAAGTGCCCTTCTCCTTTTCCCTGTCCAAGCTGTGTAAAATGGGGAAGAGTTGGAGATAACCCCATGCCATGATTAGAAGGCATTCTGACTCTCCAGTCTCAGAGCAGGGCTGATGATGGTGATTCTGGGAGGCTACAAGAGGGAATTACATTCAAAGGGGGTAGAAAAGTGAAAAGTCAGGTGAATCCCAATGAGCTCCACCACAATGCCTTGCACAAATAGATGAGTTGTCTTCCTAGTCCGTTTCTACTTGTTGGGAACCACACTCCATTCAGAGCCCAAATGACAGGCACTCTAGTTGCCTGCATGTGAGAACATTACACCCGTCTATTAGACTGCTGTTACTTCTAATGTGGAAGAAGTAATGATGTTTAAATAAGCAGGCTTGGGAAACTCATGGGAGGGTTTGAGTTGAAGGAATACAATAACAAGCACTACCCTTACACAAGAAGAGAAAGGATGACTTAAATCATGTGGCCTGCTCTCACCCTTGTGGAGTTTGAGTCAATTGTCAATGACCATACCCTAACAAGTAGACCTATCTGTATTATTCTTTTGGCCTAATGCTCTGCACACAGTGGATGCTCGACATTGGTTGCTGACAGCCTGGTCAGTTTCACCAGAAGGCAGTTCTATGGTCTGAGTTTCTATTGTAATCAGCTACAATGGATTTGATTCTCTCTCTGGAGTAGTGGCTGGAATCAATGCATAAACTGATGGTGTACCATCCTCCTGAGATAAAAGTGGTGACAACCATGCTGTGTTCCAGGGAAAACTGAATGCAGTCCTTCCCTAGCCCACTAAGCTATGGTATTTTGCCCTCAGCACTTCTTTACGTATGAATTAACCAGTAAGGATTGTACCTAAAAAGAAAGTTCTTTGGTAAAACACAGTTATAAGCATTATATCCTGTAACTGTTTCAATTTCTTTGTTGTTGGTGGTGGTGGTGTTAAGAATGAAATTCTGACAAATGAGAAGAAAAGCAATTGGCTTTTTCACAGTTTTATGTAGAGTATCAAATTAGATTTTGAGTATTTGCAGTGCAATAGCTCAAGATTGATAAATGGAAATCTGATAATCCACAAACGTGACCCAGCACAATATTGTCCTAATTTGCTTTGTGAGGATTAATTCAACTATTTTCTGCTTTCATGGCAGTGAATATACAGTGTGGTACAAATAATGCCATGTAAACAAATTCTGCCTTTCCTTAATCTTTTCAAATATCTTGAGTTGACCTTTCCCTTGAGTGTCCTTTAGCATATTCTAGGATAGAGCCCAAAAGCATATGTGAAAGCCATGGAAGAAAGAAGACTCCAGTCAAAGAGAACAGTGGTCCATTGGACCCATTATTCATTCAAGGAATTCCATTTTTCTATAGTATTTTACTTTATTTTATTTTTTTATTTTAATTTTTTTTTGAGAGAGTACACATAAGTGGGGGAAAGGAATAGAGAGACAGGGGTGGGAGAGAGAGAAAGAGAGAGAAAATCCCAAGCAGGCTCTGTCAGCATGGAGCCTGATGTGGGACTCAAACCCACGAACTGTGAGATAATGTCCTGAGGCGAAATGCTTAACCAACTGAGCCACCCAGGTTCCCCTCAATGGTATTTTAAATGCAATGATGGCTTTTTGGTAATTTTTCCTAGTTGGCCACAATGACTGAAATACCAGAAGTTAAATTCTACTGCAATGAAATGTATTATACCAAAGCTTCCCATGTTTAATGTGACTGAAATTGATTCCAGCAAATGTAAGTAGTAATGATGTCAACAGAAATTTGGATTCCTAGCTTGGCTGTGGTTTCAAATATTATGTAGGAAATATTCTCTCATTAGGATTCACAGCATTTCTCAGAGCAGTGGTTTGGGGCAGGACCACATTGAATAGCTAAGAAAAGCCAGCCCTGAAAACCTTTCCCCACACAAAGACCTGCAGAATTTTACTCACAACTTCTGGGGCTTATAGATCTTTTGAAGTTTGGCCACTAGAGGTCCATGTTAATATCTCTCACAGAAGAAAGCCAGAAGACAGTAGTGGCAGCTTCCTTATAGCCAGAGATTTTTTAACATTTAAAAATCTGAGATTTTTCAATCTGAGATAATGCAAGGAGAGGAACAGGCATAATATAAGAAATCTCTTCCTTCTCCCACCCCTGCCAGTGTTTCTTAGTTTAGAAACCAATGTTCTATTTTGGTATTTTAGGACTCTCCTGTTTTATGAGCATCCTGTTAATTAGCTGTGTGGTTTCTATAAAATTGTTCCCATAACATTGGTGGTTGCTATTTATGGCTGCCAGAAAACCCTGACATTTATAAAATATCCTTACACAAAGAAAGGGCAACATAGGAAGTACTGTATAATGAGTGGTGATGGGGAAACTGACATTGCCAATAAGCATTCACAGAAAGGGATTCAAGATCTCAATCCTAATTTAGTGCAATCGGACTGAATAATTGTAACATGCCTTATAAAAACAACTTGTTGTGAAGTGATGGTATCACAATTTAAAGCTTTGTCCTGGTAGATCAGGGATTTAGTTCCTATGAAGATACTGAAATTATTTTATGTATTTTTATAAAGTCCCGGATACATTTTTATCCCTTCTTTTGCTTTGATGAAACTCTTTTGGCCATATTGCATAGTTGTGAAGGGTAATTGTGGATTCCAATATAAAAGAAGATAAGTAAAATGTTTGAAAATAAAAGATGGAAGGTTACTTTAGAATCTAAAGTTTAGATATTGGGCATGGCCTAGGAGAATACTCAAAGGTGGGGAAGGAAGGACCATGCCCAAAATGAGACAAAAGAAGGCAGACTTGAAACAAAGGCTGAACTTGAGCATAAAGAATGGGTTTTGGGCAGTGTGGGAGCCAGCTGATCATGGATGCTGCTCTGAATGCTACTCAGCAACCTTTCACATGTCTCTGGATCACCTGTCTCTGAACTCCAATAGCAAATGAATTCCTACCTTCTCTAAATCAAAGAAAATTCTCCTGCTGGAGGGCAGTGGAATATCAAACCGAAAAGCCTGTGCCTGGGATCAGGCTGTGTTCAATTCCCAGTTCTACCACTTACTATGTGAACTTGGGGCACTTTATTACTACTCTGTGCTTTGGTTTCTTCTCCTGTAAAATGGGGATAATAGTTACATCTACATGCTAGAAGCATTGGGGTGATTAAATGAATTAATGTGTAAATCACTTAAACTTAACGTATATTAAGCACCCAATACATGTTAGCTGTTGTTACTATAACCTCATTAGTCCTTTGTTTTCAGTCAGTATAATGGGTTTTATAGTTCACCTAAGAGATTTTGAATTCATTGAAGGAGGAGGCAGTAACTTAATGTTTGTGGTAATTGTGGCCTAGCACAGTGTCTACAAGGGAGCAGGCACACACCTACAGAAAACTGACAAAGGAATTCTGAAAGATTTTCAGCAAACAATGGTTTTGGATTTAAATGTCATTTATCCAGCACATTTAAAACCCAACCCCTATTCCCTATGTATTAACAAACCTTTTTATGGTGATTGAAAATCTCATGTTAAATATCAGTTGCATGTACATCAAGCATGTCTTGTGTATAGGATCTGTATATTTTCAATTGGCTATGCTCAGACTTGGGGAGCTAAGGGCAATATTCCCTGCCCCCTACCAGTTCCTTTTACATTTCATGGTTCAAGTTGTAAGGCTGAGGGAACACCTTCTGCATTTTTCCTGGTTACTTCAAATTCCATCAATACCTTTCTGTCTGGCGGAAGTCTGTGGTGGTGTGGGCCAGGAAAAAAATTCTATTCGTCTTCTCTTTCTGTCCAGGCAATTATTGACCTTCTTTCAATCCTTCTCTTTGATGGTATTTAACCTTGTCCTCCACATGGTTCACTGTCTGATTTCTGATTTTTTAACAGGCACTTATTTCTGCTGCTTCTCAACAACACTTTTGGCACTTCAGAGATTGCCAAGTTAGTTCATCTTTTTCCTAATTTGGATTTTTAACAGTGTTTCCTTTAGACTCTAGAGTTTGCTGGAATTGTGGCTCTGTACACAATTTGAGTACATTTAACTAAATAAACCAACCCTAAGTACTTGAATTTGGTCAAGTAAGCTTTTTTCTTTCTCCATTTTTAATTTTTTAAATGTTTATTCATTTTTTGACAGATAGAGAAAGATAGAGCATGAGTAAGGGAGGGGCAAAGAAACAGGGAGGCACAGAATCCGAAACAGACTCCAGTCTTTGAGCTATCAGCACAGAGCCCAATGCGAGTATTGAACTCATGAACCACGGGGTCATGACCTGGCCGAAGTCGGACGCCTAACAGACTGAGCCACCCAGGCGCCCCTCTTTCACCATTTTTAAAAGTCCACCTCCTGACTCCAAGTAGTCAATTAGATTGAGTTTTGAGCCAGGTTTTTTTTTTCCGGGGGAGGGGGCGGGTGAATGAGGGGGCCAGGTAGTGTGTTATGCTAAAGAACAGAGAGAGCCCTGTGAGTGCTTACACAGATGATAGATATTTTTAGATAATTTCAGAGTCTTATCCAAACTTCTGTTGCTGAGACTATTTTTTTAATGTCTTTGTCCCTTTCTTAAATCCATAATTACCCATGAGTAAATGAAAATACATGTGACCCCTCAAAGATACATTTGATATGGTATTAATGGTGTCCTAGGCTGGGAAAATGCTTTTTATACTAAGACTTATAATGAGAGTTCATCATCCTATTTAGATTCATTGATTACAAATATAGTGATAATAGCCATTTTTATATTGAGTCTATGATGTAGTAGACAGTGCTAGATGCTTTATGTGCTTTGTCTTATTTAATCCTCACAACTATCCTAGACATTAGTTATAACTATAATCCCCATTTTACAGATAAGGAAACTGAGTGGTTAAATAACTTTTCCAAGGCTATACAGCTATAAGTCATCATACTTAGTATGAAGTATTCATACTTAGTATGAAATAGATATGCAAATTTGCATTTAGTTCATTGGTTTTCTACATTGTAAACATTAGCCATTATTTGTACTTTGGATGAATAGCACTTTCTACTTCCATTATTTTGCTCTTTATAAAATGAATACACACACACACACACACATACACACACAAAATAAACAGACAGCTCTCCCTCGTGGCTATTTACTACAATGTCTCCCTCATTTTAGTTCTTGGGTTTTTCTTTTTTACTCCCAACTGGCTTTGACAATGTAATGATCCACAGACTTTGAATCCCTTGCACAGCATGGACTTCGGGGTCTAATTTTTGAAGGAATCTCTGACTCTGGCCATAACCTGCTCCTACTCCACAAAGTGTGTCCTGCTATCCTCTATATATTCTTATGGCTTTTTACCCATTGCTCAGCACCTACTTTGGCTTTTATCTCTCCAAATAATGACTTGATTCAGTCCTAAGTCATTATTTACCAGAGAAAGAATATTCAGAAGGTTAGACTCTCTTCTTTTGCTCACACAGAGGGAAGAAAGGATTCCTTAGCTGGAGCACAAGTAGAATGAGTACCAGAGGAAAGGATATCGTCTTCTGAGGATCTTTCTCTTTTAGTCAATTGTCATTACTCCAGGGTACATCGTCTCCCTTTTACAGGATTGTCTTGAAATAATTCTGTAGCTGAGATACATATGCAGAATATGCAGAAAATGCTGTAATTGTATGGTTAACTATGTGTTATATTTTGCCCCAAATATGACATTTAGGTTTAATGCATCGGCATTCCATAGTATTTCATAAGGAGAACTGTGACTTTCATATACTCTGACACCTGAAAAAAATTGATAACACCAGTCTTATAAGTAGAACTCTAGCAGAGAGCTGGGACACAAGACAGAAATGTTTTGATGGGTATGAGGGAAAAGTCTAGACTGTAGACATTAGAGTACTGAATAAATCTAAATGTGGCAACATAATGTGGGGCTTTAATTACCTGAAACATGAATCCACTGAGTATCTGTAGTTAGAGTAGAAGATTAGCAAAGCCTAAATCTTTATCCACATATGATTTAGTCTTGGTCTGTTAGCTTCAAGACAAGGTTTTAGGGGTGAAGCAGCCAGGCAGCAAATACCTCCAGACATGGTATGAACATGGGGAAATGATCTAATGGCTCCCTGATTGATCTCTGGCTCTGTGCTTTTCTCAAAACAGGTCACCTACCTCATTACTCCTCTCCCTCTTAAAAATGGGACTTAGCACAGTATGTTTTATTAAGTGGGTATGTTATCTCAGCCTGCGCCATCATGACCACCATTTCCTCTTCAGAGAAGGTGGTGACTTTATTAATGCAGATCCTTTATGAAAACTTAATAGGCTGTCTATAAAGAGTGATGTAATAAATTTGTTTACTCACTGAATCAGTATGGGCCCTCTGTGTGTTACTTATTAATATGTTTTTGTTGTGGGCTTTATTTCCTTTAAAAGCATATATGCTAGACAGAATAGCCCCCAAGAGTGGAATGGCTATACTGAAAGCAGATTAAATGCCTTTGGGATTTTTTAAAGACATAATCTTAAACCTGATAATTGTGAGTACTGGAGGAGAGCTGAAGGAGGACAGAAAACATGCTGGTAAAAAGGAGAGAAAGGCACAGATACAGGTCATAAACATACATTCCAACGTATGGAAAACAGGCAAATCCTGTCTCAGACTTATGCTGTGTAACCTAATCATTACCAAGTGTAAACTCTGTACCAGGGATAGGATTAACCTCCTGATAGATTGTGAGGAGGTACAATTTATGTCCCCGGGCCATTTATAAAATTTGATCTCTTTATGCCCCTAACTCAAAGAACCATCTTTTAAATTTTGTCTCAGTAACATGCCTCTCTAACTCTGTCTTCCTACACAGCATCTCATATTCAGCCTCTGTCACTTCTTTCTTACTTTCTTATGTATTAGAACCTCCATGTCTCTGGAGGTTCTCTGCTTTCAGGGTCTAGGATTTGGAGATGCTCATCTATTTTTAGAGTCTTTGGGAAATACTAAATATACAGCTCTTTCCCCTTTTAATATGTTTATTTCAAAGGTTTTCTGAAAATCTAATGATTTACCCATAGATTTGGATCTTGTTTATATTTTATGCAATATTCTAGAACCAACGTATTGTAAATCAAATGAGCAGGCCTGTCTGTAAAGCGTGTTGAGGTTTTAGTTGCATGGTCAGGTGGGGGAAGGGAAGGAAACTAGAAATATGTCAAGACTCATCTAGGGATTAGCATCAGTATCTAAATGGAGGATGAGGGGAAGATGATGGGTGAAGAAAAACAGCAGGAATCTCATGGATGTGGTCCTATATTAGGCATCAATCTATGTTAGAGTGCTACCCATGCCAGTCATTGGGGCCTTGGAAGATGGGGGTCTGTCTTTCATGGGAGAGTGCTGGGAAGAGGTAGAAGTCAATAAGGGCTCCAGCCAAGTGGCCTAAGCTTCAGACAGGAGTCCTAAAGGAGAAATGCAACTTAAACATAAAGAAAGGCATGAGACTAGTTTTATTAATTGTTCCCAAGCTGTAGGGATATGGCTGCAGCTCATTCCAAGCACCCCAGATACCAGGCTTCTGGTTGTCAGATTAATTTCAGATACTACTTCCTGATAAGATGGGCACTTCTAATATGATATTACATTAGACTGAATTGCCTTCAGGAAGTAGACAAGCTGAATTACAGGAGTGGAAAAAGCAACATGGAGTTTTTAACAAAGCCTCCAACACTACATCTTATCTCACTTAAACTATTTATTCTACGAACATTTAGCAAGCACCTGCCATCCATGTACAAAGTACTGTGCTAGGCATCAAAATCTTGCCTGTTCAGTTTATAACAAGGATAAGCCTGATATTAGCAAGTAAGCCTCACTGATTTAATGTAGGGGTACCTGTATTCCTTTTTCTATTTTTACGATGAAGCCAATTCAGTAGAAAAACTATTAGCAAGAATTAGGGTATCTGGGCTCTAGTTCTAGCTCTACCACTCACGGGCTATCATCTTGAGTGAATCATATCTGTGCTTGGGTTTTTTTTTCGTTATTCTTGAAAATCATTAAGGCTTTTCCTCTATTTTGATTGATCTTTGGTCACATGATTCTTTGGCCATAATTTATTCATTTATTCCTTTACTCACCAAATATCAAATTTGAAAGGGGAGGAAATTGAATATAAAGTGAAGATCATGAGCAAAAGTGGTTCTTCTTATGGCTTTCATTTCCTAAGTATCCTTTGAAGGTTTATATCCAAAGATTGTGAAGCTCATGAATGAGAAACATAGAAAGGCCTGAATTAAAGCCACAGGAATCAGGGGCTTAGTAAAACAAAGGGAGGAAAACCTTGTGATAATTCATCATTTTTCCACCTAAAGAAGAGTTGCTACCTCCAAAGAGTCATGTCTTAATGAATGAGGTGGGTGCTCACCAAACACAAAGCTAATCAAATGTCCTATGGAGAACTGAATACATGCTAGGCAGCTATCTAGACAATAAAGACTAATATTCACAGTTGGCACAGAATTGTCTTTATAGCCAGGAAAGTACAATGTGGAGTGAAGTAGAAGGTAAACTGAAGAGACTTTGTGCTGGTCAATGAGGGTTACAGCTGGCTGAAAAGAGAGAAGAAAGAATGCAAACACGTATGCCTAGCTCCTGGGAAAACTATGATTTCAGGTTCATTTTCTTACCTCCTTCTGTCTTCTATGTGCTGCTGGTATATAAGAGAGGCGAGAGATGTGCTAATTTAAATGTTTAAAAGGCCCACTTTCTGAGAAACAGGTAGAATTTATCTTTGCTGTCTTCTAACATTTCTCTCTCCAGTTCAGTTCAGTGGTTCTCAGGCAAAGGTAGTTTTGCTCCCCAGGAGGCATTTGATTATGTCTGGAGACTTTTTTGGTTGTCAAAACGGGTAGGGGTTTGTGACTACTGATATATACTGAGTAGAGAAAAGAAATGCTACTAAACATTATATAATGCATAGGATAGATACTCCATAACAAACAATTATCCAGCTCCATATGTCAATAATGCTGAGGCTGAGAAATCTTGCTTTAGGTTATTCATTCATTAAGTCATTGAGAGCACCTCCTGTGTTTCAGGCACTGTGCTAGGTCCTGGTGATATAGTGATAAATAAGACAAACATGGTGCCTGCTCTCATGGAATTTACAATGGAGGACACAGAATATAAACAAGCAGCAATAGGTTCCTTTTATTTATTGCCACAATTCCCCATGCCTATTCATACAACAGACATTCATTAAACACCTTCTCCAAGCCAGATATCTTGTTGAGGAGGTGATTCTTAAGCCAGATGTTATTCTTGTTCTAAGAAAGCTTAGTCTAGTGGGAAAGACAGACATTGAAATAAACAATTGTAACATTAGATAATAGCTTTAATAGAGGCATGACTAAAGTGCTATAAGAACATAGATTTTAAGTGTGCAGGCTCTCATGGAAGTGATGATGCCAGTAAAACCTCTTTGGAGAACATGTTCTCACAGATGGGTCTTGAAGAAATATTTTGAGTTCACTTAACAGAAGCTGAGAAAGGAATTTTTGATAAAGATACCAACATGAACAAAATTATGGAGGGTGAATATTCATGTCAATTGGTGAAATGGCCATGACATGATGTCTCTAGACTATAGGGTACCTGAACGAGAGTACCTATACTCTCAGGCTGGGATGAAGCTGGAGAGGCAAGCAGGAGCCATAACAGTGAAGGACTTGTGGGATATATTAAGGTCTTTGAGTTTTCTTTCAGAGGCAATTGGGAACTGTTGCAATTTTATAAGCAAGATAGTGATTTGGTCACATTGCTGCTTTACATGGGTAGGACTTGATAAATTCATCCTACAGCTACTACCACCACAATTAAATTTCTTTTACTATGGTCTTTTCTGCACTCCCCCGACCAAGGTTGTTTTCTGTCACTGATGTCTCATTGTCCACTGTAATAGCTTTAAACCCCACCAAGCAATTGGGTGCCTACCATGAACCCGGTCCCCTTAGAATGATAGGCTTGTATTCCCCATTGATTTGGTTCTCCTGGTGTCATAGACTATCGAGTTTGGAAAGGATATTAGAGGAAGGGCAAGATGAAGGGCCTGGTGTTTTAGTGACTGCTTATTATGCACCTGTAACTGTGCCTACTTTATTCCCCATATATCTTTAGTGCTTAGTGCTTAATAGAAACTCAATAAATGTATTAATTGTCATCGTCGTCATCATCATAATCATCATCCTCAAATTGTCTCATATATTTCTCACAATTCTTTGAGATAGATGTTATTATTACTTCCATTTTCTATATGGGAAGACAGGTCTAGAGCTCAAAGTACTTCTGAGACAAGAGACTTCTATTATGTTGCTAGGCAAATGTTTGCTGCAGTAATAAAGGAGTATAAAAACATGTGAGGAGTAACATGTCTTTTCCAGTATGTGTCCAGTGATGTTTTTTAGATCCAAGTACGGTTGTCTTTTGAGAGGGAACTTTCTTTTTTTTTTTTTTTTTTAATTTTTTTTTCAACGTTTATTTATTTTTGGGACAGAGAGAGACAGAGCATGGACGGGGGAGGGGCAGAGAGAGAGGGAGACACAGAATCGGAAACAGGCTCCAGGCTCTGAGCCATCAGCCCAGAGCCCGACGCGGGGCTCGAACTCCCGGACCGCGAGATCGTGACCTGGCTGAAGTCGGACGCTTAACCGACTGCGCCACCCAGGCGCCCCGAGAGGGAACTTTCTAATTTAAGATTTTTATTTTATTTGGTTCAGGAAGGACTTCAGAGGGAAATGGCTGGGGTATCAGTTTTGGTGCCAGCCTTCTGTTAGTTTAACCAGTGTTTTTCAAACTTTCAATTGTGACCCACAGTGAGAAATGTATTTTATATTGTGATCTAATATACATACACCTAACTGAAAACAAATGTTTTACCCAACAAAGCTTAACTTTATGTGACACATTCTTAGATTTTCCACAAAATACATTCTATTATTTTCCATTCCATTCCATTAAAAATGCTGGTTCTGGCCCATGGTTTTAAAAACCACTGCTTAAGCTACCTTGTAACTGTTCTACATAAGGCTTGGAATCCAAAGGGGCCTCATCTGGACAGGTAGTTATCAGTTCTGGGTACAGGACCATGTTGCCTACAAAACCTAACTAGAGTTCTGGGCTCCTTTTAAGATGGTATCTAGTCAACAAAGAACATCTCGCCAAATCAGGCAAGAAGCTCAAGGAGAGGGTATAGTATCCTGTAACCAGGAAACACACTCAAATGCATATTAAAGCAGCATGAGCAAAAATGCATATGAATTCTCATGCAATAAATAATTTTGCTGAACCCAGATTCCATCTCAGGGAAATACCATCAAATGCAGCTTTAAGGAGTGAGATCAAACCTGAAAGATATGACTTAAAGGTATGTATAATTGTAAAAAGGTCACTGCCTATTCTCTCTTTTGGCATAAATCAGGATTAGTACTTAAAAATAAGGAAGAACTGTTTTGAGCACCTCTTCTAGTCTTTTGGTCTCTAGGCTTCTGTTCTCTCTGCACTCTGCCCTGTGCTAGAATCTTATGGCTATGTTTTGTTTTTTGTTTTAATTTATTAAATATTTATTTTTGAGAGAGTGACAGAGTGTGAGGAGGTGAGGGGCAGAGAGAGAGAGGGAAACACAGAATCCGAATCAGGCTCCAGGCTCTGAGTTGTCAGCACAGAGCCTGATGTGGGGCTTGAAGTCACAAACCTCAAGATCATGACCTGAGCTGAAGTTGGATGCTTAACCCACTGAGCCACACAGGTGCCCCGCCATGTTTTGTCTTTTTGAACATCACATTACTGGAGTAGAATGAATACCAGACTCACTACATTCAGCCAAAGCTTTCACAGATTTCAAAGCCTTGCTCCAGATCATATATTACATTGTAAACAGTGGGAGTCTTGTATGTGCAGAGGAAGGCTTTATTAGGACTCAAGATATTTCCATTTTAGTAGTACTCTGAATGCTATGGTGAATATGATAGTTTCCTATGGTATTTCCAGGGATACTTCTAGCAACAAAACGCTTGGCTTTGAAGCTCCATAATTTGAAGGCTGATGATTAAAAGGCAAAACAACAAAGCATTCATAAGTCATGTGAGACAGTTTGCTTTTTAAGGTTATGACAGAAATACATTGGTGTACAGCTTTTCTTTTGCATCCTTACTTCCTACTTCAGTCTTTGCTTTAAGCTGAAGGATATTTTCCAACATAGCTAGGTGGGGATGTGTCCTCTCTCTGAACCATTTTATTTTTCCACTCAGAGAAGACTTGTCTCCCTACCCAACCCTATCCCATAGAGACCCTCTGCCATTTTGCTGAATAACCAACCCCTCCACTTATCCAAAGAAGAAAGGAACTGATGCCATTCTTTAGAATCTGGTATTGATTGAGAAATTTATCTATCACAAAGTGTCTCCTTGCCTATAGACATTTGTAGTTTAAGTTTTTTGTTCCAAAATGGGTTTGATGTTTATAAAGGCATTTCAGGCCTCAACAAACAATATGGGGATTTTTGAATGGATGATGAAGACCCCTAAGATCTTAATAGACTTACAGTCTTGTGAAACTGAAGGCAAATCTTAGAACTTTTGAGGATAGAAAACAGAGGACGAATAGCTTGTGATCGATCCTGATCAATTCACCACTGCACCTCTCCACTCCATCCCATCCCCTGACATATTGCTTTCCTAAGAAAGATAAGCCCATGTTGGCTCTGCTGAGGTTACTGAAGGTCTGGTCTTGATAGGAAGCAGGAGTGCTGGTAGGAATTCATTCCTCCTGACTTTTTCAAAATCAGAAGCCCACTGTATCTGAACAGAAGTTTCCTCAAGGACCCCTCCCCTTGTTTCCTGCCAGAGCACTAAACTTAAACCCAGTTCTTCATATTTGTACATATACTCTGGCACCAGTTTTATTTCCCACTTAACTGCTTTATTTCTGACAGAGGGATATATATTATGCTTCTGATTCCTACCATTGGTTGCTATTGTTGACAAGGAAGGCCTTTTCACTTTGGTAATCTCTTTATTTCCATGCATGTTTCCTTTTTACTTTTTTTCAATCACTCTTAAATTCTTGATCAAAATTCCAAAAAAATTAATTCCAAATATATACATATATATACATATATACATATATATATACATATATATATGTATATATATTTAAAAAAATTTTTTGAATTCTAGTTAGTTAACAAATAGTGTAATATTGCTTTCAGGAATAGAATTTACTGATCCATCACTTCCATATAACACTCAGTGCTCAACACAAGAGCCCTCCTTAATACTTGTCACCACTTTAGCCCATGCCCCAACCACTTTCCATCCATCAACCCACAGTTTGTTCTCTGTATTGAAGAATCTCTTATGATTTGCTTCCCTTTTTCTCCCCTTCCATTATCTTCATCTGTTTTGTTTCTTAAATTCCACATATAAATGACATCATATGGTGTTTGTCTTTCTTGGACTTATTTCATTTAGCACAACATGCTCCAGCTCCATCTACATTGTTACACATGGCAAGACTTCATTCTTTTGATGGCAGAGTAGTATTACATGTTAATGCTGCTTTATATTGGAGTGCAAGTGTCCCTTTGAATCTTTATTTCTTTTCTCAATCCTTTGGGAAATACCTAGCAGTGCAGTTACTGGGTTGTAGAGTAGTTCTATATAGAGTATCATGTCATCTGGGAACACTGAAAGTTTGACCTCCTCCCGGCTGATTTGAATGCCTTTTATTTCTTTGTGTTGTCTGATTGCAGAGGCTAAGACTTCCAATACTATGTTGAATAACAGTGGTGAGAGTGGACATCCCTGTCTTGTTCCTGACCTTAGGGAGAAAGTTCTCAGTTTTTCCCCATTCAGCATGATATTAGTGTTGGGTCATTCATATATGGCTTTTATGATCTTGAGGTATGATCCTTCTATTCCTACTTTCTTGAGGGTTTTTATCAAGAAAGGATGCTGTATTTTGTCAAATGCTTTCTCTGCATCTATTCAGAGGATCATATGGTTCTCATCCTTTCTTTTATTGATGTGATGAATCACGTTAATTGTTTTGCGGATATTGAACCAGCCCTGCCTCCCAGGTATAAATCCCACTTGGTCGTGGTGAATAACTTTTTTAATGTATTGTTGGATCCGTTTGGCTACTATCTTGTTGAGGATTTTTGCATCCATGTTCATCAGGGAAATCGGTCTATAGTTCTCCTTTTTAGTGTGGTCTCTCTCTGGTTTTGGAATCAAGGTAATGCTGGCTTCATAGAAAGAGTTTGGAAGTTTTCCTTCCATTTCTATTTTTTGGAACAGTTTCAAGAGAATAGGTGTTAACTCTTCCTTAAATGTTTGGTAGAATTCACCTGGAAAGCCATCTGGCCCTGGACTCTTGTTTTTTGGCAGATTTTTGATTACCAATTCGATTTCCTTACTGTTTATGGGCCTGTTCAAATTTTATACTTCTTCCTGTTTCAGTTTTGGTAGTGTATATGTTTCTAGGAATTTGTCCATTTCTTCCAGATTACCCATTTTATTGGCATATAATTGCTCATAATATTCTCTTATTATTGTTTTTATTTCTGCTGTGTTGGTTGTGATCTCTCTTCTTTCATTCTTGATTTTATTTATTTGGGTCCTTTCCTTTTTCTTTTTGATCAAACTGGTTAGTGGTTTATCAATTTTGTTAATCTTTTCAAATAACAACCTTCTGGTTTCATTGGTATGTTCTGTTTTTTTTTTTTGTTGTTGTTGTTGTTTCTATAGCATTAATTTCTGCTCTAATGTTTATTATTTCCTATCTTCTGCTGGTTTCGTAAAGTAGTTCTATTTTTAACTTTTTGAGGAACCTCCACATTGTTTTCCAGAGTGGCTGCACCAGTTTGCATTCCCACCAACAGTGTAAGAGAGTCCCCCATTCTATGCATCCTCACCAACATCTGTTGTTTCCTGTGTTGTTAATTTTAGCCATTCTGACAGGTGTGAGGTGATATCTCATTATAGTTTTGATTTATATTTCCCTGATGATGCGTGATGTTGAGCATCTTTTCATGTGTCTGTTAGCCATCTGAATGTCGTTTTTGGAAAAATGTCTATTCATGTATTCTGCCCATTTCTTAACTGGATTATTTGTTTTTCGGGGGGGATGTTGAGTTTGGTGAGTTCTTTATAGATTGTGTTTACGGACCTTTATCAGATATGCCATTTGCAAATATCTTCTCCTATTGTGTATGCTGCCTTTTAGTTTTGTTGATTGTTTCCTCACTGTACAGAAGCTTTTTATCTTGGTGAAATTCCAATGGTTCATTTTTGCTTTTGTTTCCCTTGCCCCCAGAGACATGTCTAGTAAGAAGTTGCTGTGGCCAAGGTCAAAGAGGTTTCTGTCTGTATTCTTCTCTAGGATTTTGATAGTTTTCTGTCTCACATTTAGGTCTTTCATCCATTTTGAATTTACTTTTGTATACGGCATAAAAAAGTGGTCCAATTTCATCCTTCTGCATGTTGCTGTCCAGTTTTCCCAACACTGTTTGTGAAGAGGCTTTTTTCCATTGGATATTCTTTCCTGCTTTGTTGAAGAGGGGTTGGCCATATAGTTGTGGGTCCATTTCTGGGTTCTCCATTCTGTTCCATTGATCTATGTGTCTGTTTTTGTGTAAGTACCATAACTTCTTGATTACAGCTTTGTAATACAACTTGAAGTCTGGAATATAGTTTTCAGAGTACAGATCTTTTATCTCTTTAGTTAGGTTTATTCCTAGGTATCTTATAGTTTTTGATGCAATCAGGATCAATTCTTTGATATCTCTGCTGCTTTATTTTTGGTGTATAGAAATGCAACAGATTTCTGTACATTGATTTTGTATCCTAGAACCTTGCTTAATTCATATATAAATTGTAGCAAATGTTTGGTGGAGTCTTTTGGGTTTTCTACATAGATTATCACGGCATCTGCAAATAGTGAAAGTTTGACTTCTTCCTTGCCAGTTTGGATGCCTTATATTTCTTTTTGTTGTCTGATAGCTGAGGCTAGGACTTCAAGTACTATGTTAAATAACAATGGTGAGAATGGACATTTCTGTCTTGTTTCTGACAATAGAGGAAAAGCTCTCAGGTTTTCCCCACTGAGGATGATAGTAGCTGTGGGTCTTTCATATACGGCCTTTATGATGTTGAGGTATGTTCCCTCTATCCCTACTTTGTTGAGGGTTTTTATCAAGAATGGATGTTGCACTTTGTCAAATGCTTTTTCTGCATATTGAGCGGATCATATGGTTCTTATCCTTTCTTTTATTAACGTGGTGTATCACGTGGATTGATTTGTGAATACTGAACTACCTCTGCAGGCCAGGAATAAATCCCACTTAATCTTGGAGAATAATTCTTTTAATGTACTGTTGGATTTGATTTGGTAGTATCTTGTCGAGAATGTTCGCATCCATGTTCATCAGGATATTGACCTGTAGTTCTTCTTTTTATTGGTGTTTTTGTCTGGCTTTGGACTCAAGGTAATGCTGGCCTCATAGAAGGAGTTTGGAAGTTTTCCTCCCATTTCTATTTTTTGGAACAGTTTGAGAAGAATAGGTATTAGTTCTTCTTTAAATGTCTGGTAGAATTCCCCTGGGAAGCCATCTTAGTCCTGGACTTTTGTTTGTTGGCATATTTTTTTTTTTAATTTTTTTTTCAATGTTTATTTATTTTTGGGACAGAGAGAGACAGAGCATGAACGGGGCAGGGGCAGAGAGAGAGGGAGACACAGAATCGGAAACAGGCTCCAGGCTCTGAGCCATCAGCCCAGAGCCTGACGCGGGGCTCGAACTCACGGACCGCGAGACCGTGACCTGGCTGAAGTCGGACGCTTAACCGACTGCGCCACCCAGGCGCCCCTGTTGGCATATTTTTGATTACTGATTCAATTTCTTTGATGGTTATGGGTCTGTTCAAATTTTGTATACCTTCCTGTTTCTGTTTTGGTAGTTTGTATGTTTCTAGGAATTTATCCATTTCTTCCAGATAGCCCAATTTCTTGGCATATAATTTTCCATAATATTCTCTTATGATTGTTTGTATTTCTGTGGTGTCGGTTGTGATTTTTCCTCTTTCACTCATAATTTTATTTATTCGGGTCTTTTCTCTTTTTGATAAGTCTGGCTAGGGGGTTATAAGTTTGTTAATGCTTTCAAAGAACCAGCTCTTAATTTTGTTGATCTCTCCTGTTTTTTTTTTTTTAATTTGATATTATTTATTTCTGCCCTAATCATTATTATTTCCTTTCTTGTGCTGGTTTTAGGCATTATTTGCTGTTAGTTTTCTAGCTCCTTTAGGTATAAGGTTAGATTGTGTATTTTAGGCTTTTCTTGCTTCTTGAGGTAGGCTTGTATTGCTATAAACTTCATTCTTATGACTGCCTTCGCTGCATCCCAAAGGTTCTGGGCTATTTGCCCATGGGCTATTTGCTTCCATGTATTATTTTAATTTTCTTCATTAATTTCCTGGTTAACCCATTCATTCTTTAGTAGAATGTTCTTTAGCCTCCTTGTATTTGTAGTCTTTCCCAATTTTTTCTTGTGGTTGACTTCAAGTTTCATAGTGTTATAGTCAGAAAATATGAATGGCATGATGTCAATATTTTTGTACTTGTTGAGGCCTGATTTGTGACCAAGTATATGATCTGTTCTGGAGAATGTTCCTTGTGCACTTGAAAAGAATGTGTATTCTATTGCTTTAGGATGCAATGTTCTGAATATATATGTTAATTCCATCTAGTCCAGTGTGTAATTCAAAGCCATTGTTTTCTTGTTGATTTCCTGCTTAGATGATCTTTCCATTGTTGTAAGTGAGATGTTAAAGTCCCCTACAATTATTGTATTATTATCAATGAGTTTCTTTATATTTGTTATTAACCGATTTATACATTTGGATCCTCCAATTTGTGGGCACAAATATTTATAATTGTTGTATCTTCTTGTTGGATAGACACCTTTGTTAAGATATAGTGCCCTTCTTCATCTCCTGTTATAGTCTTTTGTTTAAAATCTAGTTTGTAGATATAAATATGGCCACTATGGCTTTCTTTTGACATCAATTACCAGGATAGACAGTTTTCCATCCCCTCACTTTAAATCTGAAAGTGTCTTTTAGGTGTAAAATGAGACTCTTTTAAGCAGAAGCGGTCTATTTTTTTTTTTTTAATCCATTTTGATACCCCGTGTCTTTTGATTGGAGCATTTACTCCATTTGTATTCAGACCGATTATTGATACATATGAATTTAGTGCCATTATATTATCTGTAAAGTCATTATTTCTGGAGATTTTCTCAGTTCCTTTCTAGTCTTTCTTGTTTTTGGTCTTTCTTTCCCACTCAAAGAAACCCCTTTAATATTTCTTGCAGGGCTGGTTTAGTGGTCACAAACTTGAGTTTTTCCTTTTCTCAGAAACTATTTCTCCTTCTATTCTGAATGACAGCCTTACTGGATAAAGTATTCTTGGTTGCATATTTTTCCTATTCAGCACATTGAATATATCCTGCCACTCCCTTCTTCCAGGTTTATGTGGAGAGATTTGCTGCTAACCTGATTTGTTTTACCTTGTAGGTTAGGGATTTCTTCTCCCTGGTTGCTTTCAGGATTCTTTCCTTATCTCTGAATTTTGCATATTTTACCACAATATGTCTTGGTGTTGACTGGCTTTGTTGATTTTGATGGGAGTTCTTTGTGCCCCTGGACTTGGATGTCTGTTTCTTTCCTCATATTAGGAATGTTTTCAGCTATAATTTAATGAAATAAACCTTCTTCTTTTTACCCTCTCTTCTTCTCGGACTCTTTTGATATGAATGTTATTACTCTTTATGGAGTTGCTGAGTTCCCTAAGTCTACATTGTGATCCAATATTTTTCTTTCCTTCTTCTTCTCAGCTTCACTGTTTTTCATAATTTCATATTCTCTGTCACTTCTTCATTTTTCTGCATTTTCCATCCTTGTGGTCATTAATTATATCCAGTTGGTTTTGCATCTCGGTTCTTGCATTTTTTAAAAGTTTGTTCATTTTGAGGGAGAGAAGAGATCGTGTGTGTGTGTGGGGGGGTAGCAGAGAGGGAGAGGGAGAACCCCAAACAGGTTCTGAGCTGTCAGTGGAGAGCCCAATGAGAGACTTGATTTCATGAACTGTGAGATCATGATCTGTGCCAAAATTAAGAGCCAGACACTTAATTTACTGAGCTACCTAGGCACCCCTTGGTTATAACATTTTTTAATTTCAGCCTGACTAGTTTTTAGGTCATTTATCTCTGCAGTGAGGATCTCTCTGCTTTCTTTTTTGCTTTTTTGAAGTCCAGCTAGTCTCCTTATGATTGTTGTTTTAAATTTGGTCCAGGCATATTACTTATATCTATTTTGATTAGCTCCCTAGCCATGACCTCTTCTTGTTCTTTCTTTTGTGATGAATTCCTCTGTCTTTGGATTTTGTTTATTTCTCTGTCTTTCATGTGTTAGGAAAACCTCTGCCTAGTCCTATTTCTACTAGCGTAGAGGTTTTGCAGCACCCTATGATTGGTAGACCTGGTGCGTGCAAGGGGGTTTGTGTTGATCTTCTGAGAAAGGGGCCTGCTGCTCTAGCTCTTAATTACTCTTGCCCTATTAAAAAATGTACTTGCAGAGTGCCCAGGAATGAGGCTTGGAGTAAGCAGCTCAGGCTTCCACTGTGTGCACTGTGCTGCTTGCTAAAGTTTGTCCATGCTGATGGGTGAGGTGAAAAATGGAGTAATCCTGATCTCTTCACTGGAGAGGGGAATTTGTGCCCATCGCTGTTGAGAAAGCCCTTATAGAAGAGTGAACAGTTTCCCCTCATGTCTCAGGCTTCTGTCAGATTTCTGCTTTCATCCTCTCTGAGTCCACAATGTCTGCCTGCCCTTTGGCAGTGCACTGCTTCTGTATTTTACCTCAAGTGCATGTTTCTGTTTCAAAACTCCAAATTTTAAGGACCTAGCATGGTGCAGATCCACACTGATCCTCTGAGGGAGGGTCTCACTATGCTGTGGCTGGTACTGGTTTGTCCCAGAAAAGCAGTCATATAACTGTGCAGAAGCTTTGATTTTATGGTAAAGCGTACCAAAAAGTTGGTGTTCAGGTCAGCTGCTGTCAGCAGTAATCTCTGCTCATATGTCCGTGAATGGAGTAGCACATTGACAACTGACTGCTCTTTTGTCCCCTGTGAGGCAGTGCTGCCTCACCCAAATACACTCCAAGATGAGTAACTGTGTCTTCCAGTGTGATCTAGGGGATCCTCAGAGCATGCTGTCTGCTCTTGGGCCTTTGCCCCCCTTCTCCACAGGAGCTCAGCTATGCCCACCAGGTTTGACCTTGGCAATGGTGTGGACTTCCAAAACTTCAGACTTTCAGCTCTGCTGCTTGTAGAAACTTGTGATAATCAGCCCCTCTTATTTTTCCCATCAGTTCTTTTGGGGTCCCCTGTGTGCAGTCCCCTGTGTGCTGCTTGCTGTTTCTCTCTCACTCTCTCTCTCTCTTTGTCTCTCCTCTCTTCTTTGTGATCTGGGCTTCCTCCCCTCCAAAGCACCTGCAATTCTTTTCTCCCCCAAATCACATCACCACATCTCCTACCTTCCACGATGTCGCTTCTTTTCTCTCTCTAGTTGTGCAGTTTGTTCTCTCAGTCCTCAGATCCATTTGCTCCCATTCCTTCATGAAACTCTGGACCTTGTCAAAACCAATGGTCTTATGTCTCTTAAATCCGTCATTCACGTACTGGTTGCCAAGGGCTTTGATGTCTTGGGATGGAACACTGCAACAGCAAGGTGGGAAGATACAAGGCCTGGACCCACAACACATGCTGGACTGGCATAGCAGGGTGCATGGACCACACACTGCACCTCTCCATGCATGTTTCCTTAATGCTTGATGACAGATGACTGGCCTTAGTAGGCTGCCTATTAGATGTTAGATGGTTTTATTCATTTGTTTGTTTGTTTGCTTGTTTATTTATTTTTGGTATTTTATTTTTAAGAGAAAGAGAGACACACGCACAAGTGGGGGAGGGGCAGAGAGAGAGAGGGAGACACAGAATCCGAAGCAGGCTCCAGGCTCTGAGCTGTCAGCACAGAGCCCAATGTGGGGCTTGAACCCATGAACCATTAGATCATGACCTATCCTGAAGTCAGATGCTCAACTGACTGAGCACCTAGGCTCCCCAATGTTAGATGTTTTGGAGCTAGTCAACTTTCATTAACCCCACCTTTAAGAGGGTGACATTTTGTGGGTGCTGAGTGGTTTAGTCGGTTGAGTGTCTGACTTCAGCTCAAGTCATGATTTCATGGTTTGTGGGTTCGAGCCCTGCGTTGGGCTCTTTGCTGACAGCTTGGAGCCTGGAGCCTGCTTCAGATTCTGTGTCTCCTCCTTTCTCTACCCCTCCCCCACTTGTCTTCTCTCTCTCTCTCTCTCTCTCTCTCACTCACAAATAAACATAAAAAAGAGGGTGACATTTTGTCTAACAGCCTAAGATGTTCTGTTTTTAATATTTTTATTGTATAGTTTTCTCTGTGCTACTCTGTTAGCGATTTACATGCATTATGTCACTTAATGCTTATAGCAATCTTATGAAAATATGTTCAATTATTAACATCCTGTTTTTAATTTGCAGAAAGTGAGAGGATTAAGGGTCATGCCCAAGGTGGTACAGAAAATTTGATTCCTGAATCTAGTATGACTGGACATATGTAGGAGCAGGTATAAGGAATGATTGGACTTAGTCATTAAAATAATGATTTAGAACAGATGTATCTTTGGCCCAGGTCTTATACTTTTATGTGTAGGTCCTTACAGAACACATAGGTAGTGGTGGGATTGATGGCATATTGAAAAGTTTTGCTTATGGATTATATGTGAGGAGATATTAAGGTTTTCTCCTTTTGATTTATATATATCACACTGGAAAATTTAATTAATGCTAATGGGATGTGTTGTTGCTTATATTGAGGCTAGGACTTCAAGCAATGTTTTACCCAATAGCCAGGGATAGGCTGCACTGAGCTATCTGCATACTCTCACCTGCTCCCTCTGGTTTTGAGTTTTCCAAGCCTTTCTCAGCTGATGTGTTCAACCTAATGATTCTGCCAAGCTCAGTTTCTGATCCAATTCTGACTAATACTGCAAGAAATTTGCTGTGTATGTGGTATGCCCTATTCACATGCCCACTGCAGACCTCATGGTTTCTGACTAGTTCTGTAGCTACCCTGCTAAGACTTGTGTTCTCTAAATTCCACTTCACTTTGTAACCCTTGCTGCTAACTTACTCAGTCCAAGTGTTATTCCCTTCACCTTGGGAGCCTAAACCTGTCACTCAACTGCCAGTTTCTTAGAATCTTTTTTTCAAACTGCCTGGAGCCATGATTCCTATTGCTGTGTACTTGACTTTGGGTATTACCATTGTATAGAGAGTTTTGATACTGTGCATCATTCTGTAGACCTCACCTCCTATCCTTTCCAAGATAACAACTCCAGCTGAAATCAAACTGCAGTTTGAAAATTTATTAGACTAGTAAGCACCCTCCTACTCCACAACCATACTTTATGGGGCTAAACAACATAGCCATGCCATTTACTTTTTCTCCACATTTATCCTATTCCAGTCTTGTCTGCTTTCTGAGTGATCCTAGGTTGTCTGGTGTCCAAGTTTCCCAAAATGGACATTGTTGGTTGAATTCAGACATTCACTTAATTAGCACTGTGCTATAAACAACTTACCTAAAGGACAAGAAGGTTTCTCTACATTGAAAATAATGCAAGGCTATGAAACAAAATTATTTATCTCCTAAAGCTCAACTGCCTAGTTTCTGTTGCAAATGCATAGGAGGATGGAGAAATAACCCAGCTTCCTTTGCTTCCTCTGACTTTCAGCAGTGCATTAATATGGCCAGTTGATACTTTCCAGTTTATGCCATCAACATTGTAAATTCAGTAGCTTAAGTCTCACAGTGATTTTGGTATAAGCCTTTAATCTTAGTAATGATTCCTTGATCAGCTGTGTCCCTTCCAATTCAGAGGTCATTAGAGGTCGCTGTTGAGAACTCCCCAGCTGTTCCAGTTCAGTTCATGTATATTTATTTACATGGGTTTTGAACCACATTTAGGTATGCAGGAACACAGCTCCTTTTAGAGGTTGGTGTTCCACATCATTTCCTGAAAGTGCACCAGAGCTGGGAGAAAAGCAAACCTAAGGTAGTTTGTCTTTGGTGCTTGAGATGTGACTGGCATCTTGCTTTTTAACTAGCCCAGGGTTAATAACAGGTCTGCCAGAGCTGCTTTGTGCTTTCAAATAGGCCAATTGCAAACAAAAGCCATTTTACAGGTAGGATATAATTTTGTTGGCAAAGACAGGACATTTAGTCAAGGAAATGAAAATGACTCACTGAAAAGTGAAAAATTCAGTCAAACTGTTCATTTGGCATTGCTGAGGCTGAACAAAATGTACTAGCTTGAAGTATCACCTAAAAGCATTTGCATGTGTAGACATGAGTAAAAAGACTTCATAGTGATTGGTTTCATGTCATACATGATCAGTGCAGAAAAAATACCCATTTGGATATAACTTGTGAAAAACTGGCATCAAATGACACCTAAGCGGACTTTAAGGATGAATGTGTTTCTGTTAGGAACTTAAAAAGTATATAGCCATGAACTTCTTGAGGTAAAAAGGACATTAGAGATTACCTGTATTTTACAAATGACAGAACTGAGAGGACCAGAGAAGGAAAACTGCTTGCCAAAATTCATATAGCACGTCAGTGGCAGAGTGAAGATGAAGCTCCAGGCAATGATTAAAGTATTAGGATATCCCTTAACCATTTTAAAACTATAGATACATAGGTGGCAGATTTCACATTGCTACTCCAAATTAGGGAGGCAGTAGGGTAGTTGAAAGGGCAAAGCTTTTAAATTTTTTAATGTTTATTTTGAGAGAGAGAGAGAGAGGGAGAGAGACAGCGTGCGAAAGGGGTAGGGGCAGAGAGAGACACACAGAATCCAAAGCAGGCTCCAGGCTCCGAGCTGTCAGCACAGAGCCTGACGTGGGGCTCCAACTCACCAACTACGAGATCATGACCTGAGCCAAAGTCAGAGGCTTAATTGACTGAGCCACCCAGGTGCCCCAAAAGGGCAAAGCTTTAAAGTCATACAGGAATGGGTTACAAACTCTGTTCTACTGCTAAGTAGCTATGTGAACTGGGCTAAATTACTTAATCTGTCTGAGACTCAGTTCCTGCCCTTGTGAAATAGAGATAAGGATACCTATCTCAAAAAATACTTCTGAGATTAAATGGGATAACACATGTGAATTTCCCAGTGTGATGCATAGGCAGAGGAACCAAATGATGGCTGTAGCTGTTGACGTTGTTATTTCACAGTTTCCCTTGTGCTAGGAATCTTTTATTATGTCATTAAATACTGGACTGGGGGGTCAGAAACAGGCAAAAATCTTCAAGCCTCTATCATTTGAGGCTAGATCCCAAATGATGATAAAGCTGCTCTGTGATTGTATTATGTTGCAGAGAAGAAATATAATTTGATTTGCAAAAATTCAATTTACAGAATTCTTCTGGAACCTACTTTCATAAAGCAAGGCACATCTGCACAGCAGTAACAACACACAGAAGCACTTCTGTTGAAAAAGTGTCTTCTAGAAAAGTGGAAAGAATGTACACAGTCTTAGCCTCCAGCTGGGTAGCAAATTTCAGAATATTTCCTGAACAAAGGCTAGTAAGCATGAGGTGTGTCATGTTTGATCATTAGGTAGTTTTCCTGGAATAAGAAAAACATGCACCAAGACAGCAAGAGCCATCAGATACTCTGCAGTGCTTGCAGGATAGGAGCTTTTTTATTTGCTTTTTCATATTCTCATTCGAACTTCCTTCACTTATCCACAGAATGACCTTAGGGATGCCCAGCTGGATTTTATCTCATCTCTTTCCATTAGCTCTTCCATCCTGCCACCAGCTTTTCTTTGCCTTAGTGATCAATAGTGAGATCTCTTTCTATGAAAAATAACAAAGACCTCAGCATTGCCATTCTTTTAGTAGCTGTGGCTGGCTCAGCCCCAGGCCAGGAAGTCAGAGTTGTGGCTATTGATTTGATTACAGCTCTAGGAAGAAAAGATGGAGGAAAGCTCTTGTACCACTGTTAGATTAGGAACCAGTTGCTGTGACTAATCTGGAACCTGAGTACAAACCTGAATAAATGATAGAAAAAGCAGGAATTGAGATACTTGTGGGGGAAAAAAGGCCAGATTTATGTGCTGTGTTGAATAAATCCTTTTATGGTAACAAAGCAGTTCACTAAGGTTTGACTTATAGAAGTATGCCATGATTCTTTTTCTTTGGAAATAAAAGTTAAACTAGACACTTTTGAATATCCTCTTAAGGTCACTAGTCTACCAGTAAAGAACATGGATAAAGAGACTACTCTTTGTTATTTGGAGCCCCAGGGTTCTAGAGGTAGGAAAAGCTGTGGTCTTTTGAGCTATTCATAGTTCTACTGGGAGAGTTAGAAGTAGGGCAAGTCTGTTTTGCCATCCACCTCCAATGAACCACCCAAGAAGATATCACCATAGTGGCATCTCAAAAAACAGGCAAGGCCAGAGGGAAAAACTAAATCCAATGTTACAAGTGCCAAGGAAATTCAGGTGAGAACAATCTCTGAAGGTTTCATGGAACTGGTTTATCTGGGGCTAAGTTTTCAGAGAAGGAAGTGAAAAGTCCTACTATTCCTCTGGGCCTTTAGTTCAGGGTCTATACATGAGGTGGATGAAATGATCCTGAGGTTTTGGTTAGTTCTAATGTGATATGCATCCTAACATAATAGCCACCTTTTACTGAGTGATTATTATGTGCTAGTTAGTATGCTAAGTATTTCGCATACCTAATCCTATTCTATCCTAAAAAAAACCCAAAGGTGAAGCTAATATTACCATTGCTGTTTTTAAAATGACGAAACTGCAAATCAGAGAAGTAATTTACAAAGCTAGTAGATGGCAAAGTTGGGTTCCTGGCTTCATAGGATTCTCAATCTAATGCATTTAACTGGCAAAACCATTAGATCCTTTCTTCAATTCTGGCTCAGGTGTTCTCACCGGATACCAAATGACTGTGACAGACATGAACCATCCTGAGCATTGCCATTCATCTGGATTCCCTTATTTTCAAGGGAGCTGACAAACAGTAACTCATTAACAGCTATTACATGAGACTATACGTTACTTGATCAAAAACTCTCAGCTAACAGAGAAGCATAAGTATTCTGATTAGATGATAAGAGATTCATGCTTGGGTGAGGATCTGTAGTGGAATGCCCGAGCAGTTAGGACAAAGGTTAAGTTTGAGAACATTAGGAAAGTGTGTAAGTAAACTTATGGTAACTGCTATAACATAAAATTCCCACATTTTATTGGCATAATACATTCAGAATATATGTCTTTTTTCATGTCACTGTCCAGTGTAGCTATGACTGGAGGAGAGATCTGCTCCAATCAGTCATGAGGATCTTGGTCTTTTTCCATGTAGTGGTTCTGCCATCTTCTAGGGCCTTAGTATCTTCTGACATCCTTCTGATGTCCTTCTGACATCCAAAGTGAGGAGACAAAGAAGACACATCAACTCTTAATCTCTTTGGCCCAGAGGTGACTTAAATTACTTCTGCTAATTGCTGAGAATTAATTGCATGGTCCCATGTGGATGGAAGGGGCTTGGAAAGTATAGTCTAATGGAGTACTCATAAATAAGAGAAGAGCATAGATCTTGGTGGGCATATACCATTGTCTCTGCCACAGAGGAAAACAGAAGATAGGAAGAAAGCAGAATGAAGAAGGTGACAGAGGGCTACCCATAGTAATTATTAACGGACTCTTTTTTATTCACAGATAAAGATATAATGAGGCATGTGCAATTGCAGGGCTTTGGTGCTACCCAACTGCAGGCAGCACCATTCACATTGTAGTCTATATAAATGGCGGCTTGTAGAGCACAACCACATGTCTTTGTCTTTTCAAATGACTTGAGGTTGGGGCACCTGTGTGGCTCAGTTGGTTAGGCATCCAACTTGATTTTGGCTCAGGTCATGATCTCAAGGCTGGTGAGTTTGAGCCCTGCATCAGGCTGTGTGCTGATGGCACAGAGCCTCCTTGGGATTCTCTCTCTGGTCTCTCTATCTTTGTGCCCACACTTCCCTCTCAAAATAAATAAATAAACATTTAAAAAATTTAAAAAAATGACTTGGAGTTTTGTGGGATTCTTTGGGAATATATATTCTGAAAGCACAATTCTTGAACTTCTTCAAAGCTTAAACCAGAAAGCAGACTACAAAGAGGCAGAGAGCACTAGTGCTACTGTGACAGGATTTGATTTAAGACCAGTGAGACAGATGGTAGTGTGTTTTCTTAGAAGCAAACTGGGAAACAACAGATTTGCAAACAAATTTTAACTGCCTTTATTCTTCTAATGCCCCACATGAGCAATGCAAGCCACTGTGAAGCATAATGCTTCCTGAAGGCAGCTGTCCCTCAAATGTTTTCCTTCCCACCTATGCAGAAGGAGGAGAGAGGCCTGCAGCAATGTTAATGGGATAATTATACCCCTAATATTATTGGGACTCTGACCTTCACTCTGACCTCAGAGCAACTGGAATTGATCATGTCTGTAATAGATGAGGATGAACAGAGCATAGGCGAATTTGTAAATCAATTTGATTTACTTGCTGGGGGTGATGAGAATGATTTCTGACCTAGATCCTCACTCTGAAGTGCAAGAATGAGCAAATAGAAACATACATGCAAATTATAGAAACACTTTTCCATTTTGAATGGCTTTAATCTCACTGAAAGATTTTAAATACCTGTTTACCTTAGAACAGCAAGAGAATACAGAAGCACAACTCATGAATAATTTTCTTCTTCCTGATTGGCCTGTATTCTGGGGATCATCTAAAGTCTGCTACACACTTGGCACAACTGGTGTTTGAGAGTCTATGCCTGAGCATTTACTTGTCATGAAGTTGAGTCATCACAGTTTCTCTTTGGCTCACGATGATTCTAGATGTCTAGCCATTGTCTTCATTTCAATAAATATACTGACTATAGTAATGAAGAAGACTGTTTTCTTGGGTATTTAGGCTTGGAACTTCAGTTATCAACACCTGTTCATCTAGCATGAGTTTTAGGGAATACGGCGCATGTTGAGAGAGCTATTGATGGGGCAAAGTGTAAGGTGTTTTGTGAGTACCCCTGGAATTCCCCGAAAGATAGATTTTTACTTATCACAAATCTGCCTAAGTATTATCATTTTATTTTCTATCATAACAGCTTCCGAAATGATCTTACTGCTTTTAGCTTCTCCTTTTCAGTCCAACCTATACAATAATTCCAGATTATCTTTCTTTTCTTAATGTTTATTTATTTTTGAGACAGAGAGAGACAGAGCATGAACGGGGGAAGGTCAGAGAGAGGGAGACACGGAATCTGAAGCAGGTTCCAGGCTCTGAGCTGTCAGCACAGAGCCCGACGCAGGGCTTGATCTCACGGACTGTGAGATCATGACCTGAGCCGAAGTCAGATGCTTAACTGACCGAGCCACCCAGACGCCCCTCCAGATTATCTTTCTTAAAGCACATTTCTACTCCTGCCATTCCTCTGCTCAAAATTCTTAAATGATCCAACATTTTCAAAATGATAAAGCTAACTTACTTAGCTGTATACATAAGGTTCACCATATTTGGGCCTCTAATTCCTTTTCAGTTTTATCTTCCTACCAGTCTTAATAACAAACTGGAGGCTCATTATAATATGCCTGGAAATTTCTTACCTAGGCCTTTTCTCTTACTGCCCACTCTAGAATACTCCTCTTTTTCCCTTCTTCCTAATCACTGCATGCGAAATCTACTCATTCTTCAAGTCTTGGCTCAAATTTTACCTCATCTTTGAAGTTTCTCCGACTAAGTAAAAAGGAATTACTTCTATGTGTGCCCATAGCATATGGCTGGTACTCATATTCTACATTTGTGTTATTCTGCCTCACATGTTGGCTTATCATTTACATGTTTGTCACGTCTAGTTTGTGAGAGGTCCTCAAAGATTAGGGCTGTGTCTTTTTCATCTCTACCTCTACCACAGCACATGGCATAGTGACTAGCAGAGAGGAGGTACGTGGTGAATGCTTAGTGACTTGAAACTGATAGAATCCTCAGTTTTCTCCTGTGATATAAGTGGTTATAGCTTTCTTATTGTGAGCACCAACCCCATTTCTGTGAGTGGGGTCAGAAGTGCAATTTTAACCTACCCCCTTCCTGTATTGAAGCGATTAAGATGAAAAGCCCAAGTTGTTGAATCCTTAACCTTTCTCCTTGAAGCCATCAGGCACTATTTATTATAAACTTATTATAAGAACCCGTTAATGTATTGAAAAGAGAAATTTGGGAAAAACTTGAGGCAAAGTATATCTTCATCACTGCTGAGGGGAGAAGCCCAGGACAGGCAATAGGAGCCTGCAGATGGAGCCAAAGAGGTTGTTATGATATAAATTCACCTTGTCACCTGCCAAGCTTCATTTTGTTTTTATCTTCGTAACTGCCTTCCTCAGGATCAAACATATATTTCATACTTTCTATCTGTACAATACCTCAAATAGAAGTCGTACTTTTATTTCTATGTGGTTGAGGAGATAGAATATGTACATAAGATGATAGATACCACAATATATAGCATAAGGGTTAAGAACAAAAGACTCTGGAGCCAGACTGGCTGGCTTTGAAACATCAATGCACCTTACTAGCTGAGTGATTCTGGAAAAGTTATTTTGCTTCTCTGGGATTCAGAGTGCTCATATGTATAAGTGGATAATAATAGTAGTTAACAGAAAGTTTGGTTTTAAGGGTTAAATGAGTTACTATAGCGAGAGCTCTTAGAAGTGCTTAAAATGTTAGTTGTCATTATCATGTAAGAGTACAACTTAAGATAATGTGGCCCAGTGTAATAAATAAAAGCTGGAAAGTCAGATGACCTGCCTTCTAATCCTGACTGCCACTCGCTTACCTTGGCCAATATACATATCTTCTCTGATTCTTGGTTTCCTAACTATGAAATGAAGTATAGAGCTAAATAATATCTAAGTTTCTTCCAGTTCTAAAGTGCTAGTGTTCAGTATTGAATACAAGATCGTTCCCCAGTAAATGGCAGTTTATTAAAAAAGAAAAAATAATAAAGAATGTAATTCATATCTGCCAAGAGAAATATTTTCCTCTCCTCCTTTCATTGGCTTCTGATAATCAGAAAAAAAAAATCAAACGTGTAGCAGTTTGCTTTCATGCCTCCTATCTTGTTTTTTTTTTTTTTAATCTGTCTTCCCATCACCATTTCATCAGTGCTCAAGAAAATGAAAGCTCTCAAAAAATAAGGATCCTTAAAGGCCACTGGTTGCGACAGCAGTGGTAATTGTCTGGTATAGAGATTCAGCTCAGTGCAGCTTTACTTATAGATCATTTCATGTAATTAAAAATGTAGTCTATCCAAGGAGGCAGCAATCTTTTTTGTGGATGGAAAGCTTTTATTAACTAACCCACTAATTGACATGAAGTTTTAAAATAACTTTCTTTTTGAGACCTGTAAAACAAGATTGAAGTGAGCTTCAATGCAGTTATCATTTGCAAAAATTTAATAGCATCCTGCTATCAGCTTTGATGAGAGAGACATGCACATCTCAATGATCCCAGGTCCTATTTTCAGTTGAGTTAGTACTCTGACAACTCTTTTTCCCTCCACCATCTCTATTCCCCACAGCAAAAATAAGGTCAAAAGAGGTGTACATTTCCCTGGCATTACTACCCCTTGGCTTTTTAAACTAGAGCTGATCTGCTTATGAACCACATTCTGAGGGCTCACAAAGGCTGATGGACAGTCACTCCAGCTTGATATAGTTCCAACTTCCCTGTGCAAGGTAGTAGGAAGACTCAGAGTGAAATGACTTTCAGGCAAGAAAATGACCTTTGGTTGAGAATATATTTCACCTTAAAGTTAGCATGGTGGCAAGTTATTAAAATGCTGTTTTTGTAGGTGAATAATGGACAAATACTGAAATTTCATATGGATTAACCTAATAACAACAGTTGGGCCTGGACTCAGACACACCCTTGGCTAATTGTCAGGGAAATGATCATTTGTGGCATATTAGTCTTTGGAAATATGGACAGACACTTAAAGGCAAGGTTTAATGAAATCTTTCCTAGTGTTTCTGCATAATAGTGTTATCCATTAATAGAACTTGCCTCACTTTCACAATTTTCTTCCTTAATTTTTCTTTTTTTCACTTTTACTTTTGTTTCTCTCCTTTGCCTCTATTGTGTCACTTTTTTTTTTTTTTTTTTTTTTTTTTTTTTTTTTTTTTTTTTTTTTTTTTGCACTCCTGCTGTTACTCTTGCTTTCTTAAGCAGTTAAGAGTGGAGATTGGAATTCTGCTTTCACCACTCACTTCTTATATGACTCTGGGCAAGACAGTCTTTTTCTGTTGTAGATTATCCATCTGTAAACTTGGATAATCATACTTACTTCATGAGGTTGTTGAAAAGATTATATGAGATAATATGCATAAAACATTTAGTTCTGTGCCTGGCATATGGTAAACACTTAATTTTAGTATTATTATTTTCTCCTTTCCTTCTTCCTTTCATGTTTTATTTCTGCCTCACATACTCTTCTTATTTCTTCCTGCATCTTGTTCTGATCAGTATTGAACCCCTTCCCTCAGTATTGCTAGTTTTTCTCAGCCACTGGACAGTGTCAGGCAGGTAATTGACAATTTGGACTCTGATACGTTCTTTAATCTCTTTCTTCTAGCCTTGCCTCCATTTGGAAGTCAAAGTGATTTTTCTAAAATGCAAATATGACCATGTAATTCTCTGCCATAAACCTGCCTATGGCATATAATACTAAATCCTTATCATGGAATACAAGGCCATCCACAGTATGGTTCCTATCATCAATCAGACTTCATCTCTGCCATTGAAATAATCGATAAAAATAGGTCACATAGATGTGCTGGTTCCTCAGAAATCTGCACTGTTTTGTATTTTTTTCTGAACCATGGTGCATCTTCTCCTACTCTTCTACCTAGCAGACACTTGTACAGTCATGAAGATCTAACCACAAATCTTTCCCCAACTCCCTTACCTAGATTTGATTCTTCTTTCTGCTTACTTTCACAGAATTTTATGCAAATTACTATTACAATGCCTATCATACTCTTAGTAAGGATCTCCCTTTATAGATTGTGGGCCCTTAGGGACAAATCTCTGTTTTACTCCTCTTTATTATTTCTGACTCCTAAAACTGAGCCTGTCACTCAGCAAAGAAACATATTCTATTTCTAAAAATAGTCTTCTACCAGTCTGGATAAAATTTATATTTGGAGTTTCTGTCCAGTTAGCTGATGTGGTTTTAAGTCAACTCTCATGTCTTTGCCTAGTTGCAGACAACCCCACAAAAAAGTTGCATAATGATTCTTACTGAATATCTTTGATAATGGGAAAATAATTCTAATATATACAGGACTGTACTATGTGAAGATCGGGGGGTAGACAAGGATGATTTTTTATTTTATTTTATAAAAAAAAATTTGATGTGTTTATTTATTTTTAAGTAAGCTCTATACCCTATGTGGGGTTTGAACTTACAACCCCAAGATCAAGAGTCACATGCTCTACTGACTGAGCCAGCCAGGTCCCCCAAGGATGATCTTTTTGCCCTTTTTAAAAAATGTTCATTTATTTATTTTGAGAGAGAGAGTAAGAGCATGCGAGCTAGGGAGGAGGGGCCGAGAGAGAGGGAGAGAGAAAATCCCAAGCAGACTCCAAACCCAGTGCAGAGCCCGACACGGGGCTTGATCTCACAACCATGAGATCATGATCTGAGCCAAAATCAAGAGTTGGGTGCTTAACTGACTAAGCCACCAAGGCACCCCTAATTTCATTTTTATTTAGTTTTAGGATTCTGTTTTTAACAAGCCATAGAGTTAGTATGTCTTATGAAGTGCTTGAAAATTTTGGCCAATTATTCTTTTAATTACCTTTCTTTCTGAAGTTTTCTGATAGTAGAATAAAGGTTAAGAAACTTCTTGCAATTCCTATCAAAATAACAGCAGCATTCTTCACAGAACTAGAACAAACAATGTTAAAATTTGTATGGAACCAGAAAAGACCCCGAATAGCCAAAGCAATCCTGAAAAAGAAAACTAAAGCTGGAGGCATAACAATTCCGGACTTCAAGTTGTATTACAAAGCTGTAACCCTCAAGACATTACGGTACTGGCACAAAAACAGACACATAGATCCAGCGAACAGAATAGAGAACCCAGAAATGGACCCACAAATGTATGGCCAACTAATCTTTGACAAAGCAGGAAAGAATATCCAATGGAAAAAAAGAGAGTTTCTTCAGCAAATGGTGTTGGGAAAACTGGACAAGGGACATGCAGAAAAATCAAACTGGACCACTTTCATACACAAAAATAAATTCAAAATGGATGAAAGACCTAAACATAAGCCAAGAAGCCATCAAAACCCTAGAGGAGAAAACAGGCAACAACCTCTTTGACCTTGGCTGCAGCAACTTCTTACTTGACATGTCTCTAGAGGCAAGGGAAACAAAAATGAACTATTGGGACCTCATCAAGATAAAAAGCTTCTGCACAGTGAAGGAAACAATCAGCAAAACTAAAAGGCAACCGATGGAATGGAAGAAGATATTTGCAAATGACATCAGATAAAGGGTTAGTATCCAAAATCTATAAAGAACGTATCAAACTCAACACCCTAAAAACAAATAATCCAGTGAAGAAATGGGCAAAAGGTATAAATAGAGACTTCTCCACAGAAGACATCCAGATAGCTAACAGACACATGAAAAAATGTTCAACATCACTCATCACTCATCATCACAAATCAAAGCCACAATGAGATACCACCTCATGCCTGTCATACTGGCTAAAAGAAACAACTCAGACAACAACAGATGTTGGCAAGTATGTAAAGAAAGATGAACCCTTTTGCACTGCTGGTGGGAATGCAGACTGTTGCTGTCACTCTGGAAAACAGTTTGGAGTTTCCTCAAAAAATTAAAACTAGAACCACCTTATGGCCCAGCAATTGCACTGCCAGGTATTTATCCAAAGGATACAGGAATGCTGTTTTGAATGGACACATGCATCCCAATGTTTATGGCAGCACTATCAACAATAGACCAAGTATGGAAAGAACCCAAATGTCCATTGACTGATTAATGGATGCAGAAGAAGTGGTGTATGTATGTATGTGTACATGCATACATACATAATGGAATACTACTCATTGATCAAAAAGAATGGAATCTTGCCATTTGCAACAACATGGATGGAACTAGAGGGTATTATGCTAAGCAAAATAAGTCAGAGAAAGACAAATATCTTATGATTTCACTCATATGTGGGATTTGCGATAGAAAATACATGAACATAAGGGAAGGGAAGCAAAAATAATGTAAAAAAAGAGAGGGAGACAAACCATAAGAGACTCTTATACAGAGAACAAACTGAGGGGTGCTGGTGGGGTATTGGGTGGGGGTATGGGCTAAATGGGTGAGGGACATTCAAGAGGACAGTTGTTGCAATGAACACCAGCTGTTAAACGTATGTGATGAATCACTAAATTCTATTCCCAAAATCATTATTACATTATATGTTAACTATTTTGGATTTAAATTAGAAAAAAAAGAATCTTCTTATGTGTTTCTGATTCAGAGGAGGACATAGTGAGGGATAGTATTTTGCTTTTCAGTTTTGCTCACATATTGGCTCCCTCTCAGATTTGAAGTGCTGCCCTTTTTGCATTTTGGTTTTACGTCTGAATTATTACCTGGCTGGCTTGCAGATAATTTTCTGATGGAAATTAAATATAATCTCCACTCTATCAGTACTTAAGGAAACAATCCCAAGAAAAGAGAGCTGTTGCCTTTGTGTCAACAAATTTCAAAGCTGGTATACATAGAGATCCCTGGGTTTTAAAGAAAGAGTTGAATCTAGATGTGGCACTGTTGCATGTCACTGGTGCCAGTAGAAGGTGGTAAATTAGAATTAATTTGTAGGAAATAATGAAGAAAAGAACTGGGGACAGAAAGAAAGACTTATCTATGTCACCAGGAGGGATTACAAAATGCCCCTGGAAGTCTGAGCACTGAGACAAACAGCTAAAGGCAATGGGAGACAAATGAGAGAAAAGGAAGTACACATGTTTATTTCCTAACCAGGGAACAACAAAGGGGGAAATATGAGAAATAAGGAAATGGAAATGTGGAGGCAGAAACTGCCTGATTTCAATGTTGGCATCTAGATAAATTCTCCTAATTCAGTTAAACTATCTCCAAGATTCTTGGCACATATAGGAAACCGAGCATCCTTAAAGATTTATTCATCCCAGAGGAAGGAGAATATCGTTGACTCATGGAGAATGAAATGTTGAATGAAATTCCATCTCCTCTGAGCAACTGCTGTAAATAGGCCAGGCAAATGTTTGTGGAAATGAGCTACATGTGAGAATCATAAGACCCAAGACAGTCTGTTCTATCAATAAGCTGCTGTGTGAGCTTGGGCATGTCACTTCTCTTTTTTATCTCTCCTTTTAAAATGAAGAACATTAAACTCTATATGCCTCAAGGCTTGTTGTGAGAATCAAATGAGATGGAAGTGAAAATTATGATTACAGAAGCTTCTATGACGTTACTGGTCTCAGATCCCAGAGATTTAAGCTCTATTGCCATTATCTAGAAGTGACACTTTTTCTCCATAAAGATAGCAGAAACCATCACGGATTCAGTAGCCATGGCCTCATCTCTTCATCTACAAACTGACAGCAACATTACCAATGGTGTGTATAAGATAGTTTTAAATGTTAGAAATAATGAAGCCATGCATTTCCTATGGTATTGATTATAAGAGCATTATGCAGCTCAAAGGTCAGGACTGTGTCCTCTATGTACATTCTGTATAGTTCCAGGGGAAATAAAACAGAAATAAACAAACTAAGTAGCCTTAAAGCTGTGCTAATCCCAAAAGCAAAAGTCATTACAAGCACAGAGCACTGATTGAGCTGCCTGAAGTAAGGAGAGGGGTCTAGAAATGTTCACATTGTGTTGAACAAATAAAATAAATCCCCTATTTTTTTTTTTTTTTGCATACAAAAATAGTATACTTTGGATCCAGTAGCAGTCTTCTGGAGCTGGTTTCTTGCTTCTTCTTTTTTTTTTTTTTTTTTTTTTTTTATCTAGTTGAATCTTTGGAATTCCCATTTCAGAAGTTGCTGCTTTCTCCGCTAGTCCTTGGGCAGAGCCATGCAGTGGGATTGAGATCCAAATGAACATTTTAGAATAGTAGGTGCAACCTCAGTGGCAGTCTCTACACATTCAAACATCTCTGGAAATAGGCTGGGATCTTCAGGGAATTTGGAGTGTCTCAAAATCCTAGTTTGGATTTTCTAAAGGAATTTGAATACCTTCCTGGGTCAGAGGGTGACAGCTGACTAGTACCTGACATATTTCCCATGACTGCAAGAGTAAGAGGATTTTGAAGTGCAAAAGTGTTGTTTTTTTTTTAAATTATTGTTTATTAAATTTTTTTTAATTTTATTTTTAATTTTTTTTAAATTTACATCCAAATTAGTTACCATATAGTGCAAAAATGATTTCAGAAGTAGATTTCTTAGTGCCCCTTACTCATGTAGCCCGCCCCCCTCCCACAACCCCTACAGTAACTCTCAGTTTGTTCTCCATATTTATCAGTCTCTTCTGTTTTGTACCCCTCCCTGTTTTTATATTATTTTTGTTTCCCTTCCCTTATGTTCATCTGTTTTGCTCTTAAAGTCCTCATATGAGTGAAGTCATATGATTTTTGTCTTTCTCTGACTAATTTCACTTAGCATAATACCCTCCAGTTCCATCCACGTAGTTGCAAATGCCAAGATTTCATTCTTTTTGATTGCTGAGTAATCCTCCATTGTATGTACATATGTATGTGTGTATATACATATACACACATATATATACATATATACATACATACATGTGTGTATATACACACATACATACACACCACATCTTCTTTATCCATTTATCCATCAATGGGCATTTGGGCTCTTTCCATACTTTGGCTATTGTTGATAGTGCTGCTATAGACATGGGGGTGCATGTATCCCTTTGAAACAGCACACCTGTATCCCATGAATAAATGCCTAGTAGTGCAACTATTGGGTTGTAGGGTAGTTCTATTTTTAGTTTTTTGAGGAACCTCAATACTGTTTTCCAGAGTGGCTGCACCAGCTTGGATTCCTAAGAGAACATTTAAATTTTTAAGTGAACAATATATTGTTGTTGACTATAGGTTCTATGTTGTACAACAGATCTCTAGAGCTTATTTATCTTGCTTAACCTTAACGTCATGACTATTTCTCCCTTCTACAGCCCCTGGCAACCACTAATCAACAGCTTTATATAGATTTTCACTATTTATATAGATTTTCACTATTTGAGAGACCTCATATAAGTAGAACTGTGTAGGTTTTGTTTTTCTGTGATGGGCTTATTTTAGTTTATTTTCTTTTTTTCAGTTTTATTCCTTTATATGACAATCAGTGATTAGTTATTATCCACATTAACTGTAGGTTTTTAAAAGTGGTGACTGGTGTTTAGGTAACCAATGTATAGAGCTTGTTTGGTGAATCTTCACCCTTGTTACATTTTCTGCACAACCACACGTGGACACAGTATGGAACATTCCTTATTCCTTTGCCCAGACAGCTTTGTTAAACCTGGTGTCAATGTGCACATCTGGAATTCTCATCTCCTTCATGGCAAATTTCTGGATCTTTTTGAATGACCAAGAGGCAATGCTTCTTAAACTCCACTCCATGGATCCTCTTGTGAATGTTGATGGTGTGTTCTCTGGTCACTACCTCAATGATGGCTGAATGGCCCTTCTTCTTGCTACCCTTTTTTGCAGGAGCCATTCTGCAGGCCCTGGTTGGAAAGCATGCCACATTTTCTTTGTTCATTCATATATCCATAGATGTTTTCACATCTTGGCTATTTTGAATAGTGCTGCAATGAACATGAAAGTGCTAAAATGTCTTAGAGATTCTGATTTCAATTCTTTTGGATACATATCAAGAAGTGGATTACTGGCCCACAAGGAATTCTATTTTTAATTATATGAAGATCTTCCATACTCTTTTACTTAGCATTGGCACCATTTTGCATTTGCACCAACAGTGTATAAGGGTTTCAGTTTCTCCCCATCCTTGCTAATGCTTCTTATCTTTTGTATTTTTTATGGTAGCCATCCTGACAGATGTGAGGTTATATATATATCACTGTACTTCTGATTTGCATTTCCCTGATGGTTAGTAACATTAAGTATTTTTTCATATACCTGTTGGCCTTTCTATGTCTTCTTTGGAGAAATATCTATTCAAGTCCTTAGCCCATTTGTTAATTGGTTTGTTAATTGTTAATTGGTTAATTTGATTATTAGGTTTGTTTGTTTTTTGCTGCTGAGTTTTAGGAGTTCCTACATATTTTGAACATTAACCCCTTATCAAATCTGTATTTTGCTAATGTTTGTTCCCATTCCATAAGTTGCCTTTTCACTCCAATGGTTGTTTTCTTTGCTGTACACAGATTTTCATTTGATGTAGACCAATCTGTTTATTTTTACTTTTGTTTTTGATTGTACTTTTTAATGTCCAATCCATGAAATCGTTGCCAAGACCAAGGTCATGAAGCTTTCACCTAGGTTTTCTTTTATGAGTTTTACAGTTTGGGGTCTTATGTTTAAATCTTTAATCCATTTTGAGTTAGTTTTTATGTATGGAGTAAGATAAGATCCAGTTTCATTCTTTTGTATATGAATATCCACTTTTTGCAATGTGATTTTTTTTTTTTTGTATATGGATGTTTTTATTCAGCATAATTATCTAGGTTGTTGTATCTATAAATAGTTCTATTCTGAGGTATCAGTGTAACACAATTTATTTAGTCATTCACTCATTGAAGGACATCTGGGTCGTTTCCAGTAGGGGACTATTATGACTGAAGCACCATAAACATTAATGTACAGGTTTTATGTCTTTATTTTAAGCCTTCATTTCTCTGGGGTAAATCCTCAGGAGTATAATTGCTAGGTCATATAGTAGTTGCACGTTAAGTTTCTTAAAGAAATGTCCATATGGTTTTCCAGGGTGGCCGTACCATTTAACATTTTCAGTAGCAATGTATTTGTGATGCATTTCCTCCATATCTTGCCAAAATTTGGTCTTGTCATTATTTTTTTTTATTTATTTTTATTTATTTATTTATTTTATTTTATTTTTTATATGAAATTTATTGTCAAATTGGTTTCCATACAACACCCAGTGCTCATCCCAAAAGGTGCCCTCCTCAATACCCATCACCCACCCTCTCCTCCCTCCCACCCCCCATCAACCCTAAGTTTGTTCTCAGTTTTTAACAGTCTCTTATGCTTTGGCTCTCTCCCACTCTAACCTCTTTTTTTTTTTTTTTTCTTTTTTCCTCCCCCTCCCCCATGGGTTCCTGTTAAGTTTCTCAGGATCCACATAAGAGTGAAACCATATGGTATCTGTCTTTCTCTGTATGGCTTATTTCACTTAGCATCACACTCTCCAGTTCCATCCACGTTGCTACAAAAGGCCATATTTCATTTTTTCTCATTGCCACGTAGTATTCCATTGTGTATATAAACCACAATTTCTTTATCCATTCATCAATTGATGGACATTTAGGCTCTTTTCATGATTTGGCTATTGTTGAGAGTGCTGCTATGAACATTGGGGTACAAGTGCCCCTATGCATCAGTACTCCTGTATCCCTTGGATAAATTCCTAGCAGTGCTATTGCTGGGTCATAGGGTAGGTCTATTTTTAATTTTCTGAGGAACCTCCACACTGCTTTCCAGAGCAGCTGCACCAATTTGCATTCCCACCAACAGTGCAAGAGGGTTCCCGTTTCTCCACATCCCCTTCAGCATCTATAGTCTCCTGATTTGTTCATTTTGGCCACTCTGACTGGCGTGAGGTGTTACCTGAGTGTGGTTTTGATTTGTATTTCCCTGATAAGGAGCAACGCTGAACATCTTTTCATGTGCCTGTTGGCCATCCGGATGTCTTCTTTAGAGAAGTGTCTATTCATGTTTTCTGCCCATTTCTTCAATGGGTTATTTGTTTTTCGGGTGTGGAGTTTGGTGAGCTCTTTATAGATTTTGGATACTAGCCCTTTGTCCGATATGTCATTTGCAAATATCTTTTCCCATTCCGTTGGTTGCCTTTTAGTTTTGTTGGTTGTTTCCTTTGCAGTGCAGAAGCTTTTTATCTTCATAAGGTCCCAGTAATTCACTTTTGCTTTTAATTCCCTTGCCTTTGAGGATGTGTCGAGTAAGAGATTGCTACGGCTGAGGTCAGAGAGGTCTTTTCCTGCTTTCTCCTCTAAGGTTTTGATGGTTTCCTGTCTCACATTCAGGTCCTTTATCCATTTTGAGTTTATTTTTGTGAATGGTGTGAGAAAGTGGTCTAGTTTCAACCTTCTGCATGTTGCTGTCCAGTTCTCCCAGCACCATTTGTTAAAGAGGCTGTCTTTTTTCCATTAGATGTTCTTTCCTGCTTTGTCAAAGATGAGTTGGCCATACGTTTGTGGGTCTAGTTCTGGGGTTTCTATTCTATTTAATTGGTCTATGTGTCTGTTTTTGTGCCAATACCATGCTGTCTTGATGATGACAGCTTTGTAGTAGAGGCTAAAGTCTGGGATTTTGATGCCTCCTGCTTTGGTCTTCTTCTTCAAAATTCCTTTGGCTATTCGGGGCCTTTTGTGGTTCCATATGAATTTTAGGATTGCTTGTTCTAGTTTCGAGAAGAATGCTGGTGCAATTTTGATTGGGATTGCATTGAATGTGTAGATAGCTTTGGGTAGTATTGACATTTTGACAATATTTATTTTTCCAAAACATGAGCAGGGAATGTCTTTCCATTTCTTTAAATCTTCTTCAATTACCTTCATAAGCTTTCTATAGTTTTCAGCATACAGATCCTTTACATCTTTGGTTAGATTTATTCCTAGGTATTTTATGCTTCTTGGTGCAATTGTGAATGGGATCAGTTTCTTTATTTGTCTTTCTGTTGCTTCATTGTTAGTGTATAAGAATGCAACTGATTTCTGTACATTGATTTTGTATCCTGCAACTTTGCTGAATTCATGTATCAATTCTAATAGACTTTTGGTGGAGTCTATCGGATTTTCCATGTATAATATCATGTCATCTGCAAAAAGCGAAAGCTTGATTTCATCTTTGCCAATTTTGATGCCTTTGATTTCCTTTTGTTGTCTGATTGCTGATGCTAGAACTTCCAGCACTATATTAAACAACAGCGGTGAGAGTGGGCATCCCTGTCGTGTTCCTGATCTAGGGAAAAAGCTCTCAGTTTTTCCCCGTTGAGGATGATGTTAGCTGTGGGCTTTTCATAAATGGCTTTTATGATCTTTAAGTATGTTCCTTCTATCCCGACTTTCTCGAGGGTTTTTATTAAGTAAGGGTGCTGGATTTTGTCAAAGGCCTTTTCTGCATCGATTGACAGGATCATATGGTTCTTCTCTTTTTTTTTGTTAATGTGATGTATCACGTTGATTGATTTGCGAATGTTGAACCAGCCCTCCATCCCAGGAATGAATCCCACTTGATCATGGTGAATAATTCTTTTTATATGCCGTTGAATTCGATTTGCTAGTATCTTATTGAGAATTTTTGCATCCATATTCATCAGGGATATTGGCCTGTAGTTCTCTTTTTTTTTACTGGGTCTCTGTCTGGTTTTGGAATCAAAGTAATACTGGCTTCATAGAATGAGTCTGGAAGTTTTCCTTCCCTTTCTATTTCTTGGAATAGCTTGAGAAGGATAGGTATTATCTCTGCTTTAAACGTCTGGTAGAACTCCCCTGGGAAGCCATCTGGTCCTGGACTCTTATTTGTTGGGAGATTTTTGATAACCGATTCAATTTCTTCGCTGGTTATGGGTCTGTTCAAGCTTTCTATTTCCTCCTGATTGAGTTTTGGAAGCGTGTGGGTGTTCAGGAATTTGTCCATTTCTTCCAGGTTGTCCAATTTGTTGGCATATAATTTTTCATAGTATTCCCTGATAATTGTTTGTATCTCTGAGGGATTGGTTGTAATAATTCCATTTTCATTCATGATTTTATCTATTTGGGTCATCTCCCTTTTCTTTTTGAGAAGCCTGGCTAGAGGTTTGTCAATTTTGTTTATTTTTTCAAAAAACCAACTCTTGGTTTCGTTGATCTGCTCTACAGTTTTTTTAGACTCTATATTGTTTTTTTTTTTTTTTTTTTTTTTTTTTTTTTTTAATTTTTTTTTTCAACGTTTATTTATTTTGGGGACAGAGAGAGACAGAGCATGAACGGGGGAGGGGCAGAGAGAGAGGGAGACACAGAATCGGAAACAGGCTCCAGGCTCTGAGCCATCAGCCCAGAGCCCGACGCGGGGCTCGAACTCACGGACCGCGAGATCGTGACCTGGCTGAAGTCGGACACTTAACCGACTGCGCCACCCAGGCGCCCCTAGACTCTATATTGTTTATTTCTGCTCTGATCTTTATTCTTTCTCTTCTTCTGCTGGGTTTGGGGTGTCTTTGCTGTTCTGCTTCTATTTCCTTTAGGTGTGCTGTTAGATTTTGTATTTGGGATTTTTCTTGTTTCTTGAGATAGGCCTGGATTGCAATGTATTTTCCTCTCAGGACTGCCTTCGCTGCGTCCCAAAGCGTTTGGATTGTTGTATTTTCATTTTCGTTTGTTTCCATATATTTTTAAATTTCTTCTCTAATTGCCTGGTTGACCCACTCATTCGTTAGTAGGGTTTTCTTTAACCTCCATGCTTTTGGAGGTTTTCCAGACTTTTTTCTGTGGTTGATTTCAAGCTTCATAGCATTGTGGTCTGAAAGTATGCATGGTATAATTTCAATTCTTGTAAACTTATGAAGGGCTGTTTTGTGACCCAGTATATGATCTATCTTGGAGAATGTTCCATGTGCACTCGAGAAGAAAGTATATTCTGTTGCTTTGGGATGCAGAGTTCTACATATATCTGTCAAGTCCATCTGATCCAATGTCTCATTCAGGGCCCTTGTTTCTTTATTGACCGTGTGTCTAGATGATCTATCCATTTCTGTAAGTGGGGTGTTAAAGTCCCCTGAAATTACCACATTCTTATCAATAAGATTGCTTATGTTTATGAGTAGTTGTTTTATATATTTGGGGGCTCCGATATTCGGTGCATAGACATTTATAATTGTTAGCTCTTCCTGATGAATAGACCCTGTAACTATTATATAATGTCCTTCTTCATGTCTTTAATTTAAAGCCTTTAAGTTAAAGTCTAGTTTGTCTGATATAAGTATGGCTACTCCAGCTTTCTTTTGGCTTCCAGTAGCATGATAAATAGTTCTCCATCCCCTCACTCTCAATCTAAAGGTGTCCTCAGGTCTAAAATGAGTCTCTTGTAGACAGCAAAGAGATGGGTCTTGTTTTTTTATCCATTCTGATACCCTATGTCTTTTGGTTGGCGCATTTAATCCATTTACATTCAGTGTTATTATAGAAAGATACAGGTTTAGAGTCATTGTGATGTCTGTATGTTTTATGCTTGTAGTGTTGTCTCTGGTACTTTGTCTCACAGGGTCCCCCTTAGGATCTCTTGTAGGGCTGGTTTAGTGGTGACAAATTCCTTCAGTTTTTGTTTGTTTGGGAAGACCTTTATCTCTCCTTCTATTCTAAATGACAGACTTGCTGGATAAAGGATTCTCGGCTGCATATTTTTTCTGTCTAGCACACTGAAAATCTCGTGCCAATTCTTTCTGGCCTGCCAAGTTTCAAAAGAGAGATCAGTCACGAGTCTTATAGGTCTCCTTTTATATGTGAGGGCACGTTTATTCCTTGCTGCTTTCAGAATTTTCTCTTTATCCTTGTATTTTGCCAGTTTCACTATGATATGTCGTGCAGAGGATCGATTCAAGTTACGTCTGAAGGAAGTTCTCTGTGCCTCTTGGATTTCAATGCCTTTTTCCTTCCCCAGTTCAGGGAAGTTCTCAGCTATTATTTCTTCAAGTACCCCTTCAGCACCTTTCCCTCTCTCTTCCTCCTCTGGGATACCAATTATGCGTATATTATTTCTTTTTAGTGTATCACTTAGTTCTCTAATTTTCCCCTCATACTCCTGGATTTTTTTATCTCTCTTTTTCTCAGCTTCCTCTTTTTCCATAACTTTATCTTCTAGTTCACGTATTCTCTCCTCTGCCTCTTCAATCCGAGCCGTGGTGGTTTCCATTTTGTTTTGCATTTTGTTTAAAGCGTTTTCAGCTCCTCGTGACTGTTCCTTAGTCCCTTGATCTCGGTAGCAAGAGATTCTCTGGTGTCCTCTATACTGTTTTCAAGCCCAGCGATTAATTTTATGACTATTATTCTAAATTCACTTTCTGTTATATTATTTAAATCCTTTTTGATCAGTTCATTAGCTGTTGTTATTTCCTGGAGATTCTTCTGAGGGGAATTCTTCCGTTTGGTCATTTTGGATAGTCCCTGGCGTGGTGAGGACCTGCAGGGCACTTCCCCTGTGCTGTGGTGTATAACTGGAGTTGGTGGGCGGAGTCGCAGTCAGACCTGATGTCTGCCCCCGGCCCACCGCTGGGGCCACAGTCAGACTGGTGTGTGCCTTCTCTTCCCCTCTCCTAGGGGCGGGATTCACTGTGGGGTGGCGTGGCCCGTCTGGGCTGCTTGTACACTGCCAGGCTTGTGATGCTGGGGATCTGGCATATTAGCTGGGGTGGGTAGGCAAGGTGCATGGGGGCAGGAGGGGCAGGCTTAGCTCACTTCTCCTTATGTGATCCACTTCAGGAGGGGCCCTGTGGCAGTGGGAGGGAGTCAGATCCGCTGCTGGAGGTTTGGCTCCTCCGCAGAAGCACAGAGTTGGGTGTTTGCTCGGAGAGAGGAAGTTCCCTGGCAGGAACTGGTTCTCTTTGGGATTTTGGCTGGGGGATCGGCGGGGGAGATGGCACTGGCGATCACCTTTGTTCCCCACCAAACTGAGCTCTGTCGTCTGCGGGCTCAGCAGCTCTCCCTCCCTTTGTCCTCCAGCCTTCCCGCTTTCCGAGCAGAGCTGTTAACTTATGACCTCCCAGACGCTAAGTCTCGCTTGCTGTGGGAACACAGTCCGTCAGGCCCCTCCGCTTTTGCCCGCCAGACACCGGGGCTCTGCTTGGCCGGCGAGCCGCCCCTCCGCCCTGGCTCCCTCCCGCCAGTCCGTGGAGCATGCACCGCCTCGCAGCCCTTCCTACCCTCTTCCGTGGGCCTCTCGTCTGCGCTTGGCTCCAGCGACTCCGTTCTGCTAATCCTCTGGCAGTTTTCTGGGTTATTTAGGCAGGTGTAGGTGGAATGTAAGTGATCAGCAGGACGCGCGGTGAGCCCAGCGTCCTCCTACACCGCCATCTTCCCCTCATCCACAATGTGATTTTTTTGAAGAGACTGTCCTTTCCCCATTGTGTATTTTTGGCGCCTTTGTCAAAGATCAGTTGAGTATATATGCATGGACTTATTTCTGGGCTCTCAACTATTTTGTATTGGTCTATGTGTCTGTTTTTATGCCAGCACAATACTGTTTTTATTACGATGGCTTTTTAATATATTTTTGAAATCAGGAAGTATTATGCCCCCAGCTTTGTCCTTATCTCTTAAGATTGATTTGGCTATTCATAATTTTTTGTGATTTCATATAAATTTTAGAGCTGTTTTTCTATTTTTGTAAAAAAATTTGTATTATTTATAGTGATTGCATTAGATTTGTAGATTTCTTTGAATAGTATGGATATTTTTAACAATATGAATTTTTCCAATCTATGATCACAAAATATCTTTTCATTTGTCTGTGTTTTTAATTTATTTCATCAACGTTTTATAATCTGAATAGGTCTGTAAAAAAAAAACCTCCCAGTAAAGAAAAGTCCAGGACAAGATGGCCTTCTGGGTCAATTCTATTGAACATTTAAAGAATTAGTGACAATCCTTCTCACATACTTCCAAATACTGAAGAGGAGGGAACACTTCCAAACTCATTTTATGAGGCCAGCATTACCTTGATACCAAAGCCAAATAAATACACCACAAGAAAAGAAAACTACAGCTCATTATGTCTAATTAATATAGATGCAAAAATCTTCAACAAAATACTAGCAAACCAAATCCAATAGCACGTTAAAAGGATCATACACCATGATCAAATGGGGTTTATTCCTGGCATGCAAGTATGTTTTAACATATGAAAATAAATTAATGTGAAGCAAAACATATACAGAATAAAGAATAAAAATCACCTGTTTGTATTCATAGATGCAGTAAACACATTTGGGAAAATTCATCGCCTGCTAATTGATAAGAACTCTTAACAAATTAGGAATAGAAGGAAAGCATTTCAACATAATAAAGGTCATATATAACCCCAAAGCCTATAGATACCATTATACTAAGCAAAAACTGGAAGTTTTTTCTCTGAAATCAGGAACAAGACAAGGATGCCCACTCTTACCACTTGTATTTAAAATTTTATTGGAAGTCCTAGCCAGAGCAAGTAAGCAAGAAAAAGAAATAAAAGTCATGCAAATTAAAATGATGAAGTAAAATTGTCCCTCTTTTTAGGTGGCATGGTCTTATATAAAGATAGCCCTAAAGACTCCATTAAAAAAAAACTGTTAGAACTAATAAATTCAGTAAAGTTGAAGAATACAAAATGAACATACAAATATTAGTTGCATTTTTGTACATTAACAGTAAACTAGGGGCGCCTGAGTGGCTCAGTAGGTTTAGCGTCCGAGTTCTGCTCAGGTCATGATCTTGTGGTTTGTGAGTTCCAGCCCTGCATGGGGCTCTGTGCTGACAGCTTGGAGCCTGGAGCCTGCTTCGGATTCTGTGTCTCCCTCTCTCTCTGCCCCTCCCCTATTCACGCTCTGTCTCTCACTCTCTCTAAAAATAAATAAACATTAAAAAAATTTTAAAAATACCCAATAAACTATCTGAGAAGGAAATTAAGAAAACAATCCTGTTTACAGTAGCATCAAAAAGAATAAAATGGTTAGTAATTTTCAAATATAGTCAAAATTTATATGTTCTGGTTTGAGTTATAGTTATAATTTTTTCTACTAAGTTTATAAGTGGATTATTGAATGTTTTGTTTTAGTTTTTGTGATTTCTTTTACATTTTAATATTTTATCCATTTGGAGATTATCCTGATGTATGTATAATATATGATTCCAGTTTAACTTTTGCAGATGACTGTCCAGTTGTCTTAGAATCATTTATTGAACAGTTTTTTCCCCATGTATTATGGCTTATTTCTAACCCTTATATTCTGTTTCAACTATTGTAGCTTTATAATAACTTTGAATATATGATAGGTCTGTCCCTTACTTACTGTTCTTATGTTTTCAAAAATTTTTCCCTCCCCTGGAGACTCTTGTTTGTTTAATTTTATATGAATTCTATAAACTGTCTAGTTTTCCCCACCAAAAAATGCTAACTTTATTCAAACATGTTAAATTTATAAACTAACTTAGGAGAAGTTGCAATTATGATGAAGTTAAGTATACATATCTAAAACATCTTCTATATGCAAGATTTTGGAATTTTATTTTCTCCTTATCTTCTCTAAAATGATCTATTCTTTATCTGTTCTATTTTCATTTCACTTTATTTTACTCTTATGGGAGTGGAGAGGCAGGTCTTTGACAACTTTCTCAAATTCCTTAGTGGAAATCAATTTGTTTGGATTTTTCTATCTTTTCTAGTGTCAGTTTTGATAAATTACATTTTTATAGAAAATTATTCACCTAATCCTGGGTTTCATATTTATTTATATAAGTGGCCTAATAATTTTAAAAAGTTCAGTCTTTTAGTAGTTACTTCCTTAAGAGACAGATTTCCAAATTTTAATGTTCTAACACAATAAAAATGTCTTATGTATGTAGAACCCAATATAGCCTAATCAGTGGACAGACTTCTGTGGGCTTGTTAAGGCCCCAGACTCCTTCTGTTTTCTGGCTTTGCCATCTACTAGGACCTCTGAATCCTCTAAAAGATCATCTGCCTCCTACTGACAGTTATGGGAAGAAAGAGAAAGGGATACATGAGAAGACTTCGCAGGTCGGCTTTGATGTGGTGTATATCAATTATACCCACCTTCTGTTACCCAGAACACAATCACATGCTCATATTTTACTGTAAATAAGTCTTGGAAGTGTAATCCTGCTTTTGGTCCATAAAGGAAAGGAAAGAGATTTTGGTGAACACTTTGCAGTATCTACTATACCAATTTCTGTAAAAATTTAGTTTGTAAAGTTTTTTGTTTTGTTTTGATTTTATAATAATTTATAGGAGATGTGGGAAAGTGTTGAAATTATGATTCCTTGACTTACATATTGGAAACCTATAAACAGTGAATAAGAGGATGGACTTTGATGTAAGATGGACATGGCTTCAAGTTCTAGTTCTTCTATCTCCAGCTGGGTGACATTACCCAAGTTGTGTTATAGAGTATAATAATGGAACCTACCTCAAAGTGTTGTTGTGAAGAGTCAATGAAAAGATTAGCCTAAAGTTATTAATTTTGGAGCTGGCAGTATTATTATGATTAGTAATAATAGCATCATGTTGGTAAGCAGAGCACAAGTTGGTCTGTGAGGAGTTACAGGCATGAGAAGTAGACACAATTAAGATATATGTGGATTGAGATAGGTAAGTGCCCATTCAGAAGTAGCAATTACAGGGGTACCTGACTGGCTCAGTGGGTAGAGAACATGACTAGACATTGAGGCCATGAGTTCCAACTCCACACTTAGGGTGGAGGTTACTAAACACACATACACACACACACACACACACACACACACACACACACACACACACAATTAGCAATTACAGAGGTCACTGACTTTCTATAAACCTTTATAACATTGACCAATATTGTAAGCTTTGTTTTAGCCTTCAAAGAGCTGTTTTATTCCCATGCTTGCTTGCTTGCTTGTTTGCTTGTTTGCTTGCTTTATTTATTTATTTATTTATTTATTTATTTATTTGTTCATTCGTTCATTCATTCATTCCCATATTTTATTCCCTTGTTCCCATGCTTTATTTATTTATTTACTTATTCCCATATTTATTTATCTACTTATTCCCATGTTTTATTCCCTTGTTCAGGCCTTACTGTTGACCTGTAAGTTCTAGAAAATCCCTGGAATTGCTGCTTTTTGATGCTAAGTCATGTCTCTACCTATGGCACTCCACCAGAGCTCTCTAGGCAGTAACATTCTTTTCTTGAAATGTTTGTTTATTTTTGAGAGAGACAGAGACAGAGCACGAGTGGGGGAGGGACAGAGAGAGAGAGACACACACACAGAATTCAAAGCAGGCTCCAGGCTCCAATCTGTCAACACAGAGCCTGATGCGGGGCTGAAACCCACGATCTGTGAGATCATGCCCTAAGCCGAAGTTGGATGCTTAACCAACTGATCTACCCAGGCGCCCCTCCAGTAAACCTATCTTGATTAGTAGCATGGTTACTCCAGTAAACCTATCTTGATTAGTAGCATGGTTACTCCAGTAAACCTATCTTGATTAGTAGCATGGTTATTCCTCTTTCTCATTGGCTGTACTTATCCCCAGAAAATATTCACTTGGCTTTCAAATTATGCATTTTCCAGTTATTGGAGAAGAACAATCAAACTTTTTTCTTGTATTTATGTACTTGGGCAAAAATTAGATTGTCAGGTTTTTCAGGGGCATGAATAAGGGAGCTTTTCCATCTTCTATTTTCTTTGTGTCCTCTCTAAAGTACCTAAAATTGATTTTTCACACAGTGGTCATTTGGGGGCAAGTTGAGTTATTAACTAACCATTTCATTATATCCCTAAAGTACTGCCAACTTCTTCAAGAAAAGATGTAAAAACAGTCCTTGTATGTTCTGCTGCTTCTCTGGAGTAGTGAGAGGTGATAAAGGACCAAGAATTTGCTGGCACATTTCTGAAAACTATTCACAAAACCTGTGGAAAGTGGTGCCTATTTGGATCACGTGGCTGACCAGCACTCTGGGAGATGGATAGGAGATTCATTTGAGCACTAGAGGACCTTGCAAATAATCAACAGTTGTGTGGAAATGTGAGGTCACTGTCTGGGCCAGAAACCACAAGGGGTCATAGGAAATGTTGAGAATTGGCTCCCATAGCAGTAAACATATTCTTTTCTACTTGAGTAGTTCCAAGAAATAGAACAATATGACTTGGCATTTGTGTAAGTGGAAAGGGTTTAAAAGCTACAGGACAAGTGATTGAGGTTAAAGCTATTACAGGAAAAAAAAAAAGCTATTACAGGAATGGTGTTTAACACACTGTTAATTGGGTAATGGAGAAGAAGATAACTAGGTAGTCCAGAAAGACTTGGTGTTTCAACACAAGAAGATAATTTGGGCTGCAGTAAGTTATGTGGTAAAAAACAATGTGTTTCTCTTCTGTGTCATGCAACACTTCTCACCTAATAGATTGACAAGTAGTCATCTTGGATATATTCAGGCCAGCAGAGCAGTGGAAAGATTCCTAGAGGAGTGTCATTGTGTCCTTTGTAAACTAAGATGGCATTTCTTGCCATTGTAATTGCAATTTCTCAGACATTTACTGAGGAAATGCTTCTTCTATACTATCCTCTGTGTGAGGTGATAAGGATTTAAGAGTGAAAGAAAGAAACATGGCCCTGACCCTCCAAAAACAAACACACTAATGGGTGACCAGAGCATATCACACTATGAGATGTGTCTCCTGAAGGGGAAAGGATTTGTGGCACTGACAGATACTGTCTCCCTTGTGGACATCAATAATTTATACTTTGTAAAATAACATTTTATGTCTGTAAAAGTAACAAAGGCTAAAAATTTGGAATATATAAAATGTAACAAAATAAATAATTTACAATCCTAAAATCATAGGTAATTACTGTTAATATTTTTATTTCCTTTGGGGTACCTGGGTGGCTCAGTCAGTTAAGTGGCTAACTCTTGATTTTGGCTTGGCTCATGATCTCATGGTTCATGGGATCAAGCCCTGTGTCAGGCTCTGCACTGACAGTGTGGAGCCTGCTTGGGATTCTCTCTCTGTCTCTCTCTCTCTCCCAGAAAAATAAACTTAACAAATATTTTTATTTCCTTCATCTTTATTTGCATTATGTAAATATACATAAATATATACAGTTGATGTGCTGTATATAAAATTCCAATCCCTGCCTTCTCCCAGTCAGTTAGAATCATTTCTCCAAGTTATGAAAAACACCATAAATATCATATTAAAGGCTAAATTGCATTAAGTTGTGGACATGCTGTATTTTATTCAACTGTTCCTTAATTGATTGATATTTCCATTAGTACATATTTTTCAAATGGTTGGGATGGATAAACAGTTGAGTTTGGCTGTATTAATGTGGTGCTTTAAATGGCCTCACTGAGCATAAGAAAACTAGAGAGGGAGAAAAAGAGGGAGGAGAGAGAGAGAAAAAAATGAAAGAATGAGAATGGATAACATGACAATGAAAATACCTAGATCTGGCTAAACCTGCTTCTGTGATATAATGCCTGGGATACAGACCCCCAAGATCTCCTTTGATTGCTACCTGTCAATCAGATATCCTGCATTACTGTATCATGACCTCAACATTAGGACCTCATTGATAGTGATGGCTGTCATCAGGGGCATAGTATTTCCCTTTTGAAGTTGTTCTGAGACTTGATAGCATTTGGAAGTTTGCCTTTGAAGGGGTCTTGAAGACCACGGAGTCAAAGTTAGGCATTAAGAAAGGCTTAGAATGTTTGTATGAGAGTGAGAGGGCAGGGGAAGCTTAAGGAAGATCTTCCCCTTTCCTTGGCTAGGAGACTAGAGTACTGTAGAGTTGATGGACCACACTCCACAAGACTGCCCTCACTTCTGACATCAATTGCAAGTTTGAGGGGTTCCCAAAACCACTCTCAATGATTTGTTAAAAGGACTCAGAACTCACTGAATGCTGTTATATTAAAGGTTAGGATTTATTATGGGGAAAGGGTTAAGATTAAAATCACTGAAGAGAAGAGATACATGAGGCAGAGTCCAGGAAAGTTGCAAATGCTGAGCTTCCAGTGGTCCTTTCCCATGGAGTAATTGGCATTATTTATTTTTTTTAAGTTTATTTATTGAGAGAGGGAGAGAGAGAGAGAATGAATGAATGAATGAATGAATGAATATCAATCCCAAGCAGACTCTGCACTGTCAGTGTCGAGCCTGATGTGGGGCTCGAACTCACCAACTGCAAGATCATGACCTGAGCTGAAGTCGGATACTCAACCAACTGAGCCACCCGGCTGCCCTGGCACTATTATTTTATATGCATTAATGAGTGATAATACACACAGAGTATTGTCAACCAGGGAAGCTCACCTGAGTCTTGGTGTCTAGATTTTATTAGGGCTCCATGGTTGTCTGCCCACATGACTGACTCTCAGGTTCCGGGCCCTCCAGAGGAAGAACTGATATTGCATAGATGACCTTTAGTCTCCATCACCTCTTGAGGTAAAGTGGACACTCCATGGCCAAAAGTCCCTGCATAAATCACATTGTTAGTCTGTCCAGTGTCCAGAGCCTACAGATAAACAAAGACTTTCTTATTAGACATGATATTCCAAGGGCTTAGAGATTACCTCTCAGAAACCAAGGGCAAAGGCCACACCTCTTTCTCAACAAGGTTACATTCTTTACAGGTACTCTGTCTAGTAGAAACCTCCCCTTAATAATTCTCTACCAGCATTTGGTGTGCTATGAAGGAAACCACTGAGGAAGCTGATATTATTTTTATCTTGTAGAAGGGGGATAGTGACTTAAGCACATAAAATACCATTTAGTGGTCTGGCATCCTGGCACTTTGCTTAGCTTATCCCATTTTCTCTGTAAGGTTGTCCAAGTCTAATCACAAGCATAATAGGTAGTTCTTATGTGTCGTGACATGAAGGATACATAGAGAAATCCCATAACAACAAACCTGTTCCTTCATATGGAAGAGCCACAGATCAGATTAAGTGACCTCTTAAAGATCATCTAGTTCAGGTGTTGGCAAACAATGTCTTGGGGTGAAATCTGGCTCCTGGCTTGTTTTTGCAAATAAATTGTAATTGGAACAGCCATAGCCATTCATTTATGTGAAGTCTATGACTTCTTTCATGCTACTGTGGTGGAGTTGAATACTTCTTATGGAGACCATGTGTCTACAAATACACTTAACTATTTGGCCCTTTACAGAAAAAAGTTTGCTGACCTCTGGACCAGTGAAACTATATCATTATGTGGATGGAGAAATTGAAGTCCAAATTGGAGAAATATTATTAAATTAGGCAAATAACTGTTGAGTCCTTACTTTGTGTTGGTCACTATTGAAGGCACTTGAGAAACATCAGTGAACAAAACAGATAAAAAATGTAAACTAATTATACTAACAATTATACTAACATTAATGTTAGCAATTTATAATGCCATAGAAAAAGACTAACAAAAGGATAGCAAGTTAAAGGGGAATTGGGAGTGTGAGGTGGGAAGAGTCAAAACCTTAAATAGGGTGATGAAAGTAGGTTTTATTGAGAAGCTGAGATTTTAGAAAAAGATTTGAAAGGGTGGAAGTGAGCCTTGGAGGCACCTGGAATAAAACATTTTCAGGCAAAGCCTGAGGCAGACATTTTCCAGTAATAGCAAGGCCAGCCTGTCTGAAATAAAGTGAATAATGAGAAGAATAGTAGGAGATGAAGGAAGTGAGATAATGGAGTACCAGATGTCATTCAGTTTATAATACCATTGGGAAAGCTATGAGTAAAATGAGGAACATGTGCAGATTTTGGGCAGCAAATTGACATTATCTGACTTGGATTGAGATTTTAGCTGCACTGGTGAAGACATATTGTTAAGGGGGTGAAAGTGAAAGTAAAAGATCAATGTGATGGCTAATTTTTTCAACTTGACTGAGCTAAGGCATACCCAGGTAGCTAGTAAAACATTCCTTCTGTGGGTCTATCTGTGTAGATGCCTCAGGAATAGATTGGCATTTGAATTGGTAGACTGAAAGTTTTGCCTTCATCATTGTGGTGGGCATTGTCCAATCTTTTGAGGCCCTGAATAGAACAAAAAAAGCAGAGCAAGGGCAAATTTACTTTCTCTACTTGAGCTAAGACATTTATCTTCTCCTGTCCTCAGACATTGGCACTCCTGATACTCAGGTCTTCAAATTTAGTCTGAAACATATACCTTTAGCCTTCTGGTTCTCTAGTCTTTAGGCTTGGGCTGGAACTACACCACCAGCTTCCCTGGGCTTCCAGCTTGAGGATGACAGATCGTGTAGCTTTATAACCTCCATAATCAAGTAAGCCAGTCCTTCATAATATGCCTCTTCTTGTATATCTTAAATATTTCCTCTTGGTTCTGTTTCTCTGGAGAACCCTGACTAATCCAATCCGTTATGAAGCTATGATAATAATCCAGCCTAGAGATGATGTTGTCTTGGACCATATTTGTAGCAGTGGATGAGATATGTTATCGAATTCTGGATTTATTTTATTTTTTAAAATATAATTTATTGTCAAATTGGCTAACATACAGTTTGTAAAGTGTGCTCTTGGGTTTTGGGGTAGATTCCCGTGGTTCATCGCTGACATAAAACACTCAGTGCTTATCCCAACAAGTGCCCTCCTCAGTGCCCATCACCCATTTGCCTTTTTCCCCCACCTCCTCCATAAACCCTCATTTTGTTCTCTATATTTAAGAGAGTCTTATGGTTTGCCTCCCTCCCTCTCTGTAACTATTTTTCCCCCTTTCCTTTCCCCATAGTCTTCTGTTAAGTTTCTTAAGTTCCACATATGAGTGAAAACATATCTGTCTTTTTCTGACTGATTTATTTCCCTCAGTATAATATGTTCCAGTTCCATCCACATTGCTGCAAATGATTTCATGATTTCATGATTTCAAAAATCATGATTTCATGATTTCATTCTTTCTCATTGACAAGTAGTATTCTATTGTATATATAAACCACATCTTGTTTATCTGTTCATCAGTTGATGGGCATTTAGGCTCTATCTATAATTTGGCTATTGTTGAAAGCGCTTCTATAAACATTGGGGTACATGGGCCCCTATGAATCAGCACTCCTGTATCTTTTGGATAAATTCCTAGTAGTGCTATTGCTGGGTCATAGGGTAGTTCTATTTTTAGTTTTTTTGAGGAACCTCCACACTGTTTTCCAGAGTGGCTGCACTAGTTTGCATTCCCACCAACAGTGCAAGAGGGTTCCCATTTCTCCACATCCTTGCCAACATCTGTAGTTTCCCGAGTTGTTCATTTTAGCCACTCTGATTGGTGTGAGGTGGTATCACAATGTGGTTTTGATTTATATTTCCCTGACGATGAGTGATGTTGAGCATCTTTTCATGTGTCTGTTGGTCATCTGGATGTCTTCTTTTAAAGGTGTGTACCATGTCGTCTGCCCATTTCTTCATTGGATTATTTGTTTTTCGGGTGTTGAGTTTGCTAAGTTCTTAATACATTTTGGATACTAACCATTTAACTGATATGTCATTTGCAAATATTTTCTCCCATTCGTTGGTTGCCTTTCAGTTTTGTTGATTGTTCCTTTGCAGTGCAGAAGCCTTTTTATCTTCATGAGGTCCCAATAGTTCATTTTTGCTTTTAATTCCCTTGCCTTTGGAGCCATGTCCAGCATGAAATTGCTGTGGCTGAGGTCAAAGGGGTTGTTGCCTGCTTTCTCCCCTAGGGTTTTAATGGTTTCCTGTCTCCCATTTAGGTCTTTAATCCATTTTGAGTTTATTTTTGTGTATGTTTTAAGAAAGTGGTCTAGTTTCATTCTTATGCATGTTGCTGTCCAGTTCTCCCATCACCATTTGTTAAAGAGACTGTCTTTTTTCATTGGGTACTCTTTCCTGCTTTGTCAAAGATTGGTTGGCCATACATTTGTGGGTCCAATTCTGGGTTCTTTATTCTATTCCATTGGTCTATGGGTCTGTTTTTGTGCCAGTAGCATACTGTCTTGATGATTAAAGCGTTGTGGTAGAGGCTAAAGTTTGGGATTGTGATGCCTCCCACTGTGGTTTTCTTTTTCAATATTATTTTGGCTATTTGGAGTCTTGTGTAGTTCCATACAAATTTTATAATTGTTTGTTCTAGCTTTGAGAAGAATGCTGGTGCAATTTTGATTGGGATTGCATTGAATGTGTAGATTGCTTTGGGTAGCAGTGACATTTTAACAATATTTATTCTTCCAATCCATGAGCATGGAATGTTTTTCCATTTCTTTATATCTTCTTCAATTTCCTTCATAAATTTTCTATAGTTTTCAACATACAGATCTTTTACATCTTTGGTTATGTTTATTCCTATATATTTTATGGTTCTTGGGATTTATTTTGAAAGTATAACCAAACAAGATTTGCTAAAGGCTTGAATGTAGGGTATAAGAGAAAGAAAAGAGTCAAGGTTTTTGGCTTGAGCAACTGGAAGTATTGAGTTGTTAGTCATACAGGAAGTTGGTAGAAGAGCAAGGTCTTAAAGGTCTAGCTTCCACTAACTCCCCTCTAAATCCCAATTTGATTGTGCCTTCCTGGGGAATGCTAATATGATTATTTCAGACAATGGAAACTGGCCCAATGCATGTGCAGCAGCAGAAATATGCAAATGATAAATGATAAGTCTAAGAGCTAACTCTTTTACAGAGTATCACTATTACCAGGTTTATTTCCAGGTTTATCTCTGAGTGCAGGAAAGGGAACATTTCCTTAACATTTAGCTCAAGCTCATTAAAAAGTCTCTCCTTGACCAGCTTTGATAAGGAGAAGAAAACAAACATAATGGCCCTGCTTGAATATCATAAGATAATAAATATTCCAAGTGAACATAATTATTTTTAACCTTTATGCCAGGTACAATAAATGTCAAATGGAAAGATAACCTAGCACTCTCCTGAAATAGCTTAAATAATAGGCCCCGGTTTGCTTTAATGGGAACTCACCCAGTAGATACACTCATAACAAATGAGAAATCCCTAATGAGAGTTGCATTATTTCTATTGGCTTTTATGCCATCCTTAATTGATTGCCATCATGCACGGCTAATTAAGAGCATGATAATCTGACTGAGGTATTTTCAGCCAGTGCAATGGTGCCTGCTTTAAAACAATGACTTTTAGAAACCAACATCAAGGTGGCTGGCAGGTTATTCTATAGTTGATGACTGCCCGATTAGAAGGCATGATCCTTTACTGATCAGCTTAACTTGGTACAACCCCGGGGGTTTATTGCCTCAGCTGTGGACAGGAGCATTGAGACCATCACTCAATGATGCCAAAAGCCCTCCAGGGCAATGGCCTTTTTGTTCTGAGCACGACTTCCTATTTCTAAGGCCCATTTCTTTTATCCACTGCCCCTCCATGTCATAGATTTCCATCCTGAATCTCTTTCATAGGCCTCTTCTCAGAGGGTCAGGAGTGTACTGAAAAGATGACTGGGTTTGTAGTCTACTTACAGGTCAGTTACAAACTGGCTATATGATCTTGAATAAGTCACTTCTATGCTATCTTCTTTTTTTTTTTCTACTCCAAAGTGAAGATTTGGGAGAGGTAAATACCAAGCTTGCTTTTAATTTTTCCTTTTAATTATTTTTGTGGCCCCAGCATTGTCAAAAGCCAGTGGTGTGATTGGGAAAGGTTTGTTAAACTCAGAGTTTCCATTGTCTTTTCTGTGATTTTGGAAAAAGGAAACTTGCCTGACTCTCATCAAGTAACTCCTTTTGTGAGAATTGAAATGAATGTGAAGTTAGCTTAAAAAAGTCAATGCAGACATAAGGTCAATATAATTATGAAATTGAATTCATTAAGCCATTAGTCAGCAAGCAAAAGATTCATTCCTTTCCATCTATGGGTGTTTGTGAAGACTGCCCCAAGGAGTTTGTCAGGGAGTTAAATATTTCTGCCTCTACTATTACACATTTCTGATTGAGGCATATAATTAGTTCCTTTAGAAACTAATTTTTATCAGGGAGATGCAAGTAAAAATATTAAAGAGATATCGTTTTGCAGTAGTCAAATGGGAAAAAATTAATATATGTTAATATCAAGTATTGGTGAAGATATGATATAATGGGAACTCTCATCTGCTATTGTTGGGAAAGTGGATTGTTACAATTTTTGTTACCAGGTAAAGACAAACATGTGTATGTATGTGAATTCATAGCATTATAGTTTGTAAGTGGAAAAACCTAGAAATGATATGATGTACATATAATATGTATAATATATTGGAGAAAATCATGTAATGAATGAAAATGAATATACATAGGTATACATATCTATACATAGCTATACATATCAACATAGGTAGATCTAAATATCATAGCATGTACCAAAAAAGAGCATGCCATAGATAAATCGAGATAGCATAATTTTAGTTTTATAATGTTTAAAAAATAGACAAAATTAAATGATATATTTTTAAGGATAAGGATTGGAGTGATAAAAAGTACTTTAAAAAGAGAATGGTTAATAAAATATTCAGGATAGTAAATCTCTTTGGTGAAAGGATGGGGACACAATTAGAAAGAAACATAAAGGAGGTTTCAAATATTGGCAATGTATGCTTTAGTTTTGGAAATCTAAAAACTATTATGAAAGTATGGCTACCATAAACACTAGAACAATACAGGAGAATATAAGAATAGGAATAGTGCTTTCCCTTTTCCTCTTCTCTACAATTCCACTTAAGACATGAAAAGAACACTGTCAATAATTTGGGGTATATCCTTCTACATCAGTGGTTCTCAGTGTGGTCCCTAGATCAGCACCATGTGTATTACCTGAGATCTTGTTAGAAATGCAAATTATCTGGCCTCATCCTGGATTGACTGATTTAGAAACTCTGGAGATGTGGCTGTGCTATTTGTGTTTTAATAAATCTCTGGTTGGTTATCAATCCTGGCTGAATAATAATAGAAGCACCAGAGGAACTTTAAAAAAAATGCCAGTGCCCAGGTCTTACATCTAGAGACTTTTAAAAATTTTCTTCAGTAATTATAATGTGTAGACAGGGTTGAAAGTCATTGGTTTAGGCTTTCTATACACATACACATACATACACATATATACACATGTATACATATATAATATATAATTAGTAAAAAGTATAAGATATAGAAGATATTTTCATATATGTGAGAATCTTCTGCATTTTCACTTTTCACTAATATGTTGATGAATATAAATAATTTTTAAAATTTACTTATTTATTTTGAGAGAGACAAAAGTGGGGAGGGGCAGAGAGAGGGAGAGAGAATCCCAAGGAGGCTTCATGCTGTCAGCACAAAGCCTGACTCAGGTCTTAAAACTATGAACCATGTGATCATGAGCCGAAATCAAGAGTTGGACACTTAACCGATTGAGCCACTCAGGTCTCCCAACAAATATAAATCTGTTACCTTCTTGAGATTAGTGGTTCTTAATGAGGGATAATTTTCCCCCAAAGGGGACATTTGTCAATATCTGGAACCTTTTTTGGTTGTCACAACTAGCAGAGATGCTACTAGCATCTGGTGAGGAGAGATTAGGGATGCCACTAAATATCTTAACAATGGACAGGACAGCTCCCCACAAGAAATTGTCTGGCTCCAAATGTTTTAAAGGGATACATAGTGTTTGATTCTAAGACAGTACAGATTTCATTCAATCTAGTTAGTGTGCTGTGGTGACTTCAGTTAATGCCCACAGACTCTGAAGGGCTTGAGAAGATGTGGATTATATGTGTATGCCTTGTCTGTACATAGTTTCTCAAAACTCAGTAAAGTAATGTGCATGATTATTGTGTTCCCATAATAATCAACACATTGCTGGGCATGTTAAAGGAATTGAAGAAAAGCCTGTTGAATTGAATTGTATCATCCTTATTCTCCACAATATAGTGAGATTCTTTGGTATTTGTCTCTGGTTTCTGTTAAATCCTAGAAATGAAATCTGGGTAAAATTCTTTCTGTCAATAACAAATGAAATTAACTATAGAGTCTCGGGTGTATTGCAGAGTGAATGATTAAAAATCATCAGCAAATAGTAAGCTGTCTGCTGTGACCTTTTAGCTCTTGGTATTTTGACTGACGGTCCCCTCTTTACAGTTTAGTGAAGTTGTAAACAGACAGACATGAGACCCACTTATGGGCCAGGCAGTCAAATACTAAATATGAAAAGGTCAGCATCAAACTCTGCTTGCTTATATGACTTAGGCTGGCATAGAATTGGGAGGCCTGTGACACTGTGGATTTGAGCTATTGATTTAAAAGAAAAATGACAAATGGCTCTGTAGCAAATGGAATGGGAAACTTTTCAGTTTGAATCCTTTTGGAAGATTGGAAAGCAGCTCTGATTGAAACTTGGGCCTCTTAAGGTCATGCATATTTCAAGTAGCTAATGCCATGGATCTTGACTTTTTGAAGGCTCTGTCTAGGGTATTATTGTTGCTGTCTGCTTCTCTCTTTTTAAGAAGATTTTTAGAATCTTGCAGATACTTACTTCTCTCTTACTCTGGTAACAGGGATGTCTTCATTATACAATATTAAACGTAGAGCCCTTGGTCAACTTTTTCCGACTTTGCTCTCTTCTTTCTACTTTACATATCTTTCATTTTCATCTCTTCACCTTTGTGTTCACTATTATTTTATTCTTCCTACATCCTTTAATACTTGATTTCTCTTTAAAAAACAGAGTTGAAGAATATAATAACTGAAATAAACAATACATTAGAGTGTATCGAGAGTAGATTAGTGGATGGAGAAGAACACATCAGTGATCTGGAAGATAGGGTAATAAAAAACATCCACACTGAACTTTAAAAAGAGAAAAGAAGTTTCTTAGGGTAGGCTAAGGGATCTTTTGGGCAATATAATACAAATATTTGCATTATAGGGGTCCCAGAAGAAGAAGAGAGAATGGAGTAGAAAACTTACTTGAAGAAATAATGCGTGAAACCCTAACCTAGGGAAGCAAGAGAGAAAGGAAAAAGTTATCTATAAGGGAGATACTATAAGGCTATCAGCAGAAACTTTGCAGGTCAGAAGTGAGTGATATGATATATTCAAAGTGCTGAAAGGAGAAAACCTACATCCATGAATATTCTACACAGCAAGGTTATCATTTAGAATTGAAAGAGAAATAAAGAACTTCCCAGACAAACAAAAGATAAAGGAGTTTATCACCTTATAAGCCTTATAAGAAATGATGAGGGAGTTCTTTAAGTGGAAAAGAAATGGCCATAATTAGACGTAAACTATGAACACAAAGATGTAAAATATGACAGAATATACATAAAACACGGAGAAGGGAATCCAAATTAAAAAAAAAATTAAATGTGTTTGAATTTAAATGATCATCAAATTGAAATGATATCAAATTACAGGATGTAGGCTACTGTATACTTAGGATGCTCTATATGAACTTCATGGTAATGGCAAACCCAAAACCTATAGTAGATACACAAAAAATAAATAGAAATAAAGCCAAACATAACATTAAAGAAAACTATCAATCACAAACAAAAAGAACAAGAAAAGAAGGCACAGAGAAGAACTACAAAAACAACCAGATCACAAATAACAAAATGGCAAGAAGTACATACCTATCCATAATTACTTTAAATGTAAACATAACATGCACCCATTGTTTATAGAAGCCCTATTGACAATAGCCAAATTATGGAACGAGCCCAAATGTCCATTGAATTATGAATGGATAAAGAACATGTGGTATATATATACAATGGAATATTACTTGGTGATCAAAAAGAATGAAATCTTGCCATTTGCAACAATGGATGGTACTAGAGTATATCCCACTAAGCAAAATAAGCCAGGCAGACAAAAACAAATACATGATTTCACTCATGTGTGGAATTTAAGAAACAAAACAGATGAACACAGGGGAAGGGAAAATAAAACAGAGAGGGAGGCATACCCTGAGAGACTCTTAATTACAGAGAACAAACTGAGAGTTGTTGGATGGGAGGAAAGTGAGAGGATGGGCTAATTGGGTAATGGGCATTAAGGAGGGCAGTTGTTGGGATGAGCACTGGGTGCTATATGTAAGTGATGAATCACAAAATTCTCCTGAAACCATTACTACAATATATGTTAACTACCTTGGATTTAAAAATATATATATAAATGGCCTAAGTGCTCCAATCAAAAGATAGGGTGGCAAAACAAATAGAACAAGACCCATCTATGTGCTGCCCACATGAGACTCACCTCAGGCCTAAAGATACATACAAGCTGAAAGCAAAGGGATAGAGATGCATTTATTTACCATGCAAATTAAAGTGGAAAAGAAGAGCCAGGGTAGGAATACTTATATCAGACAAAATACGTTTTAAAACAAAAACTATAACAAGAGACAAACTTTAACAAACAACAAAATGTAACTGATTTATTTCTATTCTTTTGTGACACTTGGATATGTCCTACATTTTTTTAAAATTTTCCATCTTTTAAAGTGCAGTCCACATGTTAGAATAGCTAAGGAAAAAAAAAACCCTGATAATGCCGAGTGTTGGTAAGAATGTGGAGTAACTGGAATGCACCTACCTTTCTGGTAGGAGTGTAAATTGGTACACACATTTTGGACAACTTTTGTCAGTAACTACTAGTTTGAATATATGCTATCTTATGATTGAGCAGTTCTATTCCTTGGTACATACACAACAGAAAAGTGAACATATGTTTACCAAAAGATATGTACTAGATTGTTCACAGCAACACTACACATAATAATAAAAACCTGGAGATTTCTTAAATATACTTCAATAGTAGAATGTGTAAATAAATTTTGATACATTTACAAAATAAATACTGTATAGCAATTAAACTAACACGAAAAAAATGGTGTTTCACAGCACCATTTGTTGAGAGGACTATTCTTTCCTCACTGGGTGTGTTGGCTCCTTTGTCAAATACTAGTTGGTTGGTTAGGTTGGGGGTTACTTCTGGGGCCTGTACTGTGTTCCATTTGTTTATGTGTCTATTTTTATACCAGTACCATACTGTTTAAATTACTATAGCTTTGTAGTATAGTTTGAAATCAGGAAGTGTGATGCCTCTGGCTTTGTTCTTTCTAAGAGTTACTTTGGGTATTTAGTCTTTTGTGGTTCCATGCAAACTTTAGGAAATTTCATGTTTTTATTTTTGTGAAGAATACTATTGGAATTTTGATAAGGATTACAGTTAATATCCAAAATATATAAATAACTCATACAGCTCAATAAGAAAAACAACAACAATAAAAACAATGCAATAAAAAATGGGCAGAGGAACTAAATAGACATTTTTCTAAATTAGACATTCATATGACCAGTGGGTACATGAAAAGATGCTAAACATCATTAATGATTAGGGAAATGCAAATGAAAACCACAAAGAAATATTACCTCATACCTATTATAATTGCTATCGTTGATGAGACAAGCGATATCTAGTGTTGGCAAGGACATGGAGGAAAGGGAATTTGTGTATAGATGGGAATATAAATTGGTTCAATCACTATGGAAAACAACATGGAGGCTCCTAAAGAAGTAAAAATATAACTACCATATAACCCAGCAATTCCTCTTCTGTGTATATATCCAAAGGAAATGAAAATAGGATACTGAAGAGATACATGTACTCTCATGTCGATTGCAGCATTATCTACAATAGCCAAGATATGTAAGCTACCTAAGTTCTCATCAGTGGATGAATTTATAAAGAAGATGTTGTACATACACGTATAATGGAATTTTATTCAGCCATGAGAAAAAAAAATGAAATTTTGCCATTTGTGACAACATGGATGGAGTTTAAGAACATTGTAGTAAGCGAGACAAGTCAGACAAAGACAAATATTGTATTTTATCAGTTATATGGGAACCTACAAAAGCCTATCTTGTAAAAAGCAGACAGTTAAATGGTGGTTATAAGGGGCTGGTGGGTAGAATATGTGAGATGTTGTTTAGGGGCACAGACTTACAACTAGTAGATACATAAGTCCTGGAGATATAATGTACAATACAGTGAACATAGACAACAATATTCTATTATAATCATCAAGCATGCCAAGAGACCAGATCTTAGTAACTCCCACCACAAAAAATAATTGCGTGATAGAGAAGCTGACTATTACAATAATGGCAATCATACTACAATATACAAATGTATCAAGTCAACATGTTATATACCTTAAGTTTATACAATGTTATATATCAAATATATGTCAATAAAAAACCCACACATGTAACAAAAAAAGTGAAGCCCTTAGGCTTTTTTGACAGATAAATAGATAAAGAAGATATTATGGAGGGCATTTGTTATGATGAGCACCGGGTATTGTATGTAAGTGATGAATCACTAAATTCAACACCTGAAACTAATATTGCACTGTATGTTAACTAGCTGGAATTTAATAAAAACTTGGAGAAAGTAAGGAAGATATGGTCTATATAGAGAATGGAATGTTATGAAGCCACAAAAAGGATATCCTGTCATTTATGACAACATGAAGGACCTGAGGGTATTATGCTAAATAAGTCAAACTGAAAAAGAGAAATATCCCATGATTTCACTCATATCGTATCTATAAAACAAAATAAATGCGTAAACAAACAAAAAGCAGAATTAGACCTATAAATACAGAGAACAAACTGACTGTGGCCAGCAGGATGGGGGGATGGGCAAAATGGGTGAAGGACAGTGGGAGTTACAGGCTTCCAGTTACACAATGAATAAGAGAAATAAAAGCTACAGCATAGGGAATATAGTCAATGATATTGTAATAGCATTATATGGTGACAAATGGTAGTTACACTTGTGGTGAGCATAGTATAACGTATACAGATGCTGAATCACTGTGTTATACAACTGAAACTGTTGTAACATTGTGTGTCAACTATACTAAAAAAAAATTAAAGCTAAAAAAGAAAAAGATGAAAGAAGCGAACTGTATAAGTATATAAAAATGTAGAAAGTTGGAAGGATTGATAGAGGGTGTTGCTTAGTGGTGTCAAACAGCATAAAGCATTTAGGGAACAGCATGAAGTAGGTGTTGGAAATATTCATGTTTCATGCTAAGGGATCTGAGCCTCAGAGAGCATCTTTCCAAAGATCCCACATACAATAAGTGGTAGAGCTAGAATTTGGATCCAGCTCTGCCTGTCTCCAAAGTTGGTGTTCTTACCCTCTAAGCCATACTACTTCTTTGAAAGGCTTGGTATTTGAGATAAGCATAAAGCCCAATTAGTTTGTTTGTGGAGGAGGAGGGTCAAGTGAATCAGGACAGTTACTTTCAGAAAGAGGGGACTACATTTGAGATGGGCCTTCAGGTAGAGGCAATCACTAGGTTAATAAAATAGCACAACAACATGGGTACAAATTCCTATTTTGTGGAAACTTAGGGTATCACCAATAATTTCCAAGACATGTATGAAATGTTCAAGAACTTCTCTATGGGCAGCTTCACAAAAATAACCTTAGCATGTTATAATTCCCACAAAATTAGGAAATTGAAATAACAGACCATTTTCTTCACTTGATTTTTTTGTTAGTCACACTTATTGACAGTGCTCTTGACTCTCACAAATAGAATTATTAGCAACATTTCAGCTTAAACATACAGTTAGTAACACTGTTCTCAAAGGCAGCATGCTGTTTTGTTGCCCTTTGTATATATGCAAACATGCGGCCTCATTCTTTGAATTCCCAAATGAAGTTCCCCAGGCCTTTTGAGTCCTAATAAAAGCCAAGCTTTGTGCTCAGCAGCCTTTATGGAATTCTTTTCCACTGAGCTGTATTACACAGCACAAAATAGGTAACCTGTCTCAGTATTATATTCTTATGTTGATTTTTAGCTAAAATCATGCATTTTATTTTTTAAAATGTTTTTCAAATTTTTATTTATTTTGAGAGAGAAAGAGACAGAGACAGAGAGACAGAGAGAATCCCAAGCATGCTCTGCACTGTCAGTGCAGAGCCCAACATGGAACTGTGTCTCACAGTGTGATCATGACTTTAGCTGAATTCAAGAGTCAGACGCTTAATGGACTGAGCCACCTAGGTGCCCCTAAAATCTTGCGTTTTAAATCATGCCTAATATTGTTAGATTTTTTTTGTTGCCACTGGTATTTCAGTTTTCTTTTTTTCTTACTATCCTGGTAAGAATGTAAAGCATTTTTGGGCTATGAGTTATTCCGTAAAAGTGAATCTTCCAGGCAATTGAGATTTACCCCTAGAAGGTTTTGTTGACAGCAGGTGAAATTCTGGCTAATGAGGATTGAGGACCAGTATTTCTATAGATGCCAGCTGGGCTGATATTTTCTCCCCAACCTAATTGCTTGTTTACAGAAGCAGTCAATACCATGAAGGCTCTAGTCTTTAGCCAGGCATGTTAACATATTACTAAATGATAAATTGTATCACTGATGCTTCTTTTGTTCCCAAGTCTAAGGTTTAACACTATTTTAAAAACAGAAAACTGTACATCATCATAATGTTTGTCTTTGTATTTCTGGCTAGAGTTTACCTCGATACACACATTCTAAAAGGCAGCCCAATGAATTAATATAGAGTCCCATATAAGGTGTGTGTGTGTGTGTGTGTGTGTGTGTGTGTGTGTGTATACCAACTTTTTTCTTTTCATATGGAATGCAATTTTATTTTGTGTCATATCAACTTTCTCCTTACCAATTACATATTCTGTCCTGAAGAGTTATACCCTGTATATAAGAGTTATATTAACCAGTTTTGTCTATCAGGTTAGCACATAATTTTCTTAAGTTAGTGTTGCAGGCAATGGTCTCCACATTTGGTGTCCCTCTTCTATTTTCTTCCTGCAAGCCATGTTTTTCACACTGAAGCCTGAGTAATGTTTTTAAAAATATAAAACTGATCTTGTCATATCCCTTCATATAACCTCTTAATGGTTTCCCATCCATTATAACCTACATTGTATCTAAACATGTCCCTGCAATTTACAAGACTATGTAATATGGCTCCTAACCAGCTCTCCAATCTACTCCACTTTCTCTCTACCCTTTGCACACCACACTCCAGTCATATTGGCCATCTATTTTTCTGCTTGGCTTGCCATAAGCTTCTTCCCACCTCAGAGTTTTTATAGTTGTTATTTCCTCTGTCAGAAACAACCTTAGCTGTTCCTCCAAATGTTTCACATGGCTGCTTCCTCCTTACCATTTAGATCTCAAATGATACCTCTTTAGACAGGCCTCCCCCAAATGTAGAGTAGACCCTAGTTACACTCTGTTCAATTAATTTATCTTCTTCACAGTAAATTATCTATCTCCCATTACTAGAATGTAATCTTTATGAGGGTGGGGTCTTTGTTGTATCACATGAACCCCGGAATGTAACACAATGCCTGGCATATAACTTTTGGTCAGTAAAAACAATGAATTAATAGAGAGGGAGGGACTTGTGATTTTATTTATTTATTTTTTTTAATTTTTGAGAGGGAGACAGAGTGTGAGTGGGAGAAGGGAAGAGAGAGAGACACACACACAGAATCAGAAGCAGGCTCCAGGCTTTGAGTTGTCAGCACAGAGCCCGACGCCGGACTTGAACTCATGAGCTGTGAGATCATGACCTGAGCCGAAGTTGGATGCTTAACCGACTGATCTGCCCAGGCGCCCCCTGTGATTGTTTTCTAAATTGAGGTTAAATTGGTATATAAAAATATATAAGTTTCAGGTGTACATTATAATTTCACATCTGTGTGTACTACAAAGTGCATCAAAAGTTTCGTTATTATTCATTACAATTGATCCCTTCACACATTTCAGTTGCCCCAACCCTCTTCCCCTCTGGTAACCATCAATATGTTGTCTGTATCTGTAAGTTTGTTTTCATATTGTTTTGTATGTTTGCTTTTAGAGTCTACAGATGAGTAAAATTATAAGCTATTTGTTTCTCTCTGACTTATTTCCATTAGCATAATACTCTCAAGGTCCATCCATGTTGCAAATGACAAGATTTAATTCTTCTCTATGTCCAAGTAGTATTTCAGTATGTGTGTGTGTGCACATGTGCATGTGTGTATTCATATACTACATCCTACTTATCCATTCATCCATTGATGGGCACTTGAGTTGCTTCCATAATTTGGCTATTGTAAATGATGCTGCAATGAACATATAATCCAGCTATTCTAGTTATTCCAGTTCTGGGGATTTGAGAATATTAAAATCCTAACTCAATAAGATATGGGCACCTCTATCTTCATTGTAGCATTATTTATAATAGGACTTGTAACTTTTGAGGTCATCACATTCAATGTTCATTTAGAAGTGAAGAAATTAAGGTGCATAGAGGTAATGTGACTCAGCCAATAAAGTACAGTAAATTAAAGGTAGAACTGGGAGTAAAACTAGCTTTTACTACAGTTTAGAGATTTTTACGTTAATAAGTTAGAATTTATTAAATTATCATAAGCAACTTTTTTCAACAAAAGTCCTTCTTTTCAAAAGATCCTATTTGGAGAAAGTTATACTTAACCTAAATGCATGGCACTTTAATAACAGAACTTTCATCTTCTAGTACCTGCATGAAAATGTTTCTGTAGATACCTTTAAATCATAACACCATCTGTGCCAAACAATTAGGTCATTCCTATGGCTCCACGTCTCTTTAGCATTATATCACATTGGTCATTAATATGAATATTAGAACTAGATAGACATATACGGTTTTGAATACCAGCTGTGCTAGTTAAAACTATATAGTCTTATTTTTCCTTGTCTTTGTTGATGTTCATTAAGTGAATTGTAGGTTGCTTATCCAATATACATTTTTAACAGTTATATTGAGATATAATTAGTATATCATAAACTTTGCACATTTAAAATTTAGGTTCAATTCTCAGGGCTGTGCAACCATACCTTAAAAGAGTTTAATAACGTTTTTATCAACCAAAAAAGAAACACCATACAAGTTAGCAGTCATTTCCCATTCCATCCTACCCATCTCCTCAGTCTTTGGTAACCACTAATATATTTTCTGTAGCTATATATTTGCTTATTCTGAACATTTCAAATTAATGGACTCATATAATAAGTGATCCTTTGTGGCTGACTTCTTTCCCTCAGCATTATTTCTCAAGATTCATCCACAGTGTGGCATGTAGTATTACTTCATTCCTTTTAATAGCTGAATAATATTTCATTGCATGTATGTGCTACAATTTGATTATCCATTCAGCTGACAAACATTTGGGTTGTTTACACTTTTTTGGCTGTTATAAATAATGCTGCTCTGAATATTTGTGTACAAACTTTTGTGTGGATATATGTTTTGCAAATCTCTTGGATATATATTTAGGAGTGGAATTGTGAGGTTATCGTGTAATTCTATGTTTTTATTTGAGGAACTCTGAAACATTTTTCAAAGTGGCTGTATAATTTTAAATTCCCACCTGCAATGTATGAGGGTTCAAATTTTTCCACACATTCAATAATGTTTGTTATTATGCATCTTTTTGATAATAGCTATCTTGATGCATGATAAAGTATCTTATTGTGCTTTTGTTTTGCATTTCTCTGATGGCTAATAATAAGCATCCTTTAATGTGTTTATTGGTCATTTGCATATCTTTATAGAACTGTCTATTCAGATCATTTACCTATTTAAAATTTTTTGTCTCTTTACTGAGTTGTAAGAAAATTTTACATATTTTATACCTAATTTAAAAAATTTTTTTAAGGTTTATTTTTGAGACAGAAACAGAGCATGAATGGGGGAAGGTCAGAGAGAGAGGGAGACACAGAATCTGAAACAGGCTCCAGGCTCTGAGCTGTTAGCATAGAGCCCAACGGGGGGCTTGAACTGATGGACAGCGAGATCATGACCTGAGCCGAAGTCAGATGCTTGACCGAATGAGTCAGCCAGGCGCCCCTATACATAAATTTTTTAATGTTTATTTATTTTTAGAGAGAGAGACAGCAAGTGAGCAAGAGGGGAGGAACGGAGAGGGAGGGAGAAAGAGAGAGAGAGAGACAGAGAGAACCCCAAGCAGGCTCTAGGCTGTCAGCACAGAGCCTGAGGCAGGGCTTGAACTCACAAACCATGAGATCATGACCTGACCTAAACTGAGTTGGACACTTAACTGAGTCATCCAAGTGCCTCATAAATTCTTTATCATATATATGATTTGCAAATATTTTCTCTAATTCTGTGAGTTATCTTTACAATATGCTTGATGATATCCTTTGAACTACATACAGTTTTTTAACATGTATGAAGGTTTTGCTTTTTTTCTTTAGTCACTGTGGCTTTGGCATCATATCTAAGAAAATTTTAACTCAAGGTCAAGAAGATTTACTCCTTCATTCTCTTTTAGAGTTTTATAATTTTGGCTCTTACATTTAAGTCTATCTTGCATTTTGAATTAATTTCTGTCTATGGTATAAAATAAAGGTCCACAGTCCTTGGATATCTGGTTGTACCAACACTGTTTCTTGAAAAGGCTATTTCCCCGTTGAATTGTCTTGGCACCTTTGTCAGAAGTAAGTTGACTTTAAATGTAAGGGTTTGTTTCTAAAATCTAAATTCTATTTCATTGATCTATATGTCTATCCTTATTCTAGTACCACACAGTATTTTTTACTATGATTATTATAGCTTTGTAGTAAGTTTTGAAATTAAGAAGTGTTGAGTCCATCAACATTGTTCTTTTTCAAATTGTGTTGGATATTTTGGGTCACTTGTATTTCCAAATGAATTTTAGCTTCTCCTTACCAATTTCTACAGAAAGACAGCTGGGATTTTGATAGGGATTTTGTTGAAGCCGTGGATCCCTTTGATGAATATTGCTATCTTAACAATATTGTCTTCTAATATTTGAGCATGGAACCTCTTGCCATTCATTTAGATCTTTGTTAATTTCTTTCTACAATGTTTTGTAGTTTTCAGATATAACTTTTATACTTTTTTATTAAATTTATTTTCCTCAGTACTTTATTCTTTTTGGTGCTAATGTAAATAAGATTGTTTCCTTAATTTCATTTTCAGGTATTTTAGAAGTGGAATGTGTTTTTGTATATTAATCTTGTTCCCTGAAATTTTCTTTAACTAGTTAATTATTTCTTGTTTTTTTTCTTTAGGGTTTCCTGTACATAAGATCATGTTATCTACAAATAGAGATTGTTTTACTTTTCTTTTCAATCTCAATGACTGTTTTTTCTCTCTATTCATTCTCTATATCTTTCTCTCTCTCTCTCTCTTCACTGTCTAGTACCTCCAGTATAATATTGTATAGAAATGGGACCCATAGATGTGTTTTGCTTGATTGTAGAGAGAAAGCCTAAATCTTTCAACATTAAATATGATATTAGCTGTTCATTTTTCATAGATGCCCTTTATCATTTTGTGGAAGTTCCCTTCTGCTTCTAGTTTGTTGAGTGTTTTTTTTAAATCACAAAAGGGTATTGTATTTTGTCAAATACTTTTTATGTATCACTTGAGATGATCATATAGTATTTTCCCTCTTTCATTCTATTAATGTGTATAATCTAGTACATTGATTTTTGTATGTTGAACCATCCTTGCATTTCTGAGATAAATCACACCTGATTGTCGTGTATAATCATTTTAATATGCAGCTGAATTTATTTGCTAGTATTTTATTGATTAGTTTGTATATCCATATTCATAAGGGATATAGGCTTATAGTATTTTTGTGATTTCATTGTCTGAGTTTGGTATCAGGGTAATGCTGGCCACATAGAATGAGTTGGGAAGTAATCACTGCTCTTCTCTTTTTAGGGAATAGTTTTTGAAGGATTGGTGATAATTTTCATTAATTTTTTTTTAAATCACTTTCTTCAATATACAAGAAACACATGAGACACAAAGAAAGCCCCCAAGAAAGAGCTCAGTTGATGAGTTGGTAGTTTAGGGGGATTCAAAGACAATGACACTTTCCAGTCTCCCAGAGAAAGAAGGGGTTGAGAGGACACAATATCACTAGGCCCCTGGTGAACCCAGTGCTAGGGCCACACACAGCCTAGTTCTTCACCAAGTTTTTAAAGTGCTTATTTTTCTTGTCCTGGTCCTGGCCCTGCTCCCACACTTGGCCTCAAGTTTCCAGAAGTCATCTAGTTCCCAGAATGGCCCCTTCCTTTAGTGCCCTAGTATTTTCATTTGTGGGGGGTAGGGGTGGAAGCTATTTACCCTGATGTAGTGCCAGAGTTCCAGGGGAGTTCTAATCCTCTAGGATGGTGAGGGTGGATCTCCCTAGTATCTTGCCATTTGCTTTCCGTCTATCATGCTTAGATCCTGAAGATCAGCAAGTCTCAGGAACTCTCAAGGATTTGTTGACACTTGGCCTACCATGGGGGTTTCTGAGGGCTGTCATGCTTCTTCCTTGGAGAACACTTGCTTGTAGGGGAGCCCAATCTGGCTCCAAGGTGGCAGCTGGTCCTCAAGGGAAAACTAGGTGCCCAGAGGTAAGTCCAATTCAGAAGATGAAGTTGACTCTAGAGGCAGAACAGACTCTGGGGGAAGATTTGATTTGGGGGCTTTGTTCTCAAATACTTCATTCAGCTGTTTGACCAGTGGGCTTGAGAGCTCTCCACTGCTGGTCTTCATAGGTGTCCATGAAAAGCCAAGGGTAGAAGAGTGGGGATCTGAGTCTTGGGCCTGGATGGGAGAGCACAGGATGCCAGCACTAGGTGAATGGCAGGGGCAGGGGGGGGGGGAATCTGCCACTGGGGCCAGAAATTTGTTGTGCAGTAGAGGTGCCAAACTGACTGGGGTACTCTTGGCTGTCGCCATCTCAGCCAAGAGGAATAAGGTGGTCCTGGTCTATCCTTTGTGAGTAGTCTTTAAAAATTATCACTTATTCTACTTGTTTACTTTTTTAAAAAATATAATTTATTGTCAAATTGGCTAACATACAGTGTGTAAAGTGTGCTCTTGGGTTTTGGGGTAGATTCCCATGGTTCATCGCGACATACAACACCCAGTGTTAATCCCAACAAGTGCCTTCCTCAATGCCCATCACCCATTTTCCCCTCTCCCCCACCCCCTTCAACCCTCAGTTTGTTCTCTGCACATAAGAGTCTCTTGTAGTTTGACTCCCTCCCTCTCTGTTTGTAACTATTTTTTCCCCTTCCCTTCCCCCTTGGTCTTCTGTTAAGTTTCTCAGGGTCCACATATGAGTGAAAACATATGATATCTGTCCTTCTCTGACTTATTTCACTCAGTATAATACCTTCCAATTACATCCACATTGCTGCAAATGGCATGATTTCATTCTTTCTCATTGACAAGTAGTATTCTATTATATATATAAACCACATCTTGTTTATCTGTTCATCAGTTGGTAGGCATTTAGGCTTTCCATAATTTGGCTATCATTGAAAGTGCTGCTATAAACATTGGGGTACATGTGCCCCTATGCATTTGCACTCCTGTAGCCCTTGGGTAAATTCCTAGGGGTGCTATTGCTGGGTCATAGGGTAGTTCTATTCTTAATTTTTTGAGGAATCTCCACACTGTAGTTCTATTTTTAATTTTTTGAGGAATCTCCACGCTGTTTTCCAGAGTGGCTGCACCAGTTTGCATTCCCACCAGCAGTGCAAGAGGGTTCCCATTTCTCCACATCCTCACCAGCATCTGTAGTTTCCTGAGCTGTTCATTTTAGCCACTCTGACCGGTGGGAAGTGGTATCTCAGTGTGGTTTTCATTTGTATTTCCCTGATGATGAGTGATGTTGAGTATTGTTTCATGTGTCTGTTGGCCATCTGGATGTCTTCTTTGGAAAAGTGTCTATTCATGTACTCTGCCCATTTCTGTTGTTTACTTTTTAAAGCTTTATTTGGAACTTTCTTCCTGAGTTAAAGTAGCTTTTCTTCTTTCTAGGAATTTGTACATTTCATCTGGGTTATCTGATTTGTTGACATACAATTGTTCATAGTATTCCTTTATATTTTATTTATTTATTTATTTGGGAGAGAGAGAGAGCACGAGCTGGGGAGAGGGGCAGAAGAAGAGAGAGAAAGAATCTTCAGCATGCTCCACACTCAATGTGGAGCCTGTCTCAGGGCTCTATCCCATGACCTGGGATCATGACCTGAGCCTAAATCAAGACTCAGATGTTCAACTGACTGAGTCACCCAGATGACCCCATGGTATTCCTTTATAATCAATTCTTTTTGTTTCTGTGACATCTGTACTAATATCCCCTCTTTCATTCCTGATTTTAGTAATTTGAGCATTGTCTTGTTTTTCAAAATCAGTCTAGTTAAGTAAGGTTTGTTGATTTTGTTGACCTTTCAGAGAACCAACTTTTACTTTTGTTGTTTTCACTTGTGATTTATTTTTGTTCCATTGGCTATTTAGGATTGTGTTGTTCTAGGTTTACATATTTTGTGAGTTTCTGGAGTTTTCTATTGTTATTGACTTCTAATTTCATTCCATTGTGATTGGAGAAGATGTTTTATATAATTTCAACCCCTTTATATATATTGAGACAAGTTTTTTTTTAATATATGAAATTTATTGCCAAATTGGTTTCCATACAACACCCAGTGCTCATCCCAAAAGGTGCCCTCCTCAATACCCATCACCCACCCTCCCCTCCCTCCCACCCACCATCAACCCTCAGTTTGTTCTCAGTTTTTAACAGTCTCTTATGCTTTGGCTCTCTCCCACTCTAACCTCTTTTTTTTTTTTCCTTCCCCTCCTCCATGGGTTTCTGTTAAGTTTCTCAGGATCCACATAAGAGTGAAAACATATGGTATCTGTGTTTCTCTGTATGGCTTATTTCACTCAGCATAACACTCTCCAGTTCCATCCATGTTGCTACAAAGGGCCATATTTCATTCTTTCTCATTGCCACGTAGTACTCCACTGTGTATATAAACCACAATTTCTTTATCCATTTATCAGTTGATGGACATTTAGGCTCTTTCCATAATTTGGCTACTGTTGAGAGTGCTGCTATAAACAATGGGGTACAAGTGCCCCTATGCATCAGTACTCCTGTATCCCTTGGGTAAATTCCTAGCAGTGCTATTGCTGGGTCATAGGGTAGGTCTATTTTTAATTTTCTGAGGAACCTCCACACTGCTTTCCAGAGCGGCTGCACCAATTTGCATTCCTACCAACAGTGCAAGAGGGTTCCCGTTTCTCCACATCCTCGCCAGCATCTAGAGTCTCCTGATTTGTTCATTTTGGCCACTCTGACTGGCGTGAGGTGATACCTGAGTGTGGTTTTGATTTGTATTTCCCTGATGAGGAGCGACGTTGAGCATCTTTTCATGTGCCTGTTGGCCATCCGGATGTCTTCTTTAGAAAAGTGTCTATTCATGTTTTCTGCCCATTTCTTCACTGGGTTATTTGTTTTTCGGGTGTGGAGTTTGGTGAGCTCTTTATAGATTTTGGATACTAGCCCTTTGTCCGATATGTCATTTGCAAATATCTTTTCCCATTCCGTTGGTTGCCTTTTAGTTTTGTTGGCTGTTTCCTTTGCTGTGCAGAAGCTTTTTATCTTCATAAGGTCCCAGTAATTCAATTTTGCTTTTAATTCCCTTGCCTTTGGGGATGTGTCGAGTAAGAGATTGCTACGGCTGAGGTCAGAGAGGTCTTTTCCTGCTTTCTCCTCTAGGGTTTTGATGGTTTCCTGTCTCACATTCAGGTCCTTTATCCATTTTGAGTTTATTTTTGTGAATGGTGTGAGAAAGTGGTCTAGTTTCAACCTTCTGCATGTTGCTGTCCAGTTCTCCCCACACCATTTGTTAAAGAGACTGTCTTTTTTCCATTAGATGTTCTTTCCGGCTTTGTCAAAGATGAGTTGGCCATATGTTTGTGGGTCTAGTTCTGGGGTTTCTATTCTATTCCATTGGTCTATGTGTCTGTTTTTGTTCAAATACCATGCTGTCTTGATGATGACAGCTTTGTAGTAGAGGCTAAAGTCTGGGATTGTGATGCCTCCTGCTTTGGTCTTCTTCAAAATTACTTTGGCTATTCAGGGCCTTTTGTGGTTCCATATGAATTTTAGGATTGCTTGTTCTAGTTTCGAGAAGAATGCTGGTGCAATTTTGATTGGGATTGCATTGAATGTGTAGATAGCTTTGGGTAGTATTGACATTTTGCCAATATTTATTCTTCCAATCCATGAGCAGGGAATGTCTTTCCATTTCTTTATATCTTCTTCAACTACCTTCATAAGCTTTCTATAGTTTTCAGCATACAGATCTTTGACATCTTTGGTTAGATTTATTCCCAGGTATTTTATGCTTCTTGGTGCAATTGTGAATGGGATCAGTTTCTTTATTTGTCTTTCTGTTGCTTCATTGTTAGTGTATAAGAATGCAACTGATTTCTGTATATTGATTTTATATCCTGCAACTTTACTGAATTCATGTATCAGTTCTAGCAGACTTTTGGTGGAGTCTATCGGATTTTCCATGTATAATATCGTGTCATCTGCAAAAAAGCGAAAGGTTGACTTCATCTTTGCCAATTTTGAGGCCTCTGATTTCCTTTTGTTGTCTGATTGCTGATGCTAGAACTTCCAACACTATGTTAAACAACAGCGGTGAGTGGGGGCATCCCTGTCGTGTTCCTGATCTCAGGGAAAAAGCTCTCAGTTTTTCCCCATTGAGGATGATGTTAGCTGTGGGCTTTTCATAAATGGCTTTTATGATATTTAAGTATATTCCTTCTATCCAGACTTTCTCAAGGGTTTTTATTAAGAAAGGTGCTGGATTTTGTCAAAGGCCTTTTCTGCATCGATTGACAGGATCATATGGTTCTTATCTTTTCTTTTATTAATGTAATGTATCACGTTGATTGATTTGCGAATGTTGAACCAGCCCTGCATCCCAGGAATGAATCCCACTTGATCATGGTGAATAAATGTTTTTATATGCTGTTGAATTCAATTTGCTAGTATCTTGCTGAGAATTTTTGCATCCATATTCATCAGGGATATTGGCCTGTAGTTCTCTTTTTTTTACTGGGTCTCTGTCTGGTTTAGGAATCAAAGTAATACTGGCTTCATAGAATGAGTCTGGAAGTTTTCCTTCCCTTTCAATTTCTTGGAATAGCTTGAGAAGGATAGGTATTATCTCTGCTTTAAACATCTGGTAGAACTCCCCTGGGAAGCCATCTGGCCCTGGACTCTTATTTGTTGGGAGATTTTTGATAACCGATTCAATTACTTCGCTGGTTATGGGTCTGTTCAAGCTTTCTCTTTCCTCCTGACTGAGTTTTGGAAGAGTGTGGGTGTTTAGGAATTTGTCCATTACTTCCAGGTTGTCCAATTTGTAGGCATATAATTTTGCATAGTATTCCCTGATAATTGCTTGTATCTCTGAGGGATTGGTTGTAATAATTCCATTTTCATTCATGATTTTATCTATTTGGGTCATCTCCCTTTTCTTTTTGAGAAGCCTGGCTAGAGGTTTGTCAATTTTGTTTATTTTTTCAAAAAACCAACTCTTGGTTTCGTTGATCTGCTTTACTTTTTTTTTTAGATTCTATATTGTTTATTTCTGCTCTGATCTTTATTCTTTCTCTTCTTCTGCTGGGTTTGGGCTGTCTTTGCTGTTCTGTTTCTATTTCCTTTAGGTGTGCTGTTAGATTTTGTATTTGGGATTTTTCTTGTTTCTTGAGATAGGCCTGTATTGCAATGTATTTTCCTCTCAGGACTGCCTTCGCTGCGTCCCAAAGCGTTTGGATTGTTGTATTTTCATTTTCGTTTGTTTCCATATAATTTTTAATTTCTTCTCTAATTGCCTGGTTGACCCACTCATTCTTTAGTAGGGTGTTCTTTAACCTCCATGCTTTTGGAGGTTTTCCAGACTTTTTCCTGTGGTTGATTTCAAGCTTCATAGCATTGTGGTCTGAAACTATGCATAGTATAATTTCGATTCTTGTATACTTATGAAGGGCTGTTTTGTGACCCAGTATATGATCTATCTTGGAGAATGTTCCATGTGCACTCGAGAAGAAAGTATATTCTGTTGCTTTGGGATGCAGAGTTCTAAATATATCTGTCAAGTCCATCTGATCCAATGTCTCATTCAGGGCCCTTGTTTCTTTATTGACCGTGTGTCTAGATGATCTATCCATTTCTGTAAGTGGAGTGTTAAAGTCCCCTGCAATTACTACATTCTTATCAATAAGGTTGCTTATGTTTATGAGTAATTGTTTTATATATTTTGGGGCTCCGGTATTCGGTGCATAGACATTTATAATTGTTAGCTCTTCCTGGTGGATAGACCCTGTAATTATTATATAATGCCCATCTTCATCTCTTGTTACAGCCTTTAATTTAAAGTCTAGTTTGTCTGATATAAGTATGGCTACTCCAGCTTTCTTTTGGCTTCTGGTAGCATGGTAAATAGTTCTCCATCCCCTCACTCTCAATCTAAAGGTGTCCTCAGATCTAAAATGAGTCTCTTGTAGACAGCAAAGAGATGGGTCTTGTTTTTTTATCCATTCTGATACCCTATGTCTTTTGGTTGGTGCATTTAATCCATTTACATTCAGTGTTATTATAGAAAGATCCGGGTTTAGAGTCATTGTGATGTCTGTATGTTTTATGCTTGTAGTGATGTCTTTGGTACTTTGTCTCACAGGATCCCCCTAGGATCTCTTGTAGGGCTGGTTTAGTGGTGATGAATTCCTTCAGTTTTTGTTTGGGAAGACCTTTATCTCTCCTTCTATTCTAAATGACAGACTTGCTGGATAAAGGATTCTCAGCTGCATATTTTTGCTGTTTAGCATACTGAAAATCTCGTGCCAATCCTTTCTGGCCTGCCAAGTTTCAAAAGAGAGATCAGTCACGAGTCTTATAGGTCTCCCTTTATATGTGAGGGCACGTTTACCCCTCGCTGCTTTCAGAATTTTCTCTTTATCCTTGTATTTTGCTAGTTTCACTATGATATGTCGTGCAGAAGATCGATTCAAGTTACGTCTGAAGGGAGTTCTCTGTGCCTGTTGGATTTCAATGCCTTTTTCCTTCCCCAGTTCAGGGAAGTTCTCAGCTATTATTTCTTCAAGTACCCCTTCAGCACCTTTCCCTCTCTCTTCCTCCTCTGGGATACCAATTATGCGTATATTATTTCTTTTTAGTGTATCACTTAGTTGTCTAATTTTCCCCTCATACTCCTGGTTTTTTTTTATCTCTCTTTTTCTCAGCTTCCTCTTTTTCCATAACTTTATCTTCTAGTTCACGTATTCTCTCCTCTGCCTCTTCAATCCGAGCCCTTGTGGTTTCCATTTTGTTTTGCATTTCGTTTAAAGCGTTTTTCAGCTCCTCGTGACTGTTCCTTAGTCCCTTGATCTCGGTAGCAAGAGATTCTCTGGTGTCCTCTATACTGTTTTCAAGCCCAGCGATTAATTTTATGACTATTATTCTAAATTCACTTTCTTTTATATTATTTAAATCCTTTTTGATCAGTTCATTAGTTGTTGTTATTTCCTGGAGATTCTTCCGAGGGGAATTCTTCCGTTTGGTCATTTTGGATAGTCCCTGGAGTGGTGAGGACCTGCAGGGCACTTCCCCTGTGCTGTGGTGTATAACTGGAGTTGGTGGGCGGGGCCGCAGTCAGACCTGATGTCTGCCCCCAGCCCACTGCTGGGGCCACAGTCAGACTGGTGTGTGCCTTCTCTTCCCTCTCTCCTAGGAGCGGGATTCGCTGTGGGGTGGCGTGGCCCATCTGGGCTTCTTGCACACTGCCAGGCTTGTGATGCTGGGGATCTGGTGTATTAGCTGGGGTGAGTAGGCAAGGTGCACGGGGGCAGGAGGGGCAGGCTTGGCTCGCTCCTCCTTAGGTGATCCACTTCAGAGGGGCCCTGTGGCAGCGGGAGGGAGTCAGACCCGCTGCTGGAGGGGTGGCTCCACAGAAGGACAGTGTTGGGTGTTTGCGCAGAGCGAGCATGTTCCCTGGCAGGAACTGGTTCCCTGTGGGATTTTGGCTGGGGGATGGGCGAGGGAGATGGTGCTGGCGAGTGCCTTTGTTCCCCAACAAACTGAGTTCTGTCGTCCCGGGGCTCAGCAACTCTCCCTCCCTTTGTCCTCCAGCCTTCCGGCTTTCTGAGCAGAGTTGTTAACTTATGACCTCCCAGATGCTAAGTCCTGCTTGCTGTCGGAACACAGTCCGTCAGGCCCCTCCGCTTTTGCCAGCCAGACTTGGGGGCTCTGCATGGCAGGCAGGCCGCCCCTCCGCCCTGGCTCCCTCACGCCAGTCTGTGCAGTGCGCACTGCCTTGCCGCCCTTCCTACCCTCTTCCGTGGGCCTTTCGTCTGTGCTTGGCTCCAGAGACTCCGTTCTGCTAGTCTTCTGGTGGTTTTCTGGGTTAGTTAGGCAGGTGTAGGTGGAATCTAAGTGATCAGCAGGACGCGCGGTGAGCCCAGCTTCCTCCTATGCCGCCATCTTCTGAAAGGTCTATTGAGACAACTTTTATGGCCTGTTACCATATCATCTCTTCTGTAACATGTTCCATGTACACTTGAGAAGAATGTGCATTAAGTTGTTGTTGGGTGAAGTGTTCTATAGGTGTCTTTTTGGTCTACTTGTTCTGTAGTGTTTTTCAAATCTTTTATTACCTTGTTGATCATCTGCCTAGTTCTATGCATTTTTGAAAGTGACATATTGAAGTCTCCAACTAATATTGTTGAATAGTCCATTTTTCCGTTCAATTATGTCAGTTATTGCCTCATGTATTTTAGAGATCAAGTATCATGTGCATTTATGCTTTCATAGTTTTTATGTCTTCTTGATGGATTGACTCATCTGTCATGAGAAGATATCCTTTATCTCTAGTATCAACTTTTGTCTCAGAGTCTATTGTGTCTTATACAAGTATAGCCACTCCAGCTCTCTTTTGGTTATATTGTGCACAATGTATCTTTTCCATTTTTTTGCTTTCATACTATTTGCATTTTGTATCTAAATCAGTCTCATGTAGACAGCATATAATTGGATTTTTTAAATTGGTTCTGCCAATCCTCTCTTGATTAGTCTTTAATCCATTTATATTCAATGTACTTACTCATACAAGAGGTTGTATGTCTGCCACTTTGCTATTCATTTTCTATATGACATTAATTTTCAATAATTCTCCATTATTGATTGCTTCTTTGTTAAATAGATATTTTGTAATGTACCATTTTAATTCTTATCATTTCTTTTAGTGGGTTTTTAAAAAGTTATTTTCTTATTTATTGCTCCATGTATTAAAAATAACATCGTTCCATACAACAATCTAGTTTGGATTAATACAACTTAATTTTAATTGTACATAATAAACCTTTGCTCTTAATATATTCCCATTCTCTATACCCTCCTTTGTGCTACAATTATCATAAAGTTACATCTTTATACATTGTGTACTTATCAATCTAGGTTTATAATTATTGCTTTATGTATGTGCCTTTTAAATCAGATAGGAGGAAAACGTTATAAACAAAATATATTTATACCATCATTGGTGTTTGATGAGAAATCGTTTATGAATCTTACTGAGGTTACCTTGTACATGAAGAGTGCTTCCGTCTTGTAGCTTTTAAGATTCTGTGATCATCTTTGGTTTTCAATAGTTTGATTATGATTTGTCCAGGTGGGGGTCTCTTTGTATTTATACTACTTGGAATTTGTTGAACTCCTTGACTGTGTTGATTAATGTTTTGCATAAAATTTGGCAAGTTTTCAATCATTATTTCTTTATAATATTCTTTTTCCATTTTTCTTTCATCCCTCTCCTTCTGGGCTTCCAATTATGTATACGTTAGTATGCTTGATGTTGTTCCACAGGTCTTTTGAGACTGTGTATATTTTTCCTTATTTTTCCTATTTCTTAAACTGAATAATCTCAATGGATCTATCTTCAAGTTCTTATTCTTTCATCTGCCTATTCAAATTGGTTATCGAGCATTTCTAGTGAATTTTTCATTTTAGTTATTTACTTTTCAGCTCCAGAATTCTTACATATTTTTTGATAATTTTTATCTGCTAACTGATATCTTATATGTGGTGAAAGTTTGTTCTCATACCTTTTTATTTTGCTTCTTAAGCATAATATCCTTTAGTTCTATAAATATATTTATAATGGCCAATTTAAAGTTTTTGTCTGGTAAGTCCAGTGTCTAGATTTTCTGTTCACTTTGTCCTGTTTATGTGCCATACTTTGTTTATTTGTATGTCATATATGTGTGTTTTGGTGAATACTGTACATTTTAGATAATATGAAAACTCTGGAAATTAGATTTTCCCCCTCCCACAGTTTTTGTTCCTAATTGTTGTTTGTTGATTTAGTTACTTTTCTGAATTAACTCTGTACTGTCTGTTATATATGGATGCTGAAGTCTCTGCTCAGTTATCTTAGGGATCAGCTAATGATTACAGATTTTGTTAAATTCCTGGAATGATTGAGATGCCCAGTCTTTGGTGAGTGGCTCTTTATGTCTGTTGAAGCCCATCTTCAACACTTAGCCAGGCAGTTTATGACTCTGCTTATGCAGAGCCTCAAGGTCATGTAGAAACAATGACTTATGGACTTCTTAGGTATTTCTTTAGCATGTATATAGCTTTGGACATGTGCATAGCCTTATGCATGAGTGTGGTCTTGTAGATTTCTGGGAACATATAGGAGCTTTTCAGAACCTTCTATGGGTATGCAATTTCCCAGTTTTTAAGTTTTTTGGTTAACTATCATTTGTCTAGCTATTATCCATTGCATTAGGTGGTCTCAATGGTATACAATTGCCAATAATAGTTTTAAACAAATTCCCCTCAGTAAAAGGCTATTCAAACTGAGTGATCTCTTAGGGCAATTAAAGACAAGACTTACAAATGGGATATTTTAGAAAATCACCAGACAAGTCAAATAATGATAGTTCTCTGGGAATGGGGCTTTGAAAGGCATCCAACTCCATCCTAGTCCCCCTCCAGTGGCTGTCCGGCTACTGATTTTTATTGTGATTATATATTGTTGGTTTTTAAGGCTAACTGTGGGAGCTGGGGAAAGAGGGATAGAATAGACTAAGTTAAAACATCAAAAAGCTTACTGTGCTTATCAATATTCAATTATTTTTCTTAAGTAAATTCTTATCAGATTATTGTAGCCATTTGCTTAATTTCTAGAGTTCTAAAAAAATTGTTGAAATTTTGTCAATGGTCTCATTGCTTTTCTAGGGGATAAGATTTTCAAAGGTACTTATTTTGCCATTCCTGCTGATGTCATCTTTTAAAAATTTTAAAGTCATCACTAAACTCCACTTATATAGTCCAGTCTATACAGTTTCTTGTTCATGTAGCATGGTTATTTGTCAAATGTTAATAAAAATAGATGACTTGGAATATTGATTACAAATGGAAGTTGCATATTGGGTGGTGTAAAAGATACAATATGATATGTAAAAGTTAAATTATGAAAGAACAAGACTCACATATGAAGTCTGCCAAAACTTCTTTCTAAAAACATAAGTCGAGGACACTTAGGCATGTGAATGAAGAATAAGGAAGAAAGAAAATTGAAGAAATATAGCCACCTCCCAAAAAGCTAGCATCATTCAAATATATAGTTTCTCAGAGCTGTAAAAAGCCAGAGATCATTGAAGTCACACATTAGAATTACAGGATGAATTGGAAAACATGATCAAAGAAGATGGTAAAATTATTGAAGTATTAAATGAATTTCTTAATTGATTTACATGGAAGGATAGTAACCAAATGCCAGCTGTCATTTGCTATTTACACATTATCTTACTGGACTTCAAAGTCAGCATCGCAGGTGAACTTAAGCAAGCCATGCAAGATTCAAAACCAACATTCTCCTCAACCAAATGGTGTTAATTCTAAGTACCCAGCTCGGACTAGAGTCACCTCTCTCAGTGACCTTGGGCAATATTTGGTGGGAAAAGACTGTACCAACCTAAGCTGCTGCTGGAACAGTTTGAAATAATATGTTGCCATTCTCTGTGCCTTGTCTTCGGATTATCTTCTGGAAATGAGCTACCCATTTGAATGGAATTTTAAAACAATGGAAACCAACAGACTCCATTGAAATGGAGTCGTCTGTGTGACAGATGTATACCTATGTCAAATGTTAAAGCAGGAATACCTGATATTTTTTAAAGCAATGTCCTAACATAATTCATAATTTAAGAATTAAAAAAATCCCTGTGACCATATTGTATCTCCTCCTAAAGGAACATACATCACCCTTTTTCTCTATTTGTTTCTTTCATTTCCTCTTTAAATCTCTGTTTATTGTGAAGTAGAACTCATACAGGGAAGTGTGCAAAACATGAATATACAACATAATAAACTATCACAAAGCAAACATCCATGTAACCACCACCCAGGTTAAAAAATAGAACATTGACAACACCCCAGAGACCCTCCTTGACTCTTCTTTTCAGAGTGAATTGAAATTAATTTTATTAAGTGATTTTGTGATAATTCAAGAAATAAAGGTAGTTTGGTGAGAAAGAGGGTTATTATGAAACCAGATTTAGAAAATAGTGTGTTATAGACATTGAAATTGAGAACTAACCTGGGAAACTTAAATCTGGTAGCAGAAGAAAATAGATCAGTGTGTTGGTAAAAGTGGCATAAACCCAGAGGAAAATCTTATATGCAACTGAGTATTGAACTTGCCACATCCCAACCCAGGGAATAACAAAGATTCAGTTTCAAACTGTGGAAAGCTCAATAGAAATGTGACAGGCCAACAGAAATTAACATTTTCTTATTCTGAGACATAAGTTAATTAAATTTTACTGACACCTGATAAAGTACAAGACAATAAGTTGGCCTCCATAAACTCACATCAATGTCTCTAACAGCATTGTAATACTCACACATGATCTCAATTTCAAACAATTTAGCAATCATATTGTTAACACTTACATAGCACATACTGTGTGCCAAACATGTTCTAAGCATTTTACATATATTAACTCATTTAATGTTCATAGTCATTTAAGAAAATGGAGAAATTGAAGCACAAACTCATTAAGTACATTACACATGGTCACTCTGGTAGAAGGTATCAAAGCTAGGACTCAAACTCAGGCTGGCTGGCAGCAGAGTCTGTTCTGGAACTATTAAGCTATTCTTCCTCCATAGAAGGAATTTGAAAATGGCTATTCCCTGTTATAAACATTGGCCTTTCTTTGGTCATTGTCCATAGCACATATGCATTTAGTGGCTTAATTATGAATAACTCATCGTTAGTGTAGATATGACTATTAACTGTATTTCAAGATATAATAGGTGTCCATATAGAGAAGACTATATCTGAAATTCTTGTAGTGACATGAAAGATACATGGAATTTAAACATGCTTGACAAAGTCAGTAACATTTGCTCATGGACATAAATTTTTTTAATGTTTATTTTTATTTTTGATGGACATATTTTTTTTAATTTTTATTTTTGAGAGGGAGGGATGGAGAGAGAGAGAGAGAGTACAAGCTGGGGAGGGGCAGAGAGAGAGGGAGACACAGAATCTGAATCAAGCTCCAGGCTCTGAGATGTCAGCACAGAGCCAGATGTGGGGCTTTAACCAACGAACTGCGAGATGATGACCTGGGCTGAAGTCAGACGCTTAACCAACTGAGCCACCCAGGTGCCCCAACATCAAAATTTTTAATAAGGACAGAAGCTCCTATTTTTTAAGATTTTTTTGAAAAAGAAAGTATATTGATGAACTTATATGAGCAGTATTTATCAGTAATATTATGGATATCCCATAGTTAGCATAGTACTAATAACTATTTGGTATCACTGCCATGATTAATGTTAAGGGGTCAGTAATTTTATTACTATTGCTTTTGCAACATCAGTAAAAATGTCAGTGCTGGGAAAAATGCAAGGAATATCTTAGTGTTACTATGAAAATAGTGTTGACCTTGCAGATCTAAGAAAAGATCTCAGGAATCACCAGGAGTACATGGACCATGCTTTGAAAACTACTGCAAACAAAACCACTTATTTTTGTCCTATTTGGGAACAATTACAGTTTTATGAAATCTTATCTTTCGCTTCTGTCTCAGGATCATGATTGACTTGAAGCCACCTGACTTCCTTGTTTTACAAATTTGGTTCTCAAGGTTGTCCATGCTCACATCCAGACACTATTTGCATTTCCAAAACAAAACAAAAACTGTGCCAAGTCCAGAAGTTAAGAACTCCCTGACTCAAAGTTAAGTTCTTCCCTTGACTTCTTACAACATGAATTTCTTCTGGAGACCCGTGAATTCCTGCCTCAGCCTGGCCCTGCATCTAGTTATCTGTTAATTTTACTCTCTTGTTCACTTGAAGTTTGCCAAGCAAATTAGGTGAATGGTGGGAGACAGTCGGTAGATAGAAATAAGAATTAAAAGTTTGATAAAATAGAAGACATTAAAGGTGTCTCCTTGGTCACTTGCAAGAAAGCAAATCCTTCAGTCAGGCTGCTCTCCCACTATTGTGTCAAGTCGAGTGGAATCATTACTAAATTCTTGGCAATCAATGGTCATCTCCTATGATTTTCAGGGATTGGAAATGTTCAGTCATTCTTAACAGCTTGTACCAATAATGGAAAAAACAAATAAAAGAGCCCACTTTTTCCTCCTCCCTCAGGCAAGTTTCATGGTAGATAGCTTACTATGACAGATAAATTTGAAGCTGACATTTTTTTTTTTGTTCCATTTCTTATGGCTCTTCACTGTGGCTGCACAATTCCCCTAGGAGCAGTTTCCTACTAAGTACTACTGAAGGACTGTATTTCATAGGAAATCTGACCCAGCTAATTCTGACAATGTTAGGGGGCATAGTAGGACTTTAAGTTACATCAAGCAAAGGGTCTAGGTGGGAAGGAAATCTGAGTCTGGGCAAATGATAACCTTCATCCATGGCAATCTTTTATCATCACCGTTATTAGAATCTTTTCTTCATAAAACTTAAAAATTAAAAAAAAGCTGTTTGTCTTCTCCTTTCTCGTTATAAAAAGAATTCAAAGATTTCAAAGCTGGCTAAAATTTATTTGTAGATTATAGGAGGTTTTGACTCCTCCAACCATATTTAGATTATAGTAAAGGCACTTAAAATACTTTTACCTGATTCTTAATATTTACCATAGCATCAAAACTTTTTTAAACATTAAAATAGGGAATGTTTATTGGGGACATTTAGTCCCCAATGTCCTATAGAGACTGTGGGAAGCTAAAGAAATAACATATTCCCCCCTCCCCAAATCCCAAAGTGGGGTGACAGAAAATAGAGACAGAGGCAGAAAGGTATTAATTACTTATAATAGAAACTAGTTAATTCATAATGAGATATGATATAGATCCAGCATGGTACCAGGCTACCTCATGGTTGTAATTAGAATACTGGCGGTGGAGAAGGGCCTGTTCCAGATACATGATGTTCTCCTAATGAGCCCTCCATAGCCTTTCAGACACACAGACTGGTGGTTGATGAGGAGCCTGCTTTTCAAGCACTGACCCAGGTAGAGGGCATTCACTGTCAATGAATATCACTCAGGCACTCAGATGTAGGCGACCAGTCTGTAAAGATGAATTTTAGTTTCACCCACAACTCTCACTAAAGCATGCACTTAGAAGTAGTAAGTTCCCTCTGGGAAGGAGCTACTTATCCTCTCTTGGGCAACACCACTGAAAAATTATTGCAAAAAAAATGGATTATTGTTTGTTAGTTTTAAGGGAAAATCCTCAAATGTAAGAGTAATCAGGCTGTAATCATTAATACCAAACAACTTGCTAAAATGGTTTTTGTTTTCCCGTTAGGTAATTAACAACATAAAGTGAAATGGGAATCAAAATATTGTCAGGAGTGTCTCCTTCTAGGAGATAAGATGCAAGTCAAAAATCAAACAAAACTTCATCTTCTACACAGCTTTGCTTGGAAAGGAGGTAGTTAAGTTACAACATCAAGAAAGTGGCAGTTATAAAGCTTGCTTCTATTGCATGCTTTTGCAGCAGCAATTACCTCAGCTACAAATCTCATTTACAGAACTCTTTGAAAGTGCTATCTGAACAATGGCAGAATACACTGGAAATCAATGGAGGGTGATTTCATTCCCAAATTGAAGTTACTATTTAATAGGGAAAAACACACACACACCCCAACCTTCTTCTTACTTATTAATAGATTCCTCAGTAGCAATTATGAGGCTCAACTTTCACAAATTCAATTACTCCTCAAAAATATGAATTATAAACACTCTTTACCAACTGAAATGCAACAACATGCTAGTTTCCAGAAGGAAAATAGACAGAAGCTGTGGGAAATGATCCTAATCATGATGCTAATAAGTAACAGCCCAGTACGTAGTCTGCAAAGCAGGCCAGCGCCTGCCTCTTTGCACCTACCATTATGTGACATTTTCTTTCCCAATTTATAGTATCCTAGCAACCATCATGCATGTTAGTACTAATGGATCTAAAAATAATGCACTGGGAAATCTGTCCCTAAGGGCCTTACACTCCTGGAGGGACACTTTCGCCTTGGAGGGTATGTCTATAGCCAAATAAATGTGTGGGGATTAGAGTCGTTTTCTTTGCTCTGAGATTTTGCTGCCCTTTCTGATCCTGTGTAGTCAGAGACCCTGTAATCCAGGTTTAATCTAAATAGAGGGCAAGTGCTGCTATGAAATCCTAATTCCACATGAATATTCAATAGCATAGCAGAGAAGCGTGGGGATATTGTCTGCTGCAGACGACCTTAAGTCTAACAAAAGAGTCACTGACAATGGCCCTAAATTTCCACCTTGTTTACTACCCATGGATCTGAGTTAAGACAGGAAGGACATTGTCAAAATTTTCATGTAACCAAGGATTGGTAAGGCTTTAAGTCATTCTGAGCCATTCTCATTTTACTGTGAATTAGATTAGCTATCAGATCCATTAAGGCCCTCTGATAGAGGTTGGATCTTTCTTGAGTATAGAAAAGAAAATATTTAAAACTAGTGGTAGGGCATAAAAACTGGAGAAAAGACAAGTGAAAGAAAGCTAGAGAAAAAAACCCTTATCCTTAATTTTGGCCCAGGTTTTCCAAAGTCAGTGATCAGGTGCTATCAGAGACTTTTGAAGATAAACCTTGTATGATGAGCTAGACTTTACTTGAAGGAGTAGTGAGTCCATCGTAAAGTTGAATGGTCTGTTAGTTTCACAGTGTTATCAAGGGAGAGATTTTATAGCTAAGTAAGACAGTTCTGAGTAATTGTGGGGTCTTTTCATTCTGGCTCTGCACTCCCCCAACTTCATAATCCCTTCATTTCGGTTATAACATACATTTCATCATCACTGATCCATGATCCTGAATTCTGATCCTCCTCTTTGACTATAATCTCTTGTGCTTCTGTGACTCTTTACTCCTTATTACCCATGGAATGTCTTCTTTTTATTCCCATCATCACCTTCAAACCCTTAACTAATCTCAGTTCTCCCAGTCCTTTACCTCCCACTGTGGTTGGCCTTCATACTCACCTGGGCTCTGTGGGCAGCTCTTTCGAGGGTGTGCTCACTAACATCCTGGGATTCCTTACGTCCTTAACAATCTGTCAAAGTTCTTGCCTTGTCAATCCAAATCCTGGATAACCTCTATCAATTACATTTTTGCTTCTGAGGTGTTGAGTGTTTCTAAGGAAAGTGACAAAACCATGATAATTTTATTCATTATAGTCATGCTAGATAATTTCAGCTGGGCTTTCTTGGCCTCATCTATACTTGATGGCTTGCTGATTCCCTTTATCATTTATAAATTCTTTTGACAAACCTTTATTAGGCAATTATTATATTTCATCTGTGGCCCAAACACTGAGGATAAAATGATGCTCCAGACTGATAAGAACCATTCTCTCATGGAGTTTATCATTTAATGAAGGGATGTGGAAAATAAACATGTTTTTAAAAAGCAATTTCAGGGGCACCTAGGTGGCCCAGTCAGTTGAGCATCCAACTCTTGACATTGGCTCAGGTCATAATCCCAGGGTTGTGGGATCAAGCCCTGTGTTGCGCTCTGCCCTGAGCATGAAACTTGCTTAAGATTCTCTTTCTCTCTCTCCCTCTGCCTGTCTACCCTGCTTACTCACTCCCTTGCTCTCTTTCAAATAAAAACAAAAAAAAATATTAAAAAACAATTCCATAAAAACAAATTTTGTGCAGAAGGGTAAGTGTAAGATGACTGGGGATAAGAACAAGCTCAGGGTGTTCAAAGAACAGAATGAAAGTTGGTGCAGGTGGATTTCAAAGGGAAAGGAAGAATGATAGGATGAAGGTCACAGAGACAGGCAAAAGACCATGACAAAGATGTAGGATTTTATTCCACTTTCAGTGGAAAGCCACTGGAGAGTTGGAAGTCAGATATCTAATTTATGCTTTGAAAGGATGATTCTAGCTTCTGTGTGGTAGATGTAAGTGGCAAAGGTGGAAACAAAGGGACCAGTTAGGAGACTGATAAAAGATCCAGGTGAAGGGTGATGTTGACTTGGACTAGGGTTGTAGCATTAGAGATGGTGAAAAGTGTTTGGATTTCATTGCAGAAGTCAAAGGCTGAAAGATATGCTCAGGGTTTAATAAAATGACAGCTGTTACCTTTACCAATCATATTTAAATTGTCGTTTTACATTGTATGAAAGAGATAAGGTGTATTTTCTTTTCTTCCCTTCCCACTTTTGTTCTAGCCCTGGTATACTCGTAAAAAAAAATACTATAAGAATCTCTTTTCTCTTTGAGTGTCTTCTTCTTGTCCCTTTTCTGGGCTTGCTCTCCTTTAATGCCCAGCACATATTTCTTGCTCCTTCTTCTCCAAACTACCCAAGTCTTACTACTTATGTCCACAGAGGTGATAATCTCAGTTACCATTTAAAAAAAAAAACTGTAAGGAAAGAGGATATTTAGCAGAGTTGCAGACCAGGAGCATCTCTGGAATCAGTCACAGCAAAGTACATAGGACTGATCTCAGTGTCTGCTCCTGAGCACGGTTTCCAAGAATTTATTTTTGACTATACTTTTATGGTCATAGAAATACCAGACTTCTTGGAAAAAAATAGGTTTGCAAAGGAGCCAGCAGATCTCATCATGTTATTTTATATTTGCTAAGCACTGGAAAAGTTTATAAGGAAATAGAAAATTGATCCTGATCTGTGCATTTACTCTGAACTTATATCATCTCTTATTTAGTAAGCTCAAAGCAGTGCCAGTGTTAATGTATATTACCTTGCTAATGTTGACATCCCAGCTGTGAGGCCACATCACTAGTCAGATTCTTCATTATCCAGTTCAATCAATCAATACAGATATTTGTAAAAATATGTGCTAGTTTGAGCAGCCATGGCCTAGGTTTTGACCTAAAATACAGATTTGTGGGCCATGATTCCTGTGAGCCATGATTCCTGTATCAGGGATACAAGCTGAATGTATAAGAAACAATTCAAGACTAAAACAACAATCGATCATATGCCAACCTATATCATATAGATTAATTTTAGTATGAGTTCTGAGATAGAAGCATCAATTTTGATTTAATATTGAACTTTAGGCTGTTAGACCTGGGAGGGAACATAGGGTCTCATCTGCTCATTTCATAAACGATCTAGGATCTGAGACCCAGATAAAGTAAACTAGTCATAATCACAGGAAAGTCAGTGGTAGAGTCAGGACAGGAACCCAGGTGGTCTCTGAATTCTATCCCAGCGTTTACATGCCAAGAACTTCCCCACCAGTCATGTTCTTAGTGTGCTTCCCTGTTGCTGCATTTTATTGGCCACTTAGCTGCGACTCTATTAGTGCAAAGGGAGCATCTGCGGTTTCCTTAGCCATTTAAGCACCTCATTCAGAAATGACTTCATCATGGATATCCTAAATCTAGGGCCCAATGTTGTGTGACACAGATTTCTGAGATACATATTCAGCTGCTCTCAGCATCTATCAGTAATATTCAGGCTCTGCTCTATGCTCACATAATTAATCAACAAGGGATTGATAGCAACATTTGTGGTTTAGACTCTGAGCTGGGTTGGAAGAGATTTGGTCCTTGTTTGCCAGGAAAGCTTAGTCTAATGGGGAAGACATACATGCCATTAATGGTAGAGGTCTTACTATGATAGGGATACAATCCCTGATCTCAAAAGGTTTTTGGCCTGATTTAGGAGAAAGAAAAAAAAAACCAGAAAACATAAACATACATATAAAATACACACACACATACATATGTCACAGTGTATAAACAGATACCAAATTGTCACATACGTATAACAAAGAACTAAAATGAGTAAATCCATGAATTGGGGTTTTATATTATTATTTTTAAGGTACTATATATTTAAGCAAACCCATATATCCTGGTTAAATGAGGCAGCTAGCTGAACTTGAATTTCTCCTATGTAATGTAGGGTGTGTTGAAATTCAAGTGTTGCTCTCATTTGATGTGGATTCTGATAATTTTGGTGGAGACAGATCATGTCACTTAAAACAAATGTTCATCTGACAGTAAGGGTGTAAATGGGATCTTATTCTTGAATTTCCTCTGTATTGATTTTAGTGTTTAACCTTGACACAGGAATAAGACTAGGTATAAGTGGTAAAGAAACTGGTCTTTATTGAGTACTTATTATACACCATACACTTTATAGAAATTATTATTATGACAACCCTGTGAAATATGTATTAACAGTGAGATGACTGAGATGGGATTGGAAAGCAGACCTATCTGAATCACCTCATGCTCCTACCATAGACACTTGGAAGTATTCTGTTTAGGTTCTGACCATTGGGAGTTGGGTGAGGGAACTGGAGCTTTCTAAAATCCTCGAACAAAAATTCCAAACAGTTCAACTATTTTTTAAACTATTTTGAGATATGATAAATATTATAGATAATGAATAAAGTTTGAGAGAGCAAAATATTTAAACAAAGTCAGTATTTGCTTTTAATGAGCTTGTCTGAGGTCTTTAGTTGCTTCTGATCAAAGACTACATATTTTGCCTGATTAGTATTCACCAGAGAACAGTTCCTTTGCAGATTTAAACCTCCTTTGGTTGAGTACATGTAATTACTGGACCTTTATCCAAACCAAGATTTTGGATAAAGATAAGAATAAGAGTGGGGGCACATAATGTAGGTATGAACTAAGATTCAGAGAGACTTCTGATTAGTTTCCGGCAATGAGCGTTTTAGTCAAACAGTGAAAATTTAGATTTAAAGGCAAGTGGGGGGTTTACATTATAGCTTTTGTAAAAAGCAGCTATAGAGTGTTGACATATTCATCATGAATTATCCTTTGGTAATGCACTTTCTTGAGGGGTAATATGAAAGATGTCAAATCTTTATGAAGAATACTTGTATTATAACATTTAAAATCTTTCCTGCATAGGTGATTTTTCAGTAAACTCTCACTCATCTATGTTATTCTGGTAAACATAAAATACAAAGTTAGTCTTTTAGAAAGTTCTGGTGTTAAATAAGTGAGGAGACTAGATCAAAGAGCAAAGTAACCCCACTGCCTCCTGACAAGTGTATGGTGAGGACATTGGTTTCTGATGGAATATTTTTAACCTGATCTTTTCTTCATGAGTAGATAATATTATCAGTCGATTTGAGTAAGTTACATAGTTAGTGACTTAGTTAAATTACAGTCCAATAAAGTCTCAATGGAATTAAATCCAATTAACTTGGACCCTGAGTTATACAGATTTGTCATTTATTGTCATTACCTGTTCCTGAATAAAGAAGAAAAATAAGGAAAATGATGTTATATCAGTTATTCAGTGAAACAAAAATTTCTCTATAGCTTGTCCTGAGCTCAATACAGTTACAAAACAGTGTCCTGTATTTTCTTTTTCTTCTATGTTCCTAAGGTCCTGGACAGTAAATACTGAAGCTCATAATTATGACTCTTTATGAGCCTGAGGCATCAAGAAGGAATGATTCAGTTTTATTCTTTAGATTCTAGGTTCTAAAGCAGAGAAGTGTACTGAGATATTATGGAAATATTTTTAAACAAAAGTAAATGGTGAAATTACAAAGAATTTTCACAGGGTATGACAGAATGTTGCCAGGTTAGAGCAGTGGACTGAAACTAAAAACATGAAGTATAATAAATGCTAATGAAAAGTTCTATATTCAACTTCCTTTCCACCTCCAAAAAGAAAAAAGACTCAAATAAGGAAGCCAAGGCTGAAGTGACTGCTTGTGAAAAAAGCCTAAGGTTTTTAGTTGACTATAGTGGCAAAACCAGTCAATGCTGATGTTGTAACCAAAAAGCTAATGTAATCTGAGAGTACATTACATTTGTTTTGGAAGGTTACAGTCACACTATTATCTGTGCTAGTCAGATCACATAACACACTGTTTGTGGGGGGCATTTTAAGGACAAACTGAAGTGTGATAAACAAAGGTGACCAGGATGCTTAATAGTTTCTATAAGCAAACCTGAGTTGAGGGTAGAGGGCATATAGTCTTTTTGTGACTTACTAAGTGCTGACATGTAGAAGACAATAGATCTATTTTGTGTGGCTCCCTCACTATGACCAATGGACTTTAAAAGATAGAAACACTTATGGGTTCTGTGTGTTGATTCCTGCATTCTGCAGAGAGTTGTATTAGATGACCTTGCAGATTCCTTCAGTTTAAAACATTCAAGCTTCTGAAATGTATCCAGCTGATTGTTAATCCTTTCCTAACCTTAAGCCTCATTGTACAAAATTCATTTGGATGGAAGAGAATGAAATCATACCAAGTCAGTCTGAGCTGGATTCCTTCACACCAAATATATGGGCATTTCTGCACTTTTCAGGTAACTGTGTTACTTCATCTTCATTATTTTGATTTTTCTCTAATTCCTTGCCACTCTTTCTTTCTCTAATTTTTAAATTATTTTTTGGAGGTGGCATTTATCAAATTCGGTGAGACCTGAATTATAATACAGTTATATAGTATTAAGATTATCTCTAGTATGTGGACTGACTATAGGGACATAAATCTATGAACTGTGGATTTCAAAAGTTGACTTCCCCCTTTTTTCTGTCTGGAAATGAAAGTTTAAGTCCTGGAAGGAGCAACAATAAACTTTGGGTTCATTTTTAAGATACCAGAAAAAAATAGAAGTATGATTATAAGGCCTGAGAAAATAATTGCTCAAAAAATTCAGTTAAAGGCAGCAGTGGCAGCAGCAACAGCCTTTGCCTGGGTTAGACACAGTGACCATGCTAAGAGGTTGCTTGACAGAAGGGCATTAGGTCACCCCATAATCTCCATTAGCCCTGCCCTCCTCAATACAAAAAACACTTCAGGCTAATGGTGTCTCAGATTAATTGGTGGAAGATATGTGTAGTCTACCACTATAAAAATAGATCAACCTTACTAAGCACATGGAACCATGTTCAATGTCAGTAGTTGTCAGGGAAATGCAAATTAAAACCATAGTGAGATATCACCACACACCCACCAGAATGGCTAAAATTAAGTAAATTGACAACATCAAAGCTTTGTGAGTATGTGAAGCATCAAGACTCTAGTACTTTGCTTGTAAGAATATAAAGTGTTGCAACCATTTTGGAAAACAATTTTGCAGTTCTTTATGGTTAAACATACACCTACCCTGTGACCCAGCATTTTGGCTCCTGGGCACTTTTACCAGGAAAAATGAAAATACATGTCCAAAAAGGAGACTTGTACAGAGTGTTTAAAACAACTTTAATTATAATACCCCTAAGATGGAAACAGCACAGATATCCCTCAATAAGAGAATAGATGAACAAATTATGATATACCAATTCACTGGAATACTATTCAGCAAAAAGAATGTATTACTGATACATGATAACATAGCTCAATCTTTTTAAAAACCACTTCATTGAGGTATTATTGACATATAAAATGCTGTATGTATTTAAAGTGGACAATTTGATAAGTTTGTAGATAAGTATACCTCCATGAAACTATCACCACAATCAATGCCATAAACATATCCATTTTCTCCAGAAGTTTCCTCCAGCTTTATCTACGTGTGTGTGTGTGTGTGTGTGTGTGTGTCTATCTATCTATTATGGTAGAAACATTTAACATAAGATCTACTGTGATAGCAGATTTTTCATTATACAATTCAGTGTTGTTAACTATAGGCATTGTGATATACAGTAGATATACTTGGTCATTTGCAACAACATGGATGAAACTTACAGGATATTATGCTAAGTATAATATCCTTTTTTTAAATTTTTTTTAACATTTATTTATTTTTGAGACAGAGAGAGACAGAGCATGAACAGGGGAGGGTCAGAGAGAGGGAGACACAGAATCTGAAACAGGCTCCAGGCTCTGAGCTGTCAGCACAGAGCCCGACGCGGGGCTCGAACTCACAGACCGCGAGATCATGACCTGAGCCGAAGTCGGCCGCTTAACCGACTGAGCCACCCAGGCGCCCCTATAATATTCTTTTTAAGTATTACCAAGACTATACAATGGGGAAAGGATGTTCTCTTCAATAGATTGATCAATCTTGTATACACAAGGTTGAATGAAAGAAACCAAACACAAAAGAGTATATACTGTATAATTCCATTTTAATGAATTTTGGTAATAGACAAAACAATCAAAGCAGTGGTTGCCTAGCCTGGGGGTTGTAGTGAGGGATTGACTGGAAAGAGGTAATATGGGAACTTTCTTCCTTTGTTGGAATGATAGAAATGTTCTATATCTTGATTTGGATGTGCTTACAGGGTAAGCACATATACATTTGTCAAAACTCATTAAATTTGTACCCTTAAGATGTGCATTTCTCTATACATAAATTTTACTTTAATAAAAGCAAAATTAAAAAATAGAACAATAATTAGGAAGTAGAAACTTTCATGTAAAGAACCATGTGCTTAATAGCTTGATATGGAGATGCAGCTTCAAGACAGGCTCCCTAGGTAGGCCTTTAACCAGATCACCATACCTATTCTTATCACACCAGAATTCTGGAGTTGCCATTGACTTGACTCCTATAGAAATTAATAGCTGAGAAGAGTACATGATCTTCAGAGGCCAAGAGATCACTGGATGGTCTGGACATTGGGCCATCGAAAAATGCACTGAATCTAAAAAGGGACCTGAAGAATAGAAGAAAATCTTAGAAAGGAACATTTAAAAGGTAGGAAGAGAATGGGGTGCCTGGGTGGCTCAGTTGGTTAAGTGTCTGACTCTTTATCTCGGCTCAGGTAATGATCTCATGGTTCATGAGAGGGGATTCTCTCTCTCCTTCTCTCTCTCTCTCTCTCTCTCTCTCTCTCTCTCTCAAAATAAATAAGCATTTTTGAAGGGCATGGAGAAGTCAAAGTCTGCCATGTGGCTTTTCTTTTCTTTTCTTTTCTTTAATTTTAATGTTTATTTATTTTTGAGAGAGAGAGAGACAGCACGAGTAGGGGAGGGTCAGAAAAAGAGGCAGACACAGATTCCAAAGCAGGCTCCAGGCTCCAAGCCATCAGCACAGAGCCCAATGCGGGGCTTGAACCCACAAACTGTGAGATCATGACCTGAGCCAAAGTCTGATGCTCAACCGACTGAGCCACCCAGGTGCATCTCCATGTGGCTTTTCATGGAAGCTATTTATTAAAGGAAAAAGTATGGCTTTAGAACCAGACAGGGGTTGGTTATAATCCATGTCTTTTGGGGGCACCTGGGTGGCTCAGTTGATTAAGTGGCCAACTTCGGCTCAGGTCATGATCTCATGGTTTGTGAGTTTGAGACTTGTGTGGGTCTCTGGGTTCATAGCTCAGAGCCTGGAGCCTGCTTTGGATTCTGTGTTTCCCTTTCTCTCTGTCCCTCTCCCACTTGCGCTCTCTCTCTCTCTCTCTCTCTCTCTCAAAAATAAATAAGCATTTAAAAAAATAATCCATGCCTTTTCATGTTCTCAAGACTCCATCTATGAAATGGATCTCATACCATCTACCATAAATCACTTGTTAGAATTATAAATAATAGCTATAAATCATCTAGTTCTGTGGGAAACTTCCAGTTCAGTGGCTTGTCAATGGGAGCTAATATTAACATAGTTGCATCCTCTGTTACTGCCTCCAGAATAGCCTCTACACTTTTACACTTTTACCTGCTCAAACTATTGGGCCCTCCTTCTCCTTTCCTCTTTAATATATCATTATATGCCCATCAATCAGGCTCTGACTCTTTCAGACTTCTCTTTGAAGGGAGCTACTCTTCCCTATTAGGCCTGGAAAATTCCCAAGAACATTTCCTTCTGCCTAGGACTAAAGCTACTACTCATAGAGTAGTGCAAATTTGATGGACTTTGAAACTGGATGGACTTTGGTTTAAATCCTGGCTATACCACTGAATAGCTGTGTAATTATTGGAAGATAACTGAACCTGAGGTTTTCTCATCTATAAAATGAAGATGATAGTATTTACCTCATAATACTAAATGATGTATGTAAAAAGCACCAAGAATGATGTCTGGCTCATAGTAGGTGCTCACTAGTCAGTAGCTGTTATTATTAGGATCAGAGTTCCTAACCTGGTCCATCTGTAACTTAGACCCACTTGCTTGCACTTGTCTTCCTTTTAAATGTGTTATCTATATTTTATTTTTATTCTTTGTTGCCAGGTGCCCAGTGTGAAGTAATTACTGCATATACACTCAGTCTGCGCTATGCCTGAGCGCTTTTGCCTAGTTGAGACTTCTGACTTGCCTCAGGTTGAATACCACAGCTGATCTGCCTCTTCTTTTTTAAAAAAAATTTTAATGTTTATTCATTTTTTTGAGAGACAGAACATGAGTGGAGGAGGGGCAGAGAGAGAAAGACACACAGAATCCAAAGCAAGCTCCAGGCTCTGAGCTGTCAGCACAGAGCCTGACATGAGGCTTGAACCCATGAACTGTGAGATCATGACCTGAGCTGAAGTCAGGCACTTAACCAACTGAGTCACCCAGGTGCCCCTGATCTGTCTCTTCTTTTTTTTTTTTTTTTAATTTTTTTAATGTTTATTTATTTTTGAGAGAGAGAGAGAGCACAAGAGAGAGAAGGGCAGAGAGAGAGAGGGGGAGACACAGAATCAGAAACAGACTCCAGGCTCTGAGTTGTCAGCACAGAGCCCGACATGAGACTCGACCTCACGGACAGCGAGATCATGACCTGAGCTGTTGTTGGATGCTTAACCGACTGAGCCACCCAGGCGCCCCGATCTGTCTCTTCTTAAGTTAACATCTAAAATTATGATATAGGGTGTCTGGATGACTCAGTCAGTTAAGAGTCTGACTCTTGGTTTCCCCTCAGGTCATGATCTCATGGTTCATGGGTTCAAACCCCATGTCAGGCTCTGCACTGACAGCACAGAGCCTGCTTGGGATTCTTTCCTTCTCCTTCTGTCTGCACCTCCCCTGCTCACATGTTCACTCTCTCTCTGAAAGTAAATAAATAAAACTTAAAAAATAAAATTATGATATATGCTTTTCCTCTGTCAACCAGTATCCTCTTGACCTACCTTCCTGACACTCTGGCTATTAGTTTGTACCTTTTTGTCAGGAACCTCACATAACCTATCTGCGACTTGGCTCAGTGTTCTGACTTCTCTTGGAATGCCTTCTCTTAGTATAGCTCTCAATTGAACACCAACATTGAATTGCTATTTACTCTTCCCAGTGTCTTAGATTACCAATTATGTCCTATTCTATCAGGAAAAAAAGGCCATTCCCTTATGCACTTGTTGTTCTTTTTAGTAGCAAGTATATGTTTAGTTAACATCCATTTTCTGATTATTAAAGAAAAGCCAATGCAACTATACTGCCCAAGATAGTAATTACTGTCACATGTGGCTATTTTAATTAAAATTAAAAGTAATGAAAATTAAATAAAATTAACAATTGAGTGACTCAGTTGTACTAGCCATATTTTAGGAACGTAATAGCCACATGTGGCTAGTGACTACTGTATTGGATAGCTCAAATATTGGGCCTAGACTAGGACGTTATAAGATTTGTGTTCAATTATTACCACCTTGAAAGTCTGCTGGAGAGAGAATGTGGAATATTAAATGCATTTTACCTCTCGCCTTTTAGCCAGAAAGGGACAAGTATACAATAGTTGTTAAGGGTGTGGACTGGAGAGCCAGGTGGCCTAGTTTAAAAGCATGCCTCTGATACTTACTAGCTGTGTGACCTTAAGTAAGTCTCTTAGTTACTCTGTGACTATTTCTGTATCAGTAAAGGTTGCATAGTGCCTGACACATAGGGCAATCTCATGCAAGGATTAGGTGAGAAAAAGATATGTATGTATATCTACACACACACACAGAATTTAGAACAGTACCCAATGCATAGTAAGTCATATATACAGGTTTGTTGTTGTTGTTGTTGTTGTTGTTGTTGTTGTTATTTTTCTTGTTATAAAATTGGAGGATAGTGTTTTGGAAACTTGATTTTAGGGCAATAATTTACCAGCAATGTAGATTTTGTAAATTATGAGCAGCAAAATCAGTGGTTTAAAAAGCAAAGATTTGATGATGATTTGAATACCAGTGATATGTTGGAGTAAAGAGACAAAAATCAGGTTGCATGTTTTACACTTGGGATTTAGCCTGGATTTTCTGGGGGAGGAGGAAATGGATATATTTTATTTCCATACTGAGTTTCAAATCCTGGGGAGATCTACCAAGTGAGAGTGGAATAAAACAGCAAGAAAGTCAGGAATAGTCAGAGGGGAGTATTAGACTAGAAAATTAGATTGAAAAATAATCTCTTTAAAGATCTCAGTTGCAGCAGGTGGGGAACACCCACTGAAGGATATATTGAGAAAACAGCTGATTTTTAGTAAAGACGATGAGCTAGGAGGACTGTTGGGCAAAGAAAAGCTTAAAGAAATACAACAAAAGTACAAAGAAATGTTACAATCCCTTGCTCTTCTCTCTCCACTTTCCAGTACTAGCACACTACCAATAAAGACGAGGGGCTCATCCCCATGTTTTATTTATTTATTTATTTATTTATTTATTTATTTATTTATGAAATTTATTGTCAAATTGGTTTCCATACAACACCCAGTGCTCATCCCAACAGGTGCCCTCCTCAATACCCATCACCCACCCTCTCCACCCTCCCATGCCCCATCAACCCTCAGTTTGTTCTGTTTTTAGGAGTCTCTTATGTATTGGCTCCCTCCCTCTCTAACCTTTTTTTTTTTTCCTTCCCCTCCCCCATGGTCTTCTGTTAAGTTTCTCAGGATCCACATAAGAGTGAAAACATGGAATCTGTCCTTCTCTGTATGACTTATTTCACTTAGCATAACATTCCCCAGTTCCATCCATGTTGCTACAAAAGGCCAGATTTCATCCTTTCTCATTGCCACGTAGTACTCCATCGTGTATATAAACCACAATTTCTTTATCCATTCGTCAGTTGATGGACATTTAGATCTTTCCATAATTTAGCTATTGTTGAGAGTGCTGCTATAAAACATTGGGGTACAAGTGCCCCTATGCATCAGGACTCCTGTATCCCTTGGGTAAATTCCTAGCAGTGCTACTCCTGGGTCATAGGGTAGGTCTATTTTTAATTTTTTGAGAAACCTCCACACTGTTTTACAGAGTGGCTGCACAAGTTTGCATTCCCACCAAAGGTGCAAGAGGGTTCCCGTTTCTCCACATCCTCGCCAGCATCTGTAGTCTCTTGATTTGTTCATTTTAGCCACTCTGACTGGCGTGAGGTGGTATCTGAGTGTGGTTTTGATTTGTATTTCCCTGATGAGGAATGACGTTGAGCATATTTTCCTGTGCCTGTTGGCCATCTTGATGTCTTCTTTAGAGAAGTGTCTATTCATGTTTTCTGCCCATTTCTTCACTGGGTTATTTGTTTTTCAGGTGTGGAGTTTGGTGAGCTCTTTATAGATTTTGGATACTAGCCCTTTGTCCGATATGTCCTTTGCAAATATCTTTTCCCATTCCGTTGGTTGCCTTTTAGTTTTGTTGGTTGTTTCCTTTGCTGTGCAGAAGCTTTTTATCTTCATAAGGTCCCAGTAATTCACTTTTGCTTTTAATTCCCTTGCCTTTGGGGATGTGTCGAGTAAGAGATTGCTACGGCTGAGGTCAGAGAGGTCTTTTCCTGCTTTCTCCTCTAGGGTTTTGATGGGTACCTGTCTCACATTCAGGTCTTTCATCCATTTTGAGTTTGTTTTTGTGAATGGTGTGAGAAAGTAGTCTACTTTCATCCTTCTGCATGTTGCTGTCCAGTTCTCCCAGCACCATTTGTTAAAGAGACTGTCTTTTTTCCATTGGATATTCTTTCCTGCTTTGTCAAAGATGAGTTGGCCACACTTTTGTGGGTCTAATTCTGGGGTTTCTATTCTATTCCATTGGTCCATGTGTCTGTGTTTGTGCCAATATCATGCTGTCTTGATGATTACAGTTTTGTAGTAGAGGTTAAGTCTGGGATTGTGATGCCTCCTGCTTTGGTCTTCTTCTTCAAAATCACTTTGGCTATTCGGGGCCTTTTGTGGTTCCATATGAATTTTAGGATTGCTCATTCTAGCTTCGAGAAGAATGCTGGTGCAATTTTGATTGGGATTGCATTGAATGTGTAGATAGCTTTGGGTAGTATTGACATTTTGACAATATTTATTTTTCCAAAGCATGAGCATGGAATGTTTTTCCATTTCTTTATATCTTCTTCAATTTCCTTCATAAGCTTTCTATTATTTTCAGCATACAGATCTTTTACATCTTTGGTCAGGTTCATTCCTAGGTATTTTATGATTCTTGGTGCAACTGTGAATGGGATCAGTTTCTTTATTTGTCTTTCTGTTGCTTCATTGTTAGTGTATAAGAATGCAACTGATTTCTGTACATTGATTTTGTATCCTGCAACTTTGCTGAATTCATGTATCAGTTCTAGCAGACTTTTGGTGGAGTCTATTGGGTTTTCCATGTATAATATCATGTCATCTGCAAAAAGTGAAAGCTTGATTTCATCTTTGCCAATTTTTATGCCTTTGATTTCCTTTTGTTGTCTGATTGCTGATGCTAGCACTTCCAACACTATGTTAAACAACAGCGGTGAGAGTGGACATCCCTGTCGTGTTCCTGATCTCAAGGAAAAAGCTCTCAGTTTTTCCCCATTGACGATGATATTAGCTGTGGGCTTTTCATAAATGGCTTTTATGATGTTTAAGTATGTTCCTTCTATCCCGACTTTCTGGAGGGTTTTTATTAAGAAAGGATGATGAATTTTGTCAAATGCTTTTTATGTATCGATTGACAGGATCATATGGTTCTTATCTTTTCTTTTATTAATGTGATGTATCACATTGATTGATTTGTGAATGTTGAACTAGCCCTGCAGCCCAGCAATGAATCCCACTTGATCATGGTGAATAAGTGTTTTTATATGCTGTTAAATTCAATTTGATAGTATCTTATTAAGAATTTTTGCATCCATATTCATCAAGGATATTGACCTGTAGTTCTCTTTTTTTACTGGGTCTCTGTCTGGTTTAGTAATCAATGTAATGCTGGCTTCATAAAATGAGTCTGGAAGTTTGTCTTCTCTTTCTATTTTTTGGAATAGCTTGAGAAGGATAGGTAGTATCTCTGCTTTAAATGTCTGGTGAAATTCCCCAGGGAAGCCATCTGGTCCTGGACTCTTATTTGTTGGAAGATTTTTGATAAATGATTCAATTTCTTCGCTGGTTATGGGTCTGTTCAAGCTTTCTATTGCTTCCTGTTTGAGTTTTGGAAGTACGTGGGTGTTTAGGAATTTGTCCATTTCTTCCAGGTTGTCCAATTTGTTGGCATATAATTTTTCATAGTACTCCCTGATAATTGCTTGTATTTCTGAGGGATTGGGTATAATAATTCCATTTTCACTCATTATTTTATCTATTTGGGTCATCTCCCTTTTCTTTTTGAGAAGCTTGTCTAGAGGTTTATCAATTTTGTTTATTTTTTCAAAAAACCAACTCTTGGTTTCATTGATCTGCTCTATAGTTTTTTTAGATTCTATACTGTTTATTTCTGCTCTGATCTTTATTCTTTCTCTTCTTCTGCTGGGTTTGGGGTGTCTTTGCTGTTCTGTTTCTATTTCCTTTAGGTGTGCTGTTAGATTTTGTATTTGGGATTTTTCTTGTTTCTTGAGAGAAGCCTGGATTGCAATGTATTTTCCTCTCAGGACTGCCTTCGCTGCGTCCCAAAGCGTCTGCAATTACCACATTCCTATCAATAAGGCTGCTTATGTTTGTGATTAATTGTTTTATATATTTGGGGGCTCCCATGTTCGGTGCATAGACATTTATAATTGTTAGCTCTTCCTGATGGATAGACCCTGTAATTATTATATAATAGCCTTCTTCATCTCTTGTTACAGCCTTTAACTTAAAGTCTCGTTTGTCTGATATAAGTATGGCTACTCTAGGTTTCTTTTGACTTCCAGTAGCATGATAAATAGTTCTCCATCCCCTCACTTTCAATCTTAAAGTGTCCTCAGGTAAAATGAGTCTCTTGTTGGGGCGCCTGGGTGGCTCAGTCGGTTAAGCGGCCGACTTCAGCTCAGGTCATGATCTCGTGGTCCGTGAGTTCAAGCCCCGTGTCGGGCTCTGTACTGACAGCTCAGAGCCTGGAGCCTGTTTCAGATTCTGTGTCTCCCTCTCTCTGACCCTCCCCCGTTCATGCTCTGTCTCTCTCTGTCTCAAAATAAATAAACGTTAAAAAAAATTTTTTAAAAATAAAGTGACTCTCTTGTAGACAGCAAATAGATGGGTCTTGTTTTTTTATCCATTCTGATACCCTATGTCTTTTGGTTGGTGCACTTAGTCCATTTACATTCAGTGTTATTATAGAAAGATATGGGTTTAGAGTCATTGTGATGTCTGTAGATTTCATGCTTGTAGCGATGTCTCTGGTACTTTGTCTCACAGGATCCCCCTTAGGATCTCTTGTAGGGCTGGTTTAGTGGTGATGAATTCCTTCAGTTTTTGTTTGTTTGGGAAGACCTTTATCTCTCTTTCTATTCTAAATGACAGACTTGCTGGGTAAAGGATTCTCAGCTACATATGTTTTCTGTTCATCACATTGAAGATCTCCTGCCATTCCTTTCTGGCCTGCCAAGTTTCAGTAGAGAGATCGGTCACGAGTCTTATAGGTCTCCCTTTATATGTTAGAGCACGTTTATCTCTAGCTGCTTTCAGAATTTTCTCTTTATCCTTATATTTTGCCAGTTTCGCTATGATATGTCGTGCAGAAGATCGATTCAAGTTACGTCTGAAGGGAGTAATCTGTGCCTGTTGGATTTCAATGCCTTTTTCCTTCCCCAGATCCGGGAAGTTCTCAGCTATGATTTCTTCAAGTACACCTTCAGCACCTTTCTCTCTCTCTGCCTCCTCTGGAAGTCCAATTATGCATATATTATTTCGTTTAATTATGTCACTTAGTTCTCTAAATCTCCCCTCATACTACTGGATTTTTTTATCTCTTTTTCTCAGCTTCTTCTTTTTCTATAATTTTATCTTCTAATTCACCTGTTCTCTCCTTTGCCTCTTCAATCTGAGCTGTGGTCGCCTCCATTTTATTTTGCAACTCATTTATAGCATTTTTTTTTAGCTGCTCCTGACTGTTTCTTAGTCCCTTGATCTCTATAATAATAGATTCTCTGCTGTCCTCTATAGTTTTTTTCAAGCCCAGCGATTAATTTTATGACTATTATTTTAAATCCATTTTCTGCTATATTGCTTAAATCGTTTTTGATCAGTTCGTTAGCTGTCGCTACTTACTGGAGTTTCTTTTGAGAATTCTATCATTTCGTCATTTTGGATAATCCCTGGAGTGGCAGGGAACTGCAGGGCTCTTCCCCTGTGCTGTCTGGAGTAACTTTTGTTGGTGGGCGGGGCCGCAATTAGACCTGATATCTGCCCCCAGCCCACTGCTGGGGCACAGTGAGACTGGTGTGTACGTTATCTTCCCCTCTCCCAGGTGCAGGACTCACTGTGGAGTGGTGTGGCCTCTCTCTGTGCTACTTGCACACTGCCAGTCTTGTGGTAGTGCTTCGATGGGATCTGGCATATTAGCCGGGCTGGATCTGCAAGGTGCACAGGGGCGGAAGGGGCAGGCTCAGCTCACTTTGCCTTCAGTGGTCCGCTTCGGGAGGGGCCCTGCAGCACTGGGAGGGAGGAAGACCTGTTGGAGGGATGGATCTATAGAAGCACAGTGTTGGGTGTTTGCGCAGTGCAAGCAAGTTCCGTGATGGGAACTGGTTCCCTTTGGGAATTTGGCTGGGGGATGGAGGAGAGAGATGGGGCTTCCCAGCGCCTTGGTTTCCCGCCAACCTGAGCTCTGTCCTCTGGGGCTCAACATCTCTCCCTCCTGCTCTCCTCTCTGAGCAGAGCTGTTGACTTTTCACATTCCAGATGTTAAGTCCTGCTGGCTGTCAGAACACACTTCGTCTGGCCCCTCCACTTTTGCAAGCCAGACTCAGTGGCTCTGCCTTGCCGGGTGGGCTGGCTGCCCCTCCACTGCCCTAGCTCCCTCCAGTCAGTCTGTGTAGTTCGCACTGCCTGTCTGCCCTTCCTACCCTCTTCTGTGGGCCTCTCGTCTATGCTTTGCTCCAGAGAGTCCATTCTGCTAGTCTTTTGGTGATTTTCTGGGTAAATTAGGCAGATGTGGGTGGAATTTAAGCAATCAGCAGGACGCGGTGAGCCCAGAATCCTCCTATGCCGCCATCTTCCCCTCATCCCCATGTTTTAATGAGGGTTAGAAATCTTTGAGCCTCAAATTTTTATCTTCTAGGCCCAACTCAGGATTTAGATTCTGTAGCATAGAAGAATTCCTTTGGGTTAAAGTATTTAGTGAGTGTACTCCAAAAGTATTTGGGTAACTGAAGCCAAATCTAGTCTAGCATTTGTTGTCTGGGCTGAAAGGCATTCTGGCTAAAAGACATCCTGGGCAGATGTGTTACCCTTGGTTCCCTTCCTCACCTGAAGTCTATCTAACCTGTGATTTCTTACCTCCAACAAAAACTCCTCATGCTAATTTAGTTGTTTCAGTGTAATGACAATGGGTCTGACTGATAAAATGGAGATGGACTCTCCCTAGGAAGAAAATCAAACAATATATCTGGGTATCATTGTGTGGTCACAAACAGTACAGAGTCATTTAGTATTTAATTATATCCACTTACTACTTAAACTAAATCTAAAAAAACCCCTCAATTACAGTAAACAGTCTCTGCAAAAATAGAGAAGCAAAACAGCAGTATTATGTATTTAGTGAGACATAAGTAAGTTGTTATGATTTAAGAGAATAGTAGTATTATGTATTTGGTGATTTATAAGTAAGTGCTATGATTCAATCAAGGGAAGTGGCAAGGAGGTTGGATCAAGTTGAAAGAGATGACATTATAATAGTTTCCAGGGGTTAAATATGAAAAGCATGTTGTACCATGCTTAGAACAGAGTTGTCAACACAGTAAATTTTGGTTAGATAAGCATTGGACAATTGTGTAAGGATTTTGGATTTCATTCTGGTGGTTATAAACTGTTAGTGGAGAGTTAGAAATAAAGATAAGACTTTAAGAGGTAACTAGCAGTTGGGGCACCTGGGTGGCTTAGTCAGTTAAGCATTGGACTTAGCTCAGGTCATAATCTCACAGTCCATGAGTTCAAGCCCTGTGTTGGGCTCTGTGATGACAGCTCAGAGCCTGGAGCCTGCCTCACATTCTGTGTCTCCCTATCTCTTTCTGCCCCTCTCCTGCTCATGCCCTGTCTCTCTCTCTAAAAAGTAAATAAACATAAAAAAATTTTAAAAAGAGGTAATTAACAGAGAGTTTTGATACTGTGTTTGAAGGAATAGGAGAGATGGAGGAATAAAGATTGACTCCTACATTTCTGTCACAAACAACTGCATGAATAGGGGTGCCATTCATTGAGAGCATTGGGACAGGAATAAATTTGAGGTAGGGTAGATGATAGGTCTAGTTTGAAAAATGTTGGGGCGCCTGGGTGGCGCAGTCGGTTAAGCGTCCGACTTCAGCCAGGTCACGATCTCGCGGTCCGTGAGTTCGAGCCCCGCGTCGGGCTCTGGGCTGATGGCTCAGAGCCTGGATCCTGTTTCCGATTCTGTGTCTCCCTCTCTCTCTGCCCCTCCCCCGTTCATGCTCTGTCTCTCTCTGTCCCAAAAATAAATAAACGTTGAAAAAAAAAAATTTAAAAAAAAAAAATGTTGAGTATTAGTTACCTGTGGGCCATTCAAGTGGAGATTTTCTATAGGAAGCCAGATAATGAACCCGGGACACAGGAAGCATAATGCAGCAAAAGATACCAATTTGGAAAATGATTAGCAAAGGGCAGAAGAGTAAGTGGTAATTCCTAGAATGATTTTAGGAAAGAGAGCCAAGGAATAAACCTGTAGTATATCAATATTTAAATGATGGATGAAGTGAAATGAGCCAGTGAAGGACAATGAGGAGAAAAAGTATGAGAAATTTGATGAGAACCAAGACCAAAGAAAAAATAAATAAATAAAAAATGGTTCTGCAAACATCACCAGAATAAAGACTAAAAAAATAGATGGTCAGTGGAAATATATGGCACATAGAAATCAAAGATTTTTGCATGTAGAGGTAACTGAACTTATATAATTTTAATAGCAAGGGCTTTTTCAGTAACAAGATTATTTATAAAATATATAAAGACATATACCGAGAAGACTTGAATGTATTTATTGACTTTTGGTAAGACTCTCTTTCTTGGGAGAAGTTGAGAAAACGAGATTGCGGCATCCTCCCTTTTACAGAAAGGACATAGAAATGAAATTTTGACTGAGGTCACAAAAGCTATAGCACTATTGGAGTGAGTCGTGCCTGAAAATCTCATCTGGTGCATGAGTGATCATTAATTGCCTCCTTCTATTGAGCATTAATGAGAAGGCGGTGGTGACCATTAATTAGGAGATGTTTGCAAGATGAGAAAAAAAGTGTTCTCTCTTGGGAAATTCAGTGGATGACATTAAAGGACACTGGCTCCTACCCGGATTAAAGAAGGGGAATTAATGACATGAAAACTTGAATAAAAAGGTGAAATAAAATGACATCCAGGGAAGTGAAAGAAATCAGAAAGTTCTCATATTGAAATGACCAATAAATCTGTGTCTAAACAAGCACAGGGAAATGTACACTTGAAGTAAATCTCAGGGTCCCCAGGGGTGCCTGGGTGGCTCAGTCCGTTAAGTGTTGAACTTTTGATTTCTGCTCATGTCATGCTCTCACGGTTGTGAGATCTAGCACCCAAGTCACACTCTGTGCTGGGCAAGGAGCCTCTTTAATATTCTCTGTCTCCCTCTCCCTCTGCACTTCCCCTGCATTCTCTCTCTCTCTTTCTCTCTCTCTCTTTCTAATAAATAAATAAATAAATAAATAAATCATAAAATAAAATAAAATAAAATAAAATAAAATAAAATAAAATAAAACAAAATCTTAAGGTCGCCAACACCATTATGGAGAAACGATAAATTTATAAGATAAGTTAGGACTTCTTAGGAGTATGCAGGGCTTGGGACTATCCCTAAGATTTGTGAGACCAGAAACAATCACACTACTATCTATCTGTCATATTCTACAGATCTCCCTCCCCCTATTTATCCAGAAGGAATCACATTATAAGGAACACAAAATAAAAAGCTCAAAAGAAAACCAAATGAAGCAAATTCTTCACAAAACCTTCTTCCTATGGGTGTAGTCCCAGGGAGTTGGAGCAGTCCCTTCACTTTACTTGGGTCATGAGCTTTAAAGGCCTATTTATGCATGTGAGCTTCTGACTTGGTTTCCTTTATTTTAAAGGAAGGGATCCATATTCTCCCCTCAGCTACAACCTTAAGGTCCAGCTTCCCTTTTATTCAACTTTTTCCTTAAATGTTGCTGTCTGATAATTTAGAGTATAACTGAAACAATGAGGTACTCGTTTAGAATTAGAGGAATGGATATGCAAGGCTTGCTGCTTTTTTTTAAGTTCATTTATTTATTTTTATTTTTTTAATGTTTTATTATTTACTTTTCTAGAGAGAGAGAGAGAGAGAAAGAAAGTATGAGTGGGGGAGGGGCAGAAAGAGAGAGGGAGACAGAATCTGAAGCATCCTTCAGGCTCTAAACTGTCAGCACGCAGCCTGACGTGCTGACTTGGGGCTTGAACCCACAAACCACGAGATCGTGATCTGAACCAAAGTTGGATGTTTAGCTGACTGAGCCACTCAGGTGCCCCTCATTTATTTATTTTTGAGAGAAAGAGAGAAAGAGAACATGTGCATGCACAAGTAGAGGAGGGGAAAAGAGAGAGCAAGAGAGAGAGAGAGAGAGACAGAGACAGAGAGACAGACAGAATCCGAAGTAGGCTCTAGTCTCTGAGCTGTTAGCAGGAACCATGAGATCATGACCTGGGCTGACGTCAGATGCTTAACCAACTGAGCCACCCAGGCACCCCAAGGCTTACTGCTTTAGATAGCTTTTGGAGAAGTTCCTTCAGGACCTGGAGAAGCTCAGTTTCTATTCTTCATTTTTTAATTCTATCAGCAAATATTTATTAAGCAGCAGCTATTTTCCAGGCACTTTGGTTAGCACTAGGGATATAGCAGTGAATGAAATAGGCCCTGCCTTCTTGGGGGATCATATATGATTCAAAATTTTGTCTGCAGAAATTTCTTAAGATTTCACCACTTGGCTCAGCCTCTGATGTTGACAGACTGTAAGCTGGACAAAAGACCACTTCGTCTTGCCCAGTGACTTGACTACGTGCTGACCCATTCAACGTGCCTGCTCACTGGCTGGCCTCAGTTTTGCATTTAGCCTCTTGGGTCTCAGACATGAGCCTTGAGACATAGGGCACTTTATTACTGTGATTTGCAGACCACAGTACTCTTTTGCATCAATCTTGTTTGTGTAGGCTGTATTGCCAAATTTGGGGAGAAGAAACCAGACAGAATTAGAAAAATCAGGAAAAGACTGAGGCCCAGGTGCTGGCTGTTGGTCCCACTGCTTTTGATGCAGTTTGAGACATTGGGAAATGAATGCAATCTCTTCTCTGTACCTTTATTTGTACAATAAAAAAGTTAAATTGGATAAGCAATTCTTAGTATTTTCAATGATGGACCCTTTTGTTATCAAAGAATTTCACAGACTGCGTGGTGGTAATGTGTACTTAGTGTATCTGTGAGTTGAATACTTAACAACAGTTAGAGTATCATGTGAAAATGGTCAATAATTACAGCATCATATGCAGTTTCAAAAGTATAGTACTTTATTTATTTATCCATAATTGATTAGCATCTAAGATGTGACAGGTGCCTTGCTAAGTGGTAGGGGAACAAAGATGAATGAGCCAAGGTCTCTACTTTCAGACTAATGGTCCATGTGGCTGCTCTCATAGCCCATAGGGCCAAATCTGTAATCAGGATTGCATAAAATGTATCTCTCTACTACCTCTTAGCTTCCTTCTGTATGGCTAGGAACTAGCTAAGTGTCACTTCCTGCCCCAAGCAACAAATAGTATTAACATGTTTGCACAATACATTTTAGGTCCTTCCATGTCTAGAAAGAGAAAATTTTCCCATTACCTCCAAGTGATGACCAGTTCCCATGTTCTCATTTCCTTCCCCAAGCCTTTTCATTTTTAAGGATAATTGCTAACGAGAGTGTCAACTCTTCTGAAAGGGCAACTCTCACTCTCGCTTAGTTGAGGCCTTATTAAATTGGACCCTTACCCTTTACCCTAAAAGGACAGTGAAATTAGAAGCCGATTTATTTAGTATCAGTACATTTCCCAAAATTTCAGTCATTTGGTTTCAAATTAAAAGGTACAATCTACAGAATATTACCAATCCAGTCTAATTTAAGCCACATAAACCTGTTGTGGTTCTCGTTTTATAGGAATTAGAATTAGGTAGCAGGTAAGATTGCATCTGTGCATCTTTCCTGTAATTTTCTAGGTCTCAACTAAACTTATCCAGTGAAAAATTGCTGAACATTTCCACATCTTCAAGTTTACAAGCAACAATCCAAACACAGTGTAGTCTGAATTCATAGAAAGGCATCACCCTATCGCTCCCAAAGCAATAAAGTCTGCAGATACCGCCTTAATTCACAATTTGCATTATGGAGGAAAACAGTTACTTCTGCATCTAGAATGTCTACATTAAGATTAGTTTATAGTTTTCTCCAAGAACAATTAGATTTTTGAAATTTGTGTAACAGGGGCTGTTCAGGGGACATTCCCCAAAGCAAAAGAGCAGCTTGCCCCAAAAGTGACTTGAGTTCTTATTTGAGAGAAAGAAAATGGCTTGCAGTTTTTACATGACAGTTTTCCCCCGTTGAGTCCATTGAGGTTTCTAAAATCTTAGAGCCAATTTTCAGTCAAATAAAGTTACCCTGTTTCAAGAGAAAAAAGAAATAAGTTACTTATAAGCCTGTTGTCACTAAAGACTTTTGGAGTGTGTTTATCTAGCATGTTGTATTTATTTTTTATATTAATTAATTGATTTTTTTGTTTTTTTCTTAAATTTTAGTTAACATACAGTGCAATATTGGTTTCAGGAGTAGAATTCAATGATTCATTGCTTACATGCAATACCCAGTGCTCACAATAAGTGCCTTCCTTAATATGCATCACCCATCTAGACTCTCTCCCACCCACCTCCCTCCATCAACCCTCAGTTTGTTCTCTATATTTAAGAGTCTCTTACGGTTTATTTCCCTTCCTTCTCTTTTTTCCTCCCCTTCCCATACATTCATCTGTTTTATTTCTTAAATTCCACACGTGAGTGAAATCATATGGTGTTTATAATCTCTTATTGACTTTTTCACGTAGCATAATATTAATTAAAAATTGTACAAGAAAATCGTGAATACATCCTAACCACAAGTCTTCAATAAAGAATAAAATAGAAAATGAAAGTCCTCTTGACCCCCACCCCTGCTCCACTTTTACTCTCTTCCATAGAGGTAACTACTGCAGAGGTAACTACTGAAAAAGATCATACTCTCTTATTTTGTACATTTACATATATGTGAATGTATGCATACATGTAACTAGGATAATATCTAGTATATGAATTCTCATAGTATACATACTTTTATTTTTTAATTTTTTTTTCAATATATGAAATTTATTGTCAATTGGTTTCCGTACAACACCCAGTGCTCATCCCAAAAGGTGCCCTCCTCAATACCCATCACCCACCCTCCCCTCCCTCCCACCCCCCATCAACCCTCAGTTTGTTCTCAGTTTTTAACAGTCTCTTATGCTTTGGCTCTCTCCCACTCTAACCTCTTTTTTTTTTCTTCCTCTCCCCTATGGGTTTCTGTTAAGTTTCTCAGGATCCACATAAGAGTGAAAACATATGGTATCTGTCTTTCTCTGTATGGCTTATTTCACTCAGATTAACACTCTCCAGTTCCATCCATGTTGCTACAAAGGGCCGTATTTCATTCTTTCTCATTGCCACGTAGTACTCCACTCTGTATATAAACCAGAATTTCTTTATCCATTCATCAGTTGATGGACATTTAGGCTCTTTCCACAATTTGGCTATTGTTGAGAGTGCTGCTATAAACATTGGGGTACAAGTGCCCCTATACATCAGTACTCCTGTATCCCTTGGGTAAATTCCTAGCAGTGCTACTGCTGGGTCATAGGGTAGGTCTATTTTTAATTTTTTGAGGAACCTCCACACTGCTTTCCAGAGCGGCTGCACCAATTTGCATTTCCACCAACAGTGCAAGAGGGTTCCCGTTTCTCCACATCCTCGCCAGCATCTATAGTCTCCTGATTTGTTCATTTTGGCCACTCTGACTGGCGTGAGGTGATATCTGAGTGTGGTTTTGATTTGTATTTCCCTGATAAGGAGCGACGCTGAACATCTTTTCATGTGCCTGTTGGCCATCCGGATGTCTTCTTTAGAGAAGTGTCTATTCATGTTTTCTGCCCATTTCTTCACTGGGTTATTTGTTTTTCGGGTGTGGAGTTTGGTGAGCTCTTTATAGATTTTGGATACTAGCCCTTTGTCTGATATGTCATTTGCAAATATCTTTTCCCATTCCGTTGATTGCCTTTTAGTTTTGTTGGTTGTTTCCTTTGCTGTGCAGAATCTTTTTATCTTCATAAGGTCTCAGTAATTCAATTTTGCTTTTAATTCCCTTGCCTTTGGGGATGTGTCGAGTAAGAGATTGCTACGGCTGAGGTCAGAGAGGTCTTTTCCTGCTTTCTCCTCTAAGGTTTTGATGGTTTCCTGTCTCACATTCAGGTCCTTTATCCATTTTGAGTTTATTTTTGTGAATGGTGTGAGAAAGTGGTCTAGTTTCAACCTTCTGCATGTTGCTGTCCAGTTCTCCCAGCACCATTTGTTAAAGAGACTGTCTTTTTTCCATTGGATGTTCTTTCCTGCTTTGTCAAAGATGAGTTGGCCATATGTTTGTGGGTCTAGTTCTGGGGTTTCTATTCTATTCCATTGGTCTATGTGTCTATTTTTGTGCCAATACCATGCTGTCTTGATGATTATAGCTTTATAGTCGAGGCTAAAGTCTGCGAATGTGATGCCTCCCGCTTTGGTCTTCTTCTTCAAAATTCCTTTGGCTATTCGGGGCCTTTTGTGGTTCCATATGAATTTTAGGATTGCTTGTTCTAGTTTCAAGAAGAATGCTGGTGCAATTTTGATTGGGATTGCATTGAATGTGTAGATAGCTTTGGGTAGTATTGACATTTTGCCAATATTTATTCTTCCAATCCATGAGCAGGGAATGTCTTTCCATTTCTTTATATCTTCTTCAATTACCTTCATAAGCTTTCTATAGTTTTCAGCATACAGATCTTTGACGTCTTTGGTTAGATTTATTCCCAGGTATTTTATGCTTCTTGGTGCAATTGTGAATGGGATCAGTTTCTTTATTTGTCTTTCTGTTGCTTCATTGTTAGTGTATAAGAATGCAACTGATTTCTGTACATTGATTTTGTATCCTGCAACTTTGCTGAATTCATGTATCAGTTCTAGCAGACTTTTGGTGGAGTCTATCGGATTTTCCATGTATAATATCATGTCATCTGCAAAAAGTGAAAGCTTGACTTCATCTTTGCCAATTTTGATGCCTTTGATTTCCTTTTGTTGTCTGATTGCTGACGCTAGAACTCCCAACACTATGTTAAACAACAGCGGTGAGAGTGGGCATCCCTGTCGTGTTCCTGATCTCAGGGAAAAAGCTCTCAGTTTTTCCCCATTGAGGATGATGTTAGCTGTGGGCTTTTCATAAATGGCTTTTATGATCTTTAAGTATGTTCCTTCTATCGCAACTTTCTCAAGGGTTTTTATTAAGAAACGGTGCTGGATTTTTTCAAAAGTCTTTTCTGCATCGATTGACAGGATCATATGGTTCTTCTCTTTTTTTTTTCTTAATGTGATGTATCACGTTGATTGATCTGCGGATGTTGAACCAGCCCTGCATCCCAGGAATGAATCCCACTTGATCATGGTGAATAAGTGTTTTTATATGCTGTTGAATTCAATTTGCTAGTATCTTATTGAGAACTTTTGCATCCATATTCATCAGGGATATTGGCCTGTAGTTCTCTTTTTTTACTGGGTCTCTGTCTGGTTTTGGAATCAAAGTGATACTGGCTTCATAGAATGAGTCTGGAAGTTTTCCTTCCCTTTCAATTTCTTGGAATAGCTTGAGAAGGATAGGTATTATCTCTGCTTTAAACGTCTGGTAGAATTCCCCTGGGAAGCCATCTGGTCCTGGACTCTTATTTGTTGGGAGATTTTTGATAACCGATTCAACTTCTTCGCTGGTTATGGGTCTGTTCAAGCTTTCTCTTTCCTCCTGACTGAGTTTTGGAAGAGTGTGTGTGTTTAGGAATTTGTCCATTTCTTCCAGGTTGTCCAATTTGTTGGCATATAATTTTTCATAGTATTCCCTGATAATTGCTTGTATCTCTGAGGGATTTGTTGTAATAATTCCATTTTCATTCATGATTTTATCTATTTGGGTCATCTCCCTTTTCTTTTTGAGAAGCCTGGCTAGAGGTTTGTCAATTTGTTTATTTTTTCAAAAAACCAACTCTTGGTTTCGTTGATGTGCTCTACCGTTTTTTTAGATTCTATATTGTTTATTTATGCTCTGATCTTTATTATTTCTCTTCTTCTGCTGGGTTTAGGCTGCCTTTGCTGTTCTGCTTCTAGTTCCTTTAGGTGTGCTGTTAGATTTTGTATTTGGGATTTTTCTTGTTTCTTGAGATAGGCCTGGATTGCGATGTATTTTCCTCTCAGGACTGCCTTCGCTGCATCCCAAATTGTCTGGATTGTTGTATTTTCATTTTCGTTTGTTTCCGTGTATTCTTTAGTTTCTTTTCTAATTGCCTGGTTGACCCACTCATTCTTTAGTAGGGTGTTCTTTAACCTCCATGGTTTTGGAGGTTTTCCAGACTTTTTCCTGTGGTTGATTTTAAGCTTCATAGCGTTGTGGTCTGAAAGTATGCATGGTATAATTTCAATTCTTGTAAACTTATGAAGGGCTGTTTTGTGACCCATTATATGATCTATCTTGGAGAATGTTCCATGTGCACTCGAGAAGAAAGTATATTCTGTTGCTTTGGGATGCAGAGTTCTAAATATATCTGTCAAGTCCATCTGATCCAATGTCTCATTCAGGGCCCTTGTTTCTTTATTGACCATGTGTCTAGATGATCTATCCATTTCTGTAAGTGGAGTGTTAAAGTCCCCTGCAATTACGACATTCTTATCAATAAGGTTGCTTATGTTTATGAGTAATTGTTTTATATATTTTGGGGCTCCGGTATTCGGCGCATAGACATTTATAATTGTTAGCTCTTCCTGATGGATAGACCCTGTCACTATTATAAAATGTCCTTCTTCATCTCTTGTTACAGCCTTTAATTTAAAGTCTAGTTTGTCTGATATAAGTATGGCTACTCCAGCTTTCTTTTGGCTTCCAGTAGCATGATAAATAGTTCTCCATCCCCTCACTCTCAATCTAAAATGAGTCTCTTGTAGACAGCAAATGGATGGGTCTTGTTGTTTTATCCATTCTGATACCCTATGTCTTTTCGTTGGCTCATTTAATCCATTTACATTCAGTGTTATTATAGAAAGATCCGGGTTTAGAGTCATTGTGATGTCTGCATGTTTTTTTTTTTTTTAATTTTTTTTTTCAACGTTTATTTATTTTTGGGACAGAGAGAGGCAGAGCATGAACGGGGGAGGGGCAGAGAGAGAGGGAGACACAGAATCGGAAACAGGCTCCAGGCTCTGAGCCATCAGCCCAGAGCCCGACGCGGGGCTCGAACTCACAGACCGCGAGATCGTGACCTCGCTGAAGTCGGACGCTTAACCGACTGCGCCACCCAGGCACCCCGATGTCTGTATGTTTTATGCTTGTAGTGATGTCTCTGGTACTTTGTCTCACAGGATCCCCCTTAGGATCTCTTGTAGGGCTGGTTTAGTGGTGACAAATTCCTTCAGTTTTTGTTTGTTTGGGAAGACCTTTATCTCTCCTTCTATTCTAAATGACAGACTTGCTGGATAAAGGATTCTCAGCTGCATATTTTTGCTGTTTAGCATACTGAAAATCTCGTGCCAATCCTTTCTGGCCTGCCAAGTTTCAAAAGAGAGATCAGTCACGAGTCTTATAGGTCTCCCTTTATATGTGAGGGCACGTTTACCCCTCGCTGCTTTCAGAATTTTCTCTTTATCCTTGTATTTTGCCAGTTTCACTATGATATGTCATGCAGAACATCGATTCAAGTTACGTCTGAAGGGAGTTCTCTGTGCCTGTTGGATTTCAATGCCTTTTTCCTTCCACAGTTCAGGGAAGTTCTCAGCTATTATTTCTTCAAGTACCCCTTCAGCACGTTTCCCTCTCTCTTCCTCCTCTGCGATACCAATTATGCGTATATTATTTCTTTTTAGTGTATCACTTAGTTCTCTAATTTTCCCCTCATACTCCTGGTTTTTTTTTTAATCTCTCTTTTTCTCAGCTTCCTCTTTTTCCATAACTTTATCTTCTAGTTCACCTATTCTCTCCTCTGCCTCTTCAATCCGAGCCCTTGTGGTTTCCATTTTGTTTTGCATTTCGTTTAAAGCGTTTTTCAGCTCCTCGTGACTGTTCCTTAGTCCCTTTATCTCTGTAGCAAGAGATTCTCTGCTGTCTTCTATACTGTTTTCAAGCCCAGTGATTAATTTTATGACTATTATTCTAAATTCACTTTCTGTTATATTATTTAAATCCTTTTTGATCAGTTCATTAGCTGTTGTTATTTCCTGGAGATTCTTCTGAGGGGAATTCTTCCGTTTGGTCATTTTGGATAGTCCCTGGCGTGGTGAGGACCTGCAGGGCACTTCCCCTGTGCTGTGGTGTATAACTGGAGTTGGTGGGCGGGGCCACAGTCAGACCTGTTTTCTGCCTCCAGCCACTACTGGGGCCACAGTCAGACTGGTGTGTGCCTTTTCCCCTCCTCTAGGGGCGGGATTCACTGGGGTGGCGTGGCCTGTCTGGGCTTCTTGCACACTGCCAGGCTTGTGGTGCTGGGGGTCTGGCGTATTAGCTGGGGTGGGTAGGCAAGGTGCACGGGGGCAGGAGGGGCAGGCTTAGCTTGCTTCTCCTTAGGTGATCCACTTCAGGAGGGGCCCTGTGGCAGCGGGAGGGAGTCAGATCCGCTGCTGGAGGTTTGGCTCCGCAGAAGCACAGAGTTGGGTGTTTGGGTGGAGTGAGCAAGTTCCCTGGCAGGAACTGGTTCCCTTTGGGATTTTGGCTAGGGGATGGGCAAGGGAGATGGCGCTGGCGAGTGCCTTTGTTCCCCAACAAACTGAGTTCTGTCGTCCCGGGGCTCAGCAACTCTCCCTCCCTTTGTCCTTCAGCCTTCCGGCTTTCCGAGCAGAGTTGTTAACTTATGACCTCCCAGATGCTAAGTCCCACTTGCTGTCGGAACACACTCCGCCCGTCCGGCCCCTCCGCTTTTGCCAGCCAGACTTGGAGGCTCTGCTTGGCAGGCGGGCCGTCCCTCCGCCCTGGCTCCCTCACGCCAGTGTGTGCAGTGCGCACTGCCTCGCCGCCCTTCGTATCCTCTTCCATGGGCCTCTCGTCTGCGCTTGTCTCTGGAGACTCAGTTCTGCTAATCCTCTGGTGATTTTCTGGGTTAGTTAGGCAGGTGTAGGTGGAATCTAAGTGATCAGCAGGACGCGTGGTGAGCCCAGCATCCTCCTATGCCGCCATCTTCCAGTAATTCAGTATACATACTTTTAAATGGTCATGAACACTGCCAAATTTCTCTCTGAAACAGCATGACCAATTCACACTACAGTACATGTAAGCTCTGCATCTTTACCTTAATTGGATGTTATCAATTTTTTATTTTTTACAATCTGTTTTTATACCCTCTGCACTAATGTCATAACTGTTTTTATATAAGATAGCTAGTTCTGATATCTAGTAGGGCATGCCTCCTCCTCTAGCCTTCACTTTTCTCACATTTGGAAATGGTGTCCTCTTCATAGGGCTGTTGTGAAATTCAGAACGATAGTCATGAGTCAGACAATGTGCAGCCTTACAGGATTTGGTGAGGAATTTGTATTGTATTCTAATATGATACGAATTTAAAGAGGGCGGTTTAAGCATGTGAATGATGTGATTTGGTATATACTTTGAAAGGTCATTCCAGCTAGGAATATTGGTGCTGTAAAAATGAAAAAAAAGAGGCCCATATACTGATTTGCTGTTCTCCCTGCCAGAGGAGACATAATCTGCTGGATTGTCAAAAAGAGAAATAATAGGGAGTAAAGTTGTGAGCTTTAGCAAATAAAAATACAGGCTGCCTGGTTAAACGGGAATTTCAGATAAGCAATAATTTTTTAGTATATGTTTTCCCAAATAACACTTGTGGCATACTTTTATTAAAAACAGTTGTTTGTAGGGGCACCTGGGTGGCTCGGTTGGGTGTCCGATTTCGGCTCAGGTCATGTTCTCTGGGTTTGTGGTTCGAGCCCCTTGTGGGACTCTGTGCTGACGGCTCAGAACTTGGAGACTGCTTCTGATCTGGGTTTCCCTCTCTCTGGCCCTCCCACTCACGCTCTATCTGACTCTGTCTCTCAAAAATAACGAAACATTAAAAAAAAATTAAAAAAAAAACAAAAAAAACAACAAAAAAACCCAGTTGTTTGTTGTTTATGTGAAATTCAAATTTGACTTGGCATCCTGTGTTTTACCTGGTAACTAGCAGGGAAGTTGTTACTGTGTAAGCTATCATGGTTCCCTTTTCTTACCCTTTTAAAACACACATGCTCTCATCTCTATTTTCTGAATTCTCAGGGCCTTTTACCTGCTCCTTAGTAAACTTCCTGACAATAGAGCTCACATGTTTCAAAGTAAATTCTGAGAGCAGGACTCATTCATTGCTATGCTAAACACAATGCCTGCATGTAGTAGTTACTTAGTAAATATTGGTTGAGTGAAAAATAAAGAGATTTATAGAAATGAGAGGCAAAGGTGACTTGAACAGCCACAGTCTCATTATTTTTTGGTTTCTCTTCTGTATTCCTGAGTCAGAGTAATCTGTGGAGTCTATTGAGAGATGACTGTAAATAATACATATGATGGGGGCGCCTGGGTGGCTCAGTCGGTTAAGCGGCCGACTTCGGCTCAGGTCATGATCTCGCGGTCCGTGAGTTTGAGCCCCGCGTCGGGCTCTGGGCTGATGGCTCAGAGCCTGGAGCCTGCTTCCGATTCTGTGTCTCCCTCTCTCTCTGACCCTCCCCCGTTCATGCTCTGTCTCTCTCTGTCTCAAAAATAAATAAACGTTAAAAAAAAATTAAAAAAAAATACATATGATGATTTATGGAACTTAGGACATTAGGAGGAACTGGTCCACTTTGATTAAACTTCTAGCCCAAGGATGACACATATTAGCTTAAGAGCTCTATTAGTGAGATATCTCAGGATATGTGGGCTGTTACCTTCTTTGCAGCAGCACCATTTACTCTCTGGCTGCCTCATTCTACTCTTTTTTTCGCCCAAAGGAGACAAGCTTACGTTTCAGATATAGGACAGTCCAGCCTCTTAGTTTTTCATAGTTACTTGTCAAAGCTTTCTTTCTTCTTCTGAGAAGAGTAAAAGGAAACTTTCTGCCATCCCATGTATTTTGTGAGGTACTGAATGGGTTAGTGGGTTCTTTTTGTCTGGTGGAGTCAAAAAGCCAATTCCGATAAACGTGGCTAAAGCATATTGGGAGGAGGCAGAATTAAGTTTATTCAGTAGTTTTTCCCCCAGGAAAAGCAGTTAATGCTAAATTTCTTGCCTTTAAACTTGGTGTCAGGGAGGAATGAATGTGGAACATAATGGCTTTCTCTGCCACTCTCATACATCACAATATTTATGTATAACATTTATATACAAAATATATAATCTATATATGTTATTTATTATATTAATATGTTATATATTTTATTTAATGTATGTTTATATGTACATGTGTTTTGCCATAAATATCTCTCTCTCTCTCTCTCTCTATCCAGGTTAAATCTACTGTAAATAAACACTAAAAACCATCTTGTAGGAGAAAAAAAAATGACAAATGAAGCCTGGGAGATGTATGTAGAGAGGGAAGGAAAGTCAAAGATTGAGAAAGGGAGTGAGGATATATGGATCATTTGAATACACATCAGGTTCAACACCAGCCAGAGTTCCATCTCCATCTCTTTAATACCTACATGAACTTGCCCTTTAAATCTGAATGTCTCTCTTTGGGATCAGAAGCTTATAATTAATTTTAGGTTGCCAGTAGCTAAATGAATTCTCAAAACTGGAGTGCCTGATGTTTGAACTGATGTCTTGACATACACTTGTATAAGGCATTCTTTTTTTTTTTAATTTTTTTAATGTTTATTTATTATTCAGAGACACACACAGAGTGTGAGCAGGGGAGGGGAGGAGAGAGGGGGAGACACAGAATCTACAGCAGGCTCCAGTCTCAGAGCTGTCAGCACAGAGCCCGATGCGGGGCTGGAACACACAAACTGTGAGATCATGACCTGGGCCGAAGTCAGCCGCCTAACTAACTGAGCCACCCAGGGGCCCCTTGCATAAGGCATTCTAGCATTATTTTATGGAAATCACCAATCATCGGTTATTTTGGTCATCATGCATTTTTAGATTTCGACATCAGTGTTACCTTAGTTTTCCTGGTTTATTTTGTTCTATTTTTGTTTCTTGGATTATTTGCAGCAACTGAAAACAACAGTATTTGAAACAATACTGACTAAATAATGTGGAGTTTACTTTGAGTTTGAGTCTTGAATTGGATTATAGCCAGGGATGTAGGTGAATAGGTAGTTCTTTCTATGGTTTGTGAGGAACTGCTAAAATACCTTGATTGCTTATGCACTTGCATTTCCCTCTTCCAGTATGGGCTTTGACATCCCACCTGCATATGTAAATTTCAAAAGACTGTTACTACGCAAAGAGACATTCCAAATGTGAATCCCAGGTATGATTGTCCTGGATCCTGTACTTTAGAGGTCGCCTTCTGGATCACCTGAGTGGATAGCAACTCAAACGGAAGCTAGTAAGGAAGAGAAAGTATATCTTACAGAACTAGGAGAAATTGATTGCTCCTCCATTATAGTAAGAGTATTTTATATACCTCACCAATTGATAGATCAAACATATAAAACTCATTAAGGATATAGCAGACTTGAATAACAAAATTATAAGCTTGATCAAGTAGACATATATAATTAGAATACTGTTCTCAACTGTTAGAGAATAAAGATTGTTTTTAAGCACAGAACGAACTGATCATGTACTATGCATTAAAACAAATTTTTAAAAAAATTATAAGAATTAGTAGCATGCAGATTATATTTACCAACCAAAATGCATTTAAGTATGAAATAAATAACAAAAATATAACCAACCCCCATATATCTGGAAATTTTAAAGCATGTTACTATTTAACCCATGAGTCAAAGAAGAAACCATAGAATTAGAATTTATCTGGAAATCAATAATAAAAATAATGCATATCAATATACAGTGGGGGAATTACAGATAAATTGATGGTTAAAACATATAGTTTGAAATAATATTAGAGATTATTAAAAATCTGAAAAGTAATAAGTTAAATATCCAACTTAAATATTTCAAAAAACAATAGTAGAGTAACAGCAAAGATGGGATATGCAGAGAAATTAATATAAGAACAGAATGTAAAAGTTAAGGTGCTATATAGAGCAGTAGTTCTCAATATGTATTAGATGATAGATAGGCTCACTTTGGGTTAGTTCAACATTAGAAACTCTTTTAATGCAATTCAGTACTATCATTTTTAAAGAATTAAAGCTGTATGATTAATCACCTGTATGCAAATAGATTATTTGCAGACAAATATTATTGCAGATATATATGCAGACAAAACAATTTAACATTCATTGATAATTTTTAAAATACTCTTAGCAAACTAGGACTGTAGAATGCTTTCTTCACCTGATAATAAGTACCTGTTTAACACCTTTAGCAGCTCTAAGTAATCATGAACTATTAGAAGCATTATTATAAAATCAGGAACAAAAATGATGCTCATGATCACCATTTTTTTCAGTTATATGTGTGACCATTGTAGTAAACACAAAAATTAAGTTATATAAATTAGAAAGTTAAAATTAAAAAAATGTTATTAATGTAGCTAAAATCACCTACTCAGGCATTTGAAAAAGAAGAAACTATTTATTAGAGTTAGTAAGAGGTTAGCCAGGCTCCTGGACAAAGATCAACATATAAAAGTCTAGACACCAACATTTCCAAACACCAGCAACAAACAGTTTGAAAATGCTACTAATTAAAATAAAGCTAGTATTTAAAATGCTACCATTTAAAATTTTTAGATGCCAACAGGTTTTAGGATTGTTTTTCCCAGCTCTGTGAAAAATGCTGGTGGTATTTTGATAGGGATTGCCTTAAATGTGTAGATTGCTTTAGGTAGTATAGACATTTTAACAATATTTGTTCTTCCAATCTATGACCATGGGATGTTTTTCCATTTCTTTGTGTCCTCTTCGATTTCTTTCATAAGCATTCTATAGTTTTCAGAGTACATATCTTTTACATATTTGGTTAGGTTTATTCCTAGGTATTCTATGGTTTTTGGTGCAATTATAATGGAATCAATTCCTTGATTTCTCTTTTTGTTGTTTCGTTATTGGTGTATAGAAATGCAACAGATCTGTATGTTATCCTGCAACATTGATGAATTCATATATCCTAGCAATTTTTTGGTGAAAATCTTAGATTAAATCTAATTAAAATATATACTATCTTTATGGAGGAAATTTTTAAAAACTTGTGAAAGCCATTAAATTGGAGATTTATATTGTTCATGGAGATGAAAACTCCATTTTGTAAATATTTCAGTTCTTCCCAAAGTGATCAATTCCAATAAAAATCCTAACAAGATTTTTTTCATGGAACATAAAAAGCTGAATTTAAAAAGTACAAACCATAAAGGAAAAAAAAGGTTGATAAATTTGGTGACAGTATAATAAGAACTTTTGATAATCAAAAGACATCTTAATGAAAGTCAAAAGCCAAAAAACAGGAGAAGATATTTGCAACGCATGTAACAAACAAGGGATCAGGAGCCAGAAAATATAATTATCCTGAATTAAAAAGAAAAGGACAAACATCTCAGTAGAAATATGGGCATGAAAGACATTTCATAGAAGAGGAAACACATTTCTGATAAAAATATGAAAAGACCACAATGAGACACCAATTCACATATTCATATATTGCTAGTGGGTGTGTATTGATGTGGTTGCATTTGAAAATAATTTGCCATTTATTAGTAATTTGAAGATATACCTACCCTGCGATCCAAAATTACACCACTGTATACTCTAGAGATACATGTTCAGTAGTTTTTCACCTCTCCTCGGATAAAAGCCCCATTCTAACAGATTGCCTATCTACCTATCTGCTTCATATCCTTTCACTCTCATCCGCACTGAACTCCAACCTCATAATGTTCTTGCTGTTTGTTTAACACTCCAAAAATGCCTCTATATTAGAGCTTATGCATTTGTTGTTATCTCTATATGAAACACTCTTTACCCAGAAGAGAATGGCTTGCTCCCTCACATACTTTAGAGCTTTACTTAAATGTGACCTTTTGAGTAAGCCTTACTTGGACCATGCTATCTTAAAAGTATACTCTGCTAACACTCTGTAACTCATTTTCCTGCTCTATTTTGTATCCATAGCACTTTGCATCATCTTATATGTTAAATGTTTTTTATCTGATTATTATCTGTATAACTTCACTGCAATATAAACTCTATGAAGCCAGACATATTTTAATAAAGATTTTATTTTTAAGTAATCTCACACCCAATGTAGGGCTTGAACTTATAACCCCAGGATCAAGAGTTGCATGCTTTACCAACTGAGCCAGACAGGTGTCCAGAAGCTAGATATTGTTGACTGTTGTTTTACTATTGAAATCCAAGGACCCAGATTAGTTCCTGGTCCATAGTAAGTACTCAGTAACTCTTTGTTTAATGAATGCATGGATGTTCATAATAGCTTTATGTATGTATGCATATATGTATGTTATTAATTAATTATCCCTTTCACCTATTTCATCCATTATCCCCACAAACTTTCCTTCTGGCAACCACCAGTTTATTCTCTGTATTTAAGAGTGTATTTGGTTAGTTGGTTCATTTTGTTTTTTAGATGTATACATATACATCACATCTTTATCCATTCATCTACTGATGGACAGTTGAGTTACATCCATATGTTGGCTATTGTAATAATGCTGCAACAAACATAGCAGTGTATATCTTTTTGAATTAGTGGTTTCATTTTATTCAGGTAAATACAGAGAAATGGAATTACACTATTGTATTATATATAGTATGTATATATGTATATACATATATATACTTGTTATTTCTTGTATATTTGATACTAGCCATTCTCACTGGTATGAGATGATATCTCATTGTGGTTTTGATTTGCATTTCTTTGATCATTTGTGTTGTTGAGCATCTTTTTGTGTGTCTGTTGGCCACCTGAATGTCTCCTTTGGAATAATGTCTGTTCAGAGTTTCTGCCCATTTCTTAATCAGATTGTTTCAGGGTTTTTTGTTTGTTTTTTTTTTTTTTTTTTTGGTATTGACTTATATGAGTTTTTCATATATTTTAGATATTAGCCTCTCATCAGTTATATCATTTGTGAATATCTTCTCCCATTCAGTTGTTGCCTTTCTGTTTTGTTGATGGTTTCCTTTGCTGTGCAAAAGCTTTTCATTTTGTTATGGCCCCAATGTCATTATTTTTTAAATAGAGTTTATTTTTCAGACCAGTCTTAGACTCACAGCAAAACTGAGCAGAAATACAAAGTTTCCATGTACCTCCTGCCCCCACACACTCACAGCCTCATCCACTGTCAGCATCCCCTCCTAACAAATTATATATTTGTTATAATTGATGAACTCGTATTGACACATCATTATAACCTAAAGCCCATAGTTTACATTTGGGTTCACTTTTGGTACGTATTCTATGTATTTTAAGAAATGTATCATGGCATGTAATCATTATTATAATATTATACAGAATAGTTTTGCTGCCATAAAGATCCTTTGTGCAACAGCTTTGTTTCTAATGGCAAACATTTGGAAACAACCCCACTGTCTATTGACAGGAGAATAGTAAATAAAATACATTGTATTCATAGAAGGGAAGACTATACAGTTGTGAAAAAGAATTGACTATGACTACACATATCAGTATGAATGAATCTCACAAATATAACATATAGTTAAAAAAAGTCATATAAGAATGTATATGGTATGACCAATTTATTTAAATTAAAACATGTAAAACTAGAAGGATATGTTTTAGGGCTCCATATGAATTTGGTAAATCTATAAAGGAAAGTTAAAAATATAATTAACATGTTTTAAGATAGTGGTTACCTCAATGTGGGAGGGATAGGATAAAAGAAATCTTTAAAATTATTGGTAATATTCTTTTTTTAAGTTTATTTTTATTTATTTTGAGAGAGAGAGAGAGAGAGAGCACACTTAAGTGGGGGAGGTGCAGAGAGAGAGAGAGAGAAACAGGGAGACAGAATCCTGAGCAGGCTCTGTGCTGTCAGTGCAGAGCCCAACACGGGGCTCAAACTCACAAACTGTGAGGTCATGACCTGAGCTGAAGTCAATAGTCAAATGCTTAACCAAATGAGCCAGCCAGGTGCCCTGGTAATATTCTTTTAAAGTAAATGATGGTAACATGCATTTTGTCCTATTTTGTATCTTTATATTTTATATATAGGTTGTATATATTATTTTTATGCATAAATATTTCAAAGTTATAAAACATAAAATATGTAACAAGAGTGTGCTACTTTGGATGGAGTGGCCAGAAACAGTCTCTATGAACGTTAAGGAAAGACAAATGCCATATGATTTCATTCATATGAAGAATTTTAGAGATAAATGAACAAACAAACAAAAAAAGAGACAAAAAACAGACTCTTAAATAAGAGAACAAACTGATGGTTGCCAGAGGGGAGGTGGGTGGGTAGATGGGTGAAATAGATAAAGGGGATAAAGAGTATACTTGATGAGCACTGAGTAATGTACAGAATTGTTGAGTCATTATACTGTATACATGAAACTAATATAACACTGTATATTAATTATACTTGAAAAAACAAACAGCATTCTCTATGAGAAAATGTCATTTCAGCTGAAACCTGAATGATGCAAATATCTAGAAAGGCAAATCATAGGCAATGAGAACAATTTCTAAAGACTCTTAGCAATGACTAAAGGAAGCCCAGAGAAGAAAGGAGCTAGAGAAAAGGAAAAGGAAAAAATGATTTAAATATCTGAAGGACTCAGGTGAAAAAGAAAGATTTCTTTCTGGATAAGCACAAAGATAGAAATATGGCCAATGGGTGAAAGCTACAAAGATACAACTCAGCACATAAGAAGGAAAAATTTGTAAGAATCAGAGCCTTACATGAAACTACTTCCAGAGACCACAAATTGCTTGTCACTAAAGTGGTTCTTAGTAGTTTGGTTTTTTATGTGTCTTTTTATGTGCATATTTTTACTTTATATTCACATTTATATTTACATTTCCAACTCTTTGAAAAATAGCTCTCAATTTCCATTAGGGGAGTGGGACTTTCTACCTCCATGTGCAATGCTGGTGCAATTATTAAGATGTCCTGGCTTACTCTTGCCAAGTGGTGAGTTTGAAAACTTAGCTAAATTTCTCTCTCTCTCTTTCTCTCTCTCTCTCTCTCTCTCTCTCTCTCTCTCTCTCTCTCTCTCTCTCTCTGTACTGGTACATTCTTGTCCCCATTAATACATGGTAGGAGGCAGAAAATCCATTCCAGATGGCGTTCTAGTGATTAATATCTATACTAAAATGGTTTAAAAGTGATTGTCAGGTTTGATGGCAAGCGCTTAAAGCTGTGTTTGCATAGAATTTTATTTCACATATGATTGACATGACATAAGTTGTCTATTTAAAAGAACTCTGATGGAATCCATTGGCCCACCCTGAAAAACTGTTGTTGGTTAGCTTCTCTTATCTTGATCCCTGGAACTAACTCAGTTCCTGTCTCTTTTGATCCAAGTTCTTTGTTTCTTTCATTTTATGATACTATTCCAATAAATTCCTTTTTTAAAAATTGGTTTCAATTCAGTCCTCAAACTCAACATATATATTCTGCTTTCTTTACATTCATTACACACCTAGTATGGTGTGGTATTATCTGCTTCTGAATGTAAGATCTCAGAAAGGATGGAAATAATCACCAAAGCATGAAAGCTTTCACTTGGTTTTTAGGGACCATTATGAATGGTGAAATTAATTGAAGTGAGATGCTGTGATCATGTTCTTCCTTTATTTTGGTCACTGAAACCATCCTACAACACTGCTTGAGTCCCTGCAGGCAGTGCTAATAATTTGAAATAGTCTTTTAGTTAATTTAGTCTAATTTTGCAGGTGCTGTTAGGAAAAAACAGCTGGCTTGAATAAAATTGCCCTCTAGATGCCCAGCTAGCCATGATATTATTGGCTTTTTGAGGGTTTTCAGAATAACAGATGAGATAATAGTAGGTTTCTAAAATCCCAGTTTAGATCTGATTTTGCTGCATTTATCTCCAATGATTTTGCAGAAGCAGTTGATTTAGTTCTTTCTTGAATGAACTCCCCCCATTCCTCCATTTTCTCAGCAAAGAAAATCTCTCCCTCTCCCTTTCTCTCTACTTCCCTCCCTCCTTTCCTCCGTTCTCACCCCCCTTTTTTTGTTTCTGTTTTATACACAAAGAGACAAGCTTAGACATATTAATATAGGTAGTGGACAGACCACAAGCCATTCTCGGTGCAACGGGAAAGCTCAACTTGCAACGTATTGGTTGCAGATTGTAGAAATGCATGACATACCTGTGTTAAAAGTTATTCAGGGCAAGGCAACATGATGATTACTTAATCATGTAAGTGTCATATTCATTCAAAATTACAACTAATGTTGCCAAAGTAGCTCAAATATTGGAGACAATGTTACCAGTCTCTTCTACTTTTAAGATCTACAGAGAAAATGAGCCATGATATATCCATGCATTCTTGTTGAAATAAACTCTTCTTTCCTTTGCCATGTTTCCTGACATGTCCATAGTTATTCCTTTGGGTTAAACATCTTCCTTAAAGTGAAGATAGACTAGCTTGTAAACGTTTTATTTGGGGGAAAATGTATGTGAAACAGATTCATAAATTCTGAAGAATTAGGACATGAGATATTTTTATAATGAAGCTATTATTCATCATTAAAACCTTTATCATGGTAGAGGATTTTTTTCTTTCTTTTATTTTTATTTTGTTATTTTTTTAATTTTATTTTTTTAAATTTACATTCAAATTAGTTAGTGTATAGTGCAACAATGATTTCAGGAGTAGATTCCTTAGTGCCCCTTACCCATTTAGCCCATCCCCCTCCCACAGCCCCTCCAGTAACCCTCTGTTTGTTCTCCATATTTATGAGTCTCTTATGGTTTGTCCCCCTCTCTGTTTTTATATTAGTTTTGTTTCCCTTCCCTTATGTTCATCTGTTTTGTCCCTTCAAGTCCTCATATGAGTGAAGTCATATGATATTTGTCTTTCTCTGACTAATTTCACTTAGCATAATACCCTCCATTTCCATCCACGTAGTTGCAAATGGCAAGATTACATTCTTTTTGATTGCCGAGTAATCCTCCATTGTATATATATACCACATCTTCTTTATCCATTCATCCATTAGTGGACATTTGGGCTCTTTCCATACTTTGGCTATTGTCGATAGTGTTTGTATAAACATGGGGGTGCATGTGTCCCTTTGAAACAGCATAGCTATATCCCTTGGATAAATACCTAGTAGTACAATTGCTGGATCATAGTTCTATTTTTAGTTTTTTGAGGAACGTCCATACTGTTTTCCAGAGTGGCTGCACCAGTTTGCATTCCCACAAACAGTGCAAAAGAGATCCTCTTTCTCCACATCCTCACCAACATCTGTTGTTGCTTGAGTTGGTGATGTTAGCCATTCTGACAGGTGTCAGGTGATATCTCATTGTGGTTTTGATTTGTGTTTCCCTGATGATGAGTGATGTTGAGCATTTTTTCATGTGTCAGTGGGCCACATGGATGTCTTCTTTGGAAGTGTTTATTCATGTCCTTTGCCCATATCTTCACTGGATTATTTGTTTTTTGGGTGTTGAGTTTGATAAGTTCTTTATAGATTTTGGATGCTAACCTTTATCTGATATGCTGTTTGCAAATATCTTCTCCCATTCTGTCAGTTGCCTTTTAGTTTTGCTGATTGTTTCCTTTGCTGTGCAGAAGCTTTTTATTTTGATGAGGCCCCAGTAGTTCATTTTTGCTTTTGTTTCCCTTGCCTCCAGAGACGTGTTGAGTAAGAAGTTGCTGCGGCCAAGATCAAAGAGATTTTTGCCTGTTTTCTGCTCGAGGATTTGAATGGCTTCCTGTTTTACATTTAGGTCTTTCATCCATTTTGAGTTTATTTTTGTGTCTGGTGTAAGAAAGTGGTCCAGGTTCATTCTTCTGCATGTTGCTGTCCAGTTTGCCCAGCACCACTTGCTGAAGAGACTGTCTTTATTCCACTGGATATTCTTTCCTGCTTTGTCAAAGATTAGTTGGTTATACATTTGTGGGTCCATTTCTGGGTTCTCTATTCTGTTCATTGATCTGAGTGTCTGTTCTTGTGCCAGTACCATACTGTCTTGATGATTACAGCTTTGTAGTATAGCTTGAAGTCTGGGATTGTGATGCCTCCTGCTTTGGTTTTCTTTTTTAAGATTGCTTTGGCTATTTTGGGTCTTTTCAGGTTCCACACTAATTTTACGATTATGTGTGAAGCTCTGTGAAGAATGCTGGTATTATTTTGATAGGGATTGCATTGAGTATGTAGATTGATTTGGGTAGTATCAACATTTTAACAATATTTGTTCTTCCTATCCAGGAGCATGGGATCTTTTTCCATTTTTTGAGTCTTCTTCAATTTCTTTCCTAAGCTTTCTGTAGTTTTCAATGTATAGAGTTTTCACCTCTGTGGTTAGATTTATTCCTAGGTATTTTATGGGTTTTGGTGCAACTGTAAATGGAATTGATTCCTCGATTTCTCTTTCTGTTGCTTCATTGTTGGTGTATAGGAATGCAACCGATTTCTGTGTGTTGATTTTATATCCTGCACCTTTGCTGAATTCATGAATCAATTCTAGGATTTTTTTTTTGTGGAATCCTTTGGGTTTTCCATATAGAGTATCATGTCATCTGCAAAGAGTGAAAGTGTGTCCTCCTCCCGGCCTATTTGGATGCCTTTTATTTCTTTGTGTTGTGTGAATGCAGAGGCTAAGAATTCCAATACTATGTTTTTTTTTTAAACTATGGATTAGAATCAAGAGTTTAGGAATGGTCAGTAATTTGGATTGGTAATAGGAAAGTAAGGACTTCATGTTTCCTTCTACAGCTTCAAATAGACTAACTCCACTTTTATCTACTATGCATTTATGGATTCTACATAAGACTTTATTAAACAAAATATTCAACTGAGGACTGAAAAATGTTTGACAATCACTACTGTAACAGGAAGGTTATACAATTTTGGCAATGGAAAGGATAGTAGAGATCATTTATTCCAAACATCTTATTTCATAGATAAAGAAACAGTCATAAACAGATTATGCAGTTTACTCTAGGTCACATAGCTATCCAGTGGCCATAACCTCATGATCTTAGCTCTGCACATGTTGTTCGTATTTTCCAGAAATACTCTTTCTGTGCTTCTTTTCTTGGCACCCATAGGTTAATTTTTCTAGAGCAGAGGTGGTCAAACTATGGCCTATGGGCTAAATGTAGCCTGCAGGCTGTTTTTATAAATAAAGCTTTATTGGAATACAGCCACATCCATTCATTCCCTATTGTCTGTGGCTCTTTTTGTGCTATAATAGCAAAGTTGAACGGTTGTGACAGAGACCATATGGTCTGCAAAGCATGAAATATTTCCAATCTGGTCCTTTACGGATAAAGTTTGCCAACCCCTAACGTGGACCCTAAAGTCTGTGCTTACCTCTAACATCCCACTGAATGGAATCAGAAGGAACAAAAAAAATGAGGTTGATAACATGTTTTGTGGCTTCATGCCAGCAGAGTGAATTCTTGAAATGGCCCTTTTCCAATTGGCTAATTGGCAATTTTCCAATTAGCTTTCTTTGCTTGCCAGCTTCTAAGTTACTCCAGGCTGCTAATGCCTCCCGCCATCTACCCACTATTTGCCAGGCTATCTGTATACAGTTGGTCTGGCTCGTAATTTTAGCACCATTTTTGTTCACTCTCAGCCTAGCTTCTGATTTTTTAAAGGCCATTTTTTATCAGTAGACATTTTGCAAAACAAATATATTCAACATCCAGCAAGATTTTTTTTTCATGGAGAAGAGAAGTTGCTTCTTCACCGCAGCCAAACTCCATATAATTAACTGCCTCATTTGCCTTGTGGCCTGTGGGATCTTTTGCACTAAATGCAGAGGTCAGCCTGGTGACAATGATCACAATGTCCCAAGGAATGTGCAAGCTTAAAGGAATATTCCTGTCAATTTGCAAGCAGTTTTTCAATCTTGGCCCCTGACTAGGGAAGAACTTTGGGAGAAGTGAGGGTGGTTATTTAAAGGGCTACCTTTAAGCAATAACTATGATAAAATTGAAACTCGGAAAGATCAGGTGACATATGCAAGTTCACACAAGCATGTCAGAATATGGACCCAGATTTGTCTAATTCTAATGTCTTTTCTTGTAACCAGTTCACTAACTTGATTTTTTAATGAATAATAATACAAAAACTTTTTAATGCTAAGATGCAGAAACAGAAAATAATCTTTTTCTGAGACTAGATGAAAGCTCCAGGAGGAATAGTATCTTTGCTTAAAGGCTGTTCCAAAATCTTTGTACTTGATGCTCTTTTATGTTATAGTCACAGGTTGGCAGTGTTTTACATTTCCTGTGCTAAATCAATTTAATAACATATTCTTAGCACCTAGTATGTGCTGTGGTCTAGTGATCTAGAAGTGTTAATACAGTCATTGTTCTCAAGGAGGTCACGGATTGGCTAGGAAGATATACACTGATAATTAACAATTATTTGTTGAATGAAAGAATGAAATGTTGGGAATACCATGCTGGCTGAGAAAGACATAAGACTGATTTTCCTAGAAGTCACAGTTCATTTGGTAAAGAAAACATATAGACAGATAATGTATTGGATGATAAAGTAAAGGAAATGAGGAGTTAGGAATGTAGCAGGTAGACTAAATGGGAAAAGACATTTCTGAGAGGTAAGCCTAGAATGTGCAAAGTCATGAAGATCTGGAATAGCATGTGTTAAGGGACTTATAGGTAGTTCAATACTCCTGGCAGGTGAAAGGGGAGAAGGAATTGCACCTGGACACGTAAACAGGGGGAACCAAGGAGTGAAATTTTTCATTTAACCAGCATTTATTGAGCATCATTTGTATAAGCACTGGAGTAAGATTTGTAGGAACTATGAGAAATAGAAGAAATTTCCATAGAACTCTATTCTCAAAATGATAGTCTGCTTTTGGAGATAAAAACAACTAAGGCACATGAGCAAGTGCATGCATGTGTGATCCACACTGAATATTTGAGTTCTGAATTTTGGAAGAGGGTTCCTGACTTGGAGAGAAAATTTACCCTCACTATGTTTTCCCCATCTTTTCCTGGTCTCCTGCTTAGCTTACTTTATGCCATATGTCTTATTTTTCTGTTTTTTTTTAATCACCACCTTTTTCTCTTCTCTACTCTTGTTTCTATTTCAACCACCTATCCCTTTTCTTTGCTTTTTTTCCTGTGAGTGTTAAAGTCCCCACATCCAGTCTCTCTGTCTTTGTCTTTCTCTCTCTGAAAGGGCTGAGGACTTAGAAGGAGAATTAGGGGAAAAAGACTGATCTTTTCAGTTATTTTTCATTCTAAACTTAGGTACAGAGAAATGTCACAGTCCCCTCATGTGCCAAATAGGTTTTTGGACCTAAATCTATATTGTGGTCTTTGAAATTCAGATAAAATTATATCAGGACACTATCCCACATTCCTTTGGAAGCTCATTGCCCTCCCATTTTTTTTCTTCTTTTTTAATATTTTAAATGTTTTTTTTAAATTATTTATTTTTTGAGAGAGAGAGACAGAGAGACAGAGTACTAGTAGGAGACGGGCAGAGAGAGAGGGAAACACAGAATCCGAAGCAGGCTCCAGGCTCTGACCTGTCACCATAGAGCACTATGCGGGGCTCGAACTCGTGAACCGCGAGAACACGGCCTGAGCCGAAGTCAGACGCTTAACTGACTGAGCCACCCAGGTGCCCCCATTTTGTTTTCTTTAAATTAAAAGGGACTCACATTTTATCACTTCGGATCCTGAGTTTTTGCTTTCACTGAGTTCTCATTCTTACTTGTCTCTTTTTCCCTCTACTTCCCTTCTCTTTTTGTCCGATGACAATCCAGAATTGGGAGCTCAATCACATTTCTTTGATTTCCAGAACAAATACTCACCAATGTAAACTTTTGTGTTTGGAGAAATTTCACAGTATCACGGAAATCCTTTTTCCTCTCCCTGCCCCCCACAAACTCTTGTTCAGATCTTATGCAGACAAATTTAAAGTTTCTGTATTTTTAAACTATTCTTTCCAGTGCAGGCCCTCCTGGTCTCGTCTTTATACCCAATTGACCAGCTATATACTTGTTAAAAATGTTATTTATTTTCCTAGGGATTCTATCTAGGTATTAAAATAACATTTCCACTCTGATATAATAATAGTTAAAAGGATACTTTTTTCCTACGGGTTCTGTGAGCCTCCCCCAGGAGCCACTAAGGGACTAGGGAAAAGATGGAGGCTCAGGCAGCAGGGCTTTGTACATCCACAACCCTGCTTCAAATATTTTAGTTTCACTTTGGTCTCTTTTCTATATTTGACTTCTTAACCAGTTGGGGTAAAAAAAGTTTCCATCCCTAAAATTTGAGAGCCACTGCTTAATAGTTGAAGTTTATTAACCCCCAAGGATGGGATGAGTTGAAGATTTATAAATTTGTTCCACAAACAAGGTAGAGAATGTTGAGGATGCTGGATCTATATTATTTATTGAAAAATTATTCAAGGCAATTAAGGATGTTTAGAGGTCATGGCATATCCCTAAGGCTGACATAAAGAAGGACAACTAGATCCTTTGGATAACTCATCAGAGGCTAAATTCTTGGTAGAATGGAATGTAGGGCATGATGGCATGTTTGGGAAGATAAACCATTTTTGTTTGTGACAGACTTTGGAGTCCTGCTATTTTGTGTTTGCATGGGAGAGCAAAACTTGTCAAAGGGACAATTAAAAATAGAACTAACTTGAGAAGATCAATTATTAGTTTCCTACCTTTATTTTTCTCCAGCTGTGAATTCTCAACAATTCAGCATTTGAGTTTAGGATGATTTTACTATTTGATGCCATTCTAGAATCTTTCCTTGTTTCATGTACTCACCTGACCTTGAGTAGTTGACAATGTGAGACAGGACTCCAGCCGTCTCTCAGATGGATTAAATTGATATGCTACTATCATTTAAGAAAGCTAAAATTCTATTAATTATGCACTTTTCTTCATATTAACTATTGTGAGTAATTAAAAATAATAATGGGTTTCCTGGGATTTAATAGAATCTTATGGCATTTTGGCTTGTTCTTCAAATTGAGATCATTTGTGCACATCTTATTTCATGTTTACATTATTATCTGCTTTAAGGTAGGACTTGTGTTTGATTTACCTTTGTGTCCTCCAAAGTACTGGGCAGATGTTAGGTGTGCAGAAGTAATTTGCTGAATTGAATTTGTGCCAAAGTAGACCATGACCCACCATAGTATTTAATGTTAAAAAAAGTGTTTTGTTGAAAATAACTTGAGATCGGTAGGGAAAAAGAGGAAGGGAACTATGTGCTACACATTATCCTTGGAATTTTGTCTGTTTCATGTCAATTATTGTGCTTATACACCAATGCTACAGGTTTTATGATAGACATTTGGATCTTCCTTGCCAGAGTGTTGACTTTTTGTTTGATCTAATACATAAACTGTATGATTCAAAAAATCCCATCTTACCTTTGCTGCAATGACTTAATCATCAGGGCTACTTTGGGGGAAGGGGGCTGTGGCCTGAGTCATATAGTGTCTATTCAGTCCCTACTAGTTCGGTTTAATTAAAAAAAATGTTTATTTATTTTGACAGAGAAAGATAATGAGCAGGAGAGGTGCAGAGAGAGAGGAGGAGAGAAAGAATTCCAAGCAGGCTCCATACTGACCGTGTGGGGCTCAGTCTCATGAAGGCAAGATCATGACCTGAGCCAAAAGCAAGAGTCAACTGCTCAACCGACTGAGCCACCCAGGTACCTTCACCCCAGTCATTAGTTTTGATACCACCTTTAAAATCTATTTTCATTGAGTTTAACACATCTATTTTACTGTATGTCTGAGGTTATCACAGGATACAGAGAAAACAGTAGACATACCAATAACTTTGGTACAATGGACTTGAAGTAGCCTCCAAATATAGTCCTTTTTTGACCTATAAAACATCTCAAGCCTAGGGCTCTTGAGTCTCATATCTCTTCATAGTTCTCACTGTTACAGAATTTTCCTCTTGGTTTTAATGCCCTCCTTTTTACTTCATTTTCCTTCCATACAGAGGTTTGAGCGCCTTTTATCTTTTGTACTGCTGGCTTCTGGCAGCCCTTCAATCTAGTCACTTTACTTAACATATAACTTTACTTGTTTGCTTCTCTAAATAGTTCCGGTGTAAATTACAGAATTGTGAGAAGGTCACATATTGAACAGAAGGCTAGTGAAGAGAACCTAGACAATGGGGAAAACATTTCTTCCCAGCAGGTGAACTCAGTTATGAAAATCTGGATTTATGTAACAAATAAATAAAGGGATAATCTTTCACTTTACGGAAGGATTCACCATGGGGTTCCTTTAAATAGCTGGTTCCCTTAGTGCATATTACAATGGCATTCTGTTGCAAAAAAAGTCAAATCCAAGTGCAAGTTTTCAGAAAATAGGCAATTATTATGACACCTGGTAAATATTATATATTTTTTTCTACCTTGAATATAATTTTAAAAAATAGGCCCAGAGTTAATGTATATGGCATGATAATATAATAATTGTAAGGAGAGATACAAAGTGTTGAGTGAGATCAGTGTTTTTCCCCATGAACTACCTGCAGCTGAATCACCTATGATACTTTTAAAATGTAACCCCCCCTAGGGGATAGGTCTGAGACTCTGTACCTTAAGCTGATGTTTTTGAGAACAAAGTCTTTTATTGGACTAGGTTACTTCCTGCCTGTATCTTTCCTGCTTGTCTTTCTTTGGTTTTAAATAAAAGTTCATGACCTTGACTGTTTTAACTGTTCTATCAGTGAGGAAACAGAGACACTAACATTGGGATTGTGAAGAGGGGGATATTAGGAGCAGGGATGGTGTAAGTGGTGAATATATGTTAGTGGGTGTTTGTGTGTGTAAGGAAACAAGTCTTAAAATATATTTTTAAAAACCTGGAAAATGTTCTTATATATACTCTTCTCACTTCTTTTGTATGTGACCCTGTGTGATAGGTGAGCAAATATTATGCAATGGGTAATGAGTGTTCTGAGTTTTGGCTTCCTATGCTTTTTACCTGTGTTGCCAAATAGTTTTGTATTGAGGGATGCATTTTGTCCTTCATAGATCCCTACCTTTTTTTTTTTTTTCTTATTTGCTCTGTTACTCTGTCTCTCATATTAATTAAAGGTCAGTCATTCTTAATGCTAAGCTTTGTGCTGGTCATCATATCAAGCTTGTAATAGAAAGATGGCCATGGTAGTGAGGAGACTGAGTCATCCAAGAAGCTATTAGAAGGACCAATATGATATGAAATGACTCTCTGACCCAAATAAGAAAACTGACAGCAAATAAGCAAAGTGAAAACACCTGTTATAAATGTGACACAGGTTAATAACAATAACATTACAAGCCCCCTGAAACTTCCTTTACTTCTTATATTCATTATTTCCACTCACCTCCTGAAAGGTAACTGCAATACTGATTTTTAACTTAATAGATTAGATTTTCCTATTTTGAATTTTATAAAATTTGAATCATACAGTTTTTACACTTTTTGAAAAAAATTTAAAAATGTTTATTTACTCTTGAGAGAGAGATGGGGCATGAGCAGGGGAGGGGCAGAGAGAGAGAGAGGGAGACAGGTTCCAGGCTCCAGGCTGTCAGCACAGAGCCTGACACAGGGCTCAAACCCATGAACTGTGAGATCATGACCTGAGCCAAAGTCAGGTGCTTATCCGACTGAGCCACCCATGCACCGCGTTCCCTTTTGTTGTTTTAGTTTTTACACTTTTGAATACGGGTTATTTCATTCAACCTTATGTTGATGATAATTTTTATTATGGATATATGTTGCAAAGGCCATTTGGCAGATTGCATATTCACTTTCTTAATGCCTCTTTTCAACAGAAGTTATTTTTTTTATTTAAGCTACTATTTTAATTCCAGTTAGCTAACATACAGTGTTATATTAGTTTCAGGTGTACAATATAGTAATTCAACAGTTCCATACATTACCCTGTGCTGAAGTTACTAATTTTAATAAACTCACATCTATTATATTTTCCTTCAAGTTAGAAGTCTTCCCCTATTCCAAGGTCTTGAAGATATTACCTTATGTTATTTTTTTGGAAGTTTTATTGTTTCATCTTTCACATGTTCATCTGTAATCTATCTTGAAATTATTTTTGCACATGGTGTGTATCAAGAGTCAAGTTTCACTGTTTCCCTATGGATAGCTACGTGATCCAACACTTCATTTTCCCACTGCTGTTTAGTGTCTCATTTGTCATTAATCAAGTATCCACATATTTGTTGGTCTGTATCTGGATTTCATATTATATTCCATTGATCTCTTTGTATCAATACCACACTGTTTTAATTATTGTGGCTTCATAATAAATACTGATTATCTGGTAGTATAAGTGCTTTAACACTTTTTCTATTTCAAGATTGCCTTGGCCATTCTTGGCTCTTTGTATTTTCATTTAAATGTTAGAATGATGTTGCTAATTTCCACCCAAATAATTGAAGTTTAATTGGAATTGTAATAAATCTGTAGGTAGAGCAATCTTTGAAACATTGAATCTCCCATTCTATGACCTTGGTGTATTTTCCCATATATTTTAGTCTTTAATTTCTACCAGTAATGCCTCATAGTTTTTCTGCATAGAATGTATTTTTTATTAGATTTATTCATAGATATTTGACTTTTTTGTTGCTATTACAAATGGTACCTTAAAAGATCTATATTCTTATCTGTTGATTCTATATAGAAATACAACTGATCTCTGTATATGGATATTGTATCTTGTCATGGTGCTAATTATTATCATAGTTTACTTTTAGATTCCTTTATATTTTATATATAATACAATTCTGATTCCTTTATATTTTATATATAATACAATTCTGTCATCTGGAAATACTGAGAGGTTTATTTCTTCCTTTCCAGTCCTTAAACTTTTAGTTTTTTTTCCTTCCTCCTTGACCTCTTGCTCTAGTGAATATCTTGAGTACAGTGCTGAATATAAGTGGTGATGGGGGACATTCTTGTCTTAGTCCTGATCTCAGGAAAAAAAAAATCCTTTAGCATTTTACCTTAAAGTATTATGTTTCCTGTAAATTCTCTGTAAGTCTTTTGTTAGAATAAAGATGTTCCTTTTTATTATTAGATTGCTGAGAGTTATTTTTTAAAATCCTGTATGGTTTCTGAATTTATCAAATGCCTTATGTACTTCATTTGAGATGATCTTATTTTTTTTCTTGATTTTTTTCATGTGTTGAATTGCAATGATTTGTTTTTGAAAGTTAATCCAGCCTTGCATCCCTGGAATAAATCTAACTTGGTTTCTATTTTTTTCCTTTTAGTTATATCAATTTTTGTTTCATATATTTTGATGCTATGTTCTCAGGTGCATACTAATTAAAATTATTATATTTTCTTAATGGAATGTTTCATCAAAATATAGTATCTCTCTTTATCATAAGTCATGTGTATTACATTAAAGTCTATTCTATTTTTTTCTGTTTTACTAGAAGTATACCAGATCTATTTGTCTAATGGAGGCATAAATAATATATTTTTTAATTTTTTAGTTATTCTGTCCTTTAACTTTCACTCTTTCTGTGTCCTTATATTTAAGGTACATCTCTTGTAAGTAGCATATAGTTTTTAATCAAATTTGGTAATATGTGTATTTTTCTTAGAGTATTTATTCCATTTATATTTAGTGAAATTATTGATGTATTTAAGTTTAAGTAAACCTTTTAACTAGTTGTTTTTATTTTGTATTTGTCCCATATATACTATGTTCCCTACTTCCCCCTTATTGCCTTATTTTAAGTTATTTTGAATGTTTCATTCCTCCCTTCTATGAGCTTATTGGCTACATTTTTCTTACTATTCTTTTAGTAGTTAAGACAGAAATTATAGCATGCATCCTTGCCTAACACATATTAAATTTATTAATGTTTTTTTGACTTCATAGACAAAGAAAGCCCTGAGGATACTTTAACCACATATACCACTCCCCCCTTGCATTATTATCATTGTATATTTTAATAGCATATACGTTTTAAATCCCAGAAGACATAATTATTATTATTATCATCATTCTGAATAATCAATACTCATTTGGATTTGCCCATATATTTAATTTTTCATTTGCTATCCTTAACTGCATCTCCATTAATGTGGGATCTGTTGGTGACTACTTCTCCCAACTTGTTAGTATTAACATGTTTATTTTGTCATTATTTTTTTTTCTTTTCATGAATTAAAAAAATCAGAAGACCTTAAGATTTACAAAACAGCTGTTGAGGTAGTAAGAAAATACCCACATACCTTGTATCCATTTTCCACTATTAATTAGCATCTTAATATTAGTATAACACATTTGTTGCAATTAATGAACCAATATTATTATTATTATTATTAAAGTCAACATTATCAGATGCTTTTATTTTGTTTTCATGTTCTTCGTTGTTTTTTTTTTTTTTTTTTTTTTTTTTTTTGTACCTGGATCCTTTTCTTTGTTTTTTAATGGCATTGGCAATTTTGAACAGTATTGATGAACTGTTTGTAGCCTGTCCCTCATTTGAGATTTGTCTGATATTTTCCTCATAATTAGATCACGCATTAGGGTGATGGTTTTAGGGAAAAAGAGCACAGAGGTAAAATGACTTATCACTGTTGATATTAACCTTGATCATCTGGCTAGAGTAGTATTTGCCAGGTTCACTACTATAACATTACTCTTCTCCTGTTTCCCTATTGTTCTTTTCTCATCATTTTGGAATGATATTTTCAGTGAGTATGGAATTTTAGGTTAGCAATTATTACTTCCCTCCTTTTGAATCTGTCTTCCATATATATCAGTTTTAATGTGTCTGAATTCCTTTTATGACTTTCTCCTTGTTGATGATTTTTAGCATCTTTACTATGATATATTTCTAAATATGCTTTTCATTATCTTTATCCTGCTTGAGTAACTTAAATATGTGGCCACTTAAATCTGTGCCTTGATAGCTCATCAGTTTTGAAAATTTTAGCTGTTGTGTCTTCAGATATCATTTCTGCCCCATTGTACTTCTCTTGTCCTTCTGGGAATACTGTCATCGATTTGTTAGACAATTTCATTAGGTACAATATATCTCTTGAAGTCCACTCTGTATTGTCCAACATTTTGTTTATTTATGTTTTAATCAAATCTATATATTACCCATTTTCATATCTTCCAGTTTACTAATCATTTCTTCTATGTTATCTAATTTCATCTGTGTTGTTTGCTTTTAAACCCATGGATTGAGTTCTTAATTTGAGTTAATTCTTTTCTTTTTTTAAGTATTATTTATTTATTTCGATAAAGACAGAGACAGCATGAGTGGGGAAGGAGCAGAGAGAGAGAGGGAGACAGAGAATCACAAGCAGGCTCCACACTGTCAGTACAGAGACCCATGAGGGGCTCAAATTCACGAACCCATGAGGTTCTGACCTGAGCTGAAACCAAGAGTTAGACGCTTAACCAACTGAGCCACCCAGGTGCCCTGAGTTTTTAATTCTTAATTTGAGTTCTTAACTCTGTATTCTAGAATTTCTCTTAATTTACAATTTCCAGTTCCCTGGAACTGTGGTTCCTCATCTTGTTGTTTAAATCCATAAACCTATTAATCATAGTTATTTTAATTTTCTGTATGACATCTTTAATATCTGGATTGCCTGTGAGTCTGTTTCAATTTTTTTTGTAGCTTTTGGATAGTTCCTGTTTTAGTAAGATTCATTATTTTTTTATTGATACCACAGTTCATGTATAAATAATTGTAAAGGTATTCGAAACAAGGAATGATGTTACCTTTCTCTGGAGGGGATTTTTTTGTTTGTTTGTTTCTGGCACACAGCTAGGCTAGGGACTTTAAAATGATTCAAAGCTAGGCTTTAGCCATTTGAAGCTTCATCAGTTTCTACTTCACCTTTACTATTAGGGCATAGCTATTTAAAGATACCGATTGAAAACCTGCAACATTTAATAGAAGCACTTAGCAGGATCCAAATTCTAATTTTTGTCCTCCCAGCACTGTGAGATTACAGAACACTCTTCTTAGCCTCTCAGCCTCAATATACTACATTTTTCCCTTTCATAATTGGCAATTGCCTTGAGAGGAAGAACAACCCTCAAGTCCAGGCTCATCTCTCTTGACTTCCCCATTCTTTCAGATATTGGCCCTACATATTTTCTCTTGATATCTTTTTAGTGTCTTCAAATAAATTTTGCTTTGTTTTGCCCCCCTTTTCTAATTGCTCTCCATGAACAGCATAGTGAAACAGCATACTCAACCATTAATAAAAGTGGACCAAATTCTTGAGTCACACTTGTTGATAATCTAATTCAGTTGGTTTGGTCTTGGGTGTAACAGTCTACACTTAAAGAACAGCCACAAGGTGAGTATGACCTAGGTGGTCCACAGATTGTCCATGCAGAGAAAATTTGAGAAACATATCTTAGGTATGCATATAGAATGGACTATCAAGGGAAATAGACTATGTCCTTTAAGGTTATCTTTAGTCTAAAGTCTTTGGGAATTCATAATCAAGCTTCAAAAGTCTGTGATTCCATATTCCTCAAATAAAGGGTGCTGGGTAAGGTCTGACTTCAGATCAGCAATTTTCTTCTAACTCTGTGGCAGATGTCCCATCGCAGTGTACCCAATAGTCCCCTGAACACTAGTATTGCCATCTTTCCATATTCTACTCAGTACTCATAGCTATAGAAGAGGTCATGTTTGTTATAGAGGAGATTACATTTAAGCTGAGCCTTAAAGGAAGTGTGGAATTTCTACAAAAATTTAAAGAAAACTCATTCCAGAAGAAGCAACAGTAGGAGCAAAGGCATAAAAAGTGTAGGACAATGGTTTCGAACTTGTGCATGGGAATCACTTGCAGAACTTTTAAAACATGCAAATAACAAGATTCCATCTGCAGATACTCTCACTTACTAGCTTGGGGTGAGGTCCAAGAATTTGCTTCTTTCATAGGCCCACACAATGATTCTGAAGCAGGTAAAGCATGGACCACACTGGATGGAACACAAGATGAAATGGAAAATAAAAAACAAAAACAAAACTATCCTATATGGAATAGTTGGGAAAGATAGCAAATGCAAAGTTATTTGGTTCATTGTTAAATAAATTAAAAGGATATTACATATTGTGAAAAGAAAAATGATTTATAGGATGAAGTCATTTATGACATTTGAGAAAATAATTGAAATATAAAGGTTAGACAAGAAGTTTTATTTTAGGGAAACTTGGTGCTCTTTGCCCACAGATCTTAGGAGTTTACTTTCCTTTGAAGAAAGTAAGATCTGTGGACTAATGTTGTTGTGATTAATTTTACTCTTGAATCTTCTATACGTCCTGCTGACTGCCTATGTCTCTTATCTCATACTATTTTTGTTTTATTCTTGTAAAAATGTAAATTACATCATGGCACACTTTTGTTTAAAACCCTCCAAACTCCTTCCATTATAATTAAGTCCAAATTTCCTTTTCTTTTCCTATAGCTCTATCACGGTATCTAGCCCCAGGCTCTTCTCTAATCTTGTCTCCTGCCACTCTGCTCCCTATTCTCTTACTTCAGTCACACTGCTTTTCTTTCTGTTTCCCTAAAATTTCAAATTAGTTCCCCTTGTGTGGCCTTTGAACTTGCTGTTTTCCCTGGCTGTAATGGTTTTTTTACCATGATTCCCATCTCTGCCTAGAAGTTTCCTTCTCACCATTCAAATCTCAGATCAAATGTCATCCTTTATCATACTGTATGAATTTTAAATCACCTTTATCCCTGTTATTCTTTATCTTATCAATGTACTAAATACACATACTTCATATTGTTCACATAATCTAAAATTATATTTTTCTTGGTTATTTGCTTTCCTACTAGAACCTAAACTCTATAAACTCAGGGACCTTATCTCTTTCTTTAATTGCCGAAGTTCTTGTGCCCAGTAAAGAATTAACACATAGAATCAATATACATTTGCTGAAAAAAATGAATGAATTCCATAGATACTACCAAAGGTCTCTTCTACTCTAATCTCTTCACATATCTCCATCTGTCAAAACATCCTTGATTTTTTTTTTTCTCTCAGAGACATTTTCCTAGGCTAAAGCTTCTAGAGGCTTTTAAAATGAAATATAGTCCCAAGAAGAGTAATGCCTTAAGGTTTGATCGGCCTTGGGATGCGTAGGTGGCTCAGTTGGTGAAGCCTCTGACCTCAACTCAGGTCATGATCTCACAGTTTGGGGGTTTGAGCCCCACGTCGGGCTCTGTGCTGACAGCTTAGAGCCTGGAGCCTGCTCGGGATTCTGTATCTCCCTCTCTCTCTGCCCCTCCACTGCTTGTGTTATCTCTCTCTCTCTCAAAAATAAGTAAACATTTAAAAAAAGTGTTGGTCATTGTATATCCCAAGGGAGATAGTGAAGAAGTTTGGGTTGAAAGCAAGATAGGAGGGAGTTGAGAGGGAATATTCTAGAGAAAGACTCCCTTCTAGGGATGACAGACCTAACTGGGCTAGTGCAGTAGCCAATCCAGATTTTGGATGCACTGAAAGAGTAGAAGGAAGTCTGTAAATATAAATTGTGTGGACTTCAAACTTGGCCAAGGGCCAAATCTGGAATGAAGCAACCATTTCTCCACCTTTCAGTTTGTAAGTAGTTTTCATTTCACACCCAGGCTCAGCACCCACCCTCCCTTCAAAAAACTCCCTTTTTAAGTTGTGGGACTTATTTGTCATTTTCTTACATACCACAACCTGTTGTGTCTGGTGTGCATTGTACTCTTGACATAACATAATCTACTGTGACAGATGCAACTATGGTATCTCAGTGACTTGTCAATGGAAGACAGAGGGTTGGATTCTGAAAAAGGGGCACATGCCTTTGCTGACAGTATCTTAATAACTAGATGTGGTTCCAAACTTTTATTTGTGGTTTGCAGCTTTAGTGGATGGATTTAGGTTTTTAGTGGAGATACTAGATTTATCAACACAGCCTGAGAATATGCTATGAGCTGAAAGCAGCATTGGAATTTGTGAGCCAAACTCTGAAGATATTTACCAAAATACTAATAATAATAGGTAATATTTACCTGGTGCTTTCTCTGTGCAAGACATCATTTATAAGTGTTTCACATATCCTAGCTTATTTAATCTTTAAGATCCTGAGGCAGACAAGGCTCTTATCACAGAGGCAAAGAAGAAACTGAGGTACCAAGGTGGATAAGTGAACTGCTGAAAGGTACATAGCTATGGAGTGTGGTGGAGCACATACTGAAACAAGTCTGGCTGCCAAACCTGAGCTTTTAATAATGACTGTCTCATGCTTTATTGGTAACACTAGAAAGAACTATGTTATAGTAGTGGTGGATAATAAAAATGATAATAACTGCCTTTAATTTGTGCTCTGACCTGTGCTAAGTACTTTACCTACATTATCTCATTTAACACTCGTACTAGTTCTGTAAAATGAGTACCATTAGAATCCTTGTGTTGTATGTGGGAAACGTGAGACTCAGTGTATATACTGTTTTGCCCAAAGTCTTGTATTTAGGAAGTGGGACAGCCAGTAGTTGAACTCTTCCAAACTTGATTCCTCAAAAAACCAAATCTTTTTACCAGAGATCCATACTTCAGTTAGCTATAGATCAACATATAAAAGTTTCCCTGTCTTACACTGAGGCTCTCTGACAAAGTGGGAGAAATCAATGACTCAATCTCCCTCTGCTGTGTTGTAGAGGTGGAGGTTCAGAGTACATACATTGGCATTGTACTTTACACCTCTAGCCAAAATTAGTTAAAAGCAGCAGTTTGCCTAACCCTGGGTCCTATAGGAGGAAATTCTGTCCAAAGACGTCTAAGGCAAGCCTTCTTTCTCCTCTATGTAACCCTAGTTTTCTCTTTGCTGTTCTTCATGTGCAAAGATAATACATCCCACCTACTGTCCCTAACTGTTATTTGGAATTGATTCTTTTGCTGTAGGGGTGGAAAAAGATGATGCTTCCTATTTTGTCTGGTTTCCGTTGTGACATTTAAAACAGGTGGTCAAGATTAGGGACTCCAGCTATGGTTACAATTTAGGGTCCCAGTCTTGTCCAAGGTTAAAGTCTGAGGCAGTGATGAGGATAAGAACAAACTCTGTCTCATGGGGGGATTATACCCATACTTAATAGTACTGCCCTTTGACTAGCCAGTTCCCAGAAAGGCAGCAGGGACTTCAATTTTCTGGTCTTAGTGCCATTTGAAATGCAATTCAAATTGCTCAATACTGTTTTTCCTGCTCCCACCTGCTGCTACATATTTTAGTTCCCTGCTACTTCTACCCCTCTGTGAAGTATGCAGTGAAATGAACCTGTTTTATTTCCCTCACACACCGCAGTCAAAAACTCCCTGTTGGTGTAGTGAGACAAGGCAAGTGCAGGGCATCCCAGCTACCTGCTTATTGGGATATGGTTTTTATAAATCCTTTTAATCCCCAACCCTACCTGAGGTCATCACCTAGGTGGCCTAATAACATCTGCAAAAAGTTTATCAAAGTTAGACACCAACTCCCTTTTCCATCCCCAACACATAAATATTGTCCCATCTATCAGGAAGGGAACTTAGCTGAGCTCAGTTGGAAGCTGCTGTTTGCATGCCCCCTGCTTCTGTTTCTAATGACTTTCTTTTGGCATTAGCTGCACTTCACTGCCAGTGGACCCTTTCGCCCACTACGATGGACTGACATGGGCATGCTGCCTTGGTTTTATGAAGTAGCAGCAGTGTCTTCCCGCAGTTACTGCAATATGAAGATCAGTGCTTTCCCAGGGAAAACAGTCATTTAAGCCTTAAAAAGGTCATCAAATCTCCTTAGTATAGCCTCTGCTACAGCAGTACATAAGACCACAGACCTGGACTACTGATGGCAGAAGGAAAGCCACTGTGAAGAAGGCTCTTTCAGGCAAATGGCTGGGAGAGGTGACATGTCTGCCCTTTACAGGAAATGCAGCTTTGTCAATTTTGACTATTTGCAAAGAGACAACATTCTCCTTACTTGGAGTTTTTGTCCTGCTCTATAGTCTGCACCCCTTGTGGGGCTTTGTGTCTAGGCCAGCGAGTTTCAAGGGATGGATAAGCTCGTCACTTTGTGTTTGGAGGATGGGAGAGAAGGGGAGTAGGGTGAGGACAAGACTGTAACAAAACAGGGCGGACCACATGTGTGGCCTAGAAATAAAAAGTTTGACATAACAGTTTTAATGGTAAAAAGTAAAGTTTGAAAAATGTTTCTTGCCTGATGGAAATCAGTAGCACGCACAACAGCTTCCCTCTGTCAGTGATTCTCAAATGGTGAGGAGGCAAGCCCTTCTAAGAGGACTTATCACAGTGACATGGAAATTTATATTTTATGTTTATAAAAGGAGTAAGAGTTAAAAACAAATTGAGAAAATCAGCTTTATCTTTCAAGCCTTCCTTGCTCACGTGTTTTCTATGCTGGTGTCCTGCATAGGAGAAAGAGCAAGAGTGCTTTGGCTGAGAGCACCTTGTCTTCTTTAAAAGCCAAGCTTAGAGTTTCTATAACGGCTTTGCTTTTTGTCCCCTTTGCATTTTTATTTCACCTGTTTTGTGCTTTGACTGCTCCTGCCTTGTTTACTTTCCTGGTTGCTGTTGGGTTCTGTTATCTCACATGTGGTGACTTCAAGTTCTCTCTCTCTCTCTCTCTCTCTCTCTCTCTCTCAGTATTTGTATCTCTGGTTCTGCCTGCTTATGTCTGTCTTTCTCTTTATTGTGACCTCTCTGTCTCATGCTTTGAATCTCTGTATTTTTTTTTTTTTACCTTCTATCAATTTTGGATCTTTTCTCTGCAAAGTCTCTACCAGAGTTATCATGAGGACCGTCCATGTGAAGGTGCTTTGTATATTGGCCACACTCAATATACAAATGGAAGGTGTAAAATTATTAGCACTCCAGAAAGTGTGTGAACCCTCCAACAGATATCTATGAAAACAAGAAAATACCAGGGTAATCTCCCTGACAAGCTCTTCAAACATCTTTTGGTTTGATGGGATTATGGAATGGAGACAACCAATACCACTAACAGTAGTGAAACTGTGTTTTAAAAAGTGTGTGTGAGAGTCAGCTTTGTTATAATCTTATCAGTTGCTGGTTATTCCAGTTTCTGCCTGGTATAAGCAAGATTTTGCCTGATGCTAGTTTTTGCATTTTATCCAAAGTTGATCTGGATATAGATACAAAGAAATTGAGGCTCAATCATTCTAGGAGGCTCAGTCTTAATATGGGGGCTAGAAGATTGAAGAGGCAGCACATGGAGACAAGGGAAGAAAATAGCGATCAGAGCCTCCAGCAGATGGAAATAATAAAAACAACTACCTGAGATATTTATATATAATTAGTATCAGCACACAAATCTCTAGCCACTTTTCTCTGTCACCAAGGCAATGTGGACAGGACAAAGGTAAGGCTGCTTCTCTATGTCCTTATAAACGCGATCTCTTCACACAGCTATGGTTTGTGGCATGTCACTAAAGAGGTGATTTCTTATGTTGTGTACTTATTATGTGTCAGGAATCATGTTAAATTCATTACATTAATCTCACTTAATCTATCCTCAGAATAATCTCATGAAACAGAGAAATATTACTGTCTCTTGCAATTTACAGATCCCAAAACAAACTCAGAGGAGTTGAATTCCCTTCCTAAAGTCTAACAGTTTGCACATGGCAGTGCTTGGATTCAAATCCAGGTGTTTTTGGCTTGCTCATCTGTTTTGCTTCACCAACCCCCGCTTTCCCAGATTTATTGCCTCTACTTCATAATGTTGCAGGGTAATCTGGGGAGAGAATTATTGCCTCCAAACTATACAACACAAAACAAATTGTTCCAGGAACTTGTGGAAGGGAGTTGTTTTTCCATGGTCTATGTTCAGTTAGAGCATCTTTCTTTCCTATGGAATGTACTGCAACTTATTTTCTTCCTGAGTAGCCAGTGTACCAATGTAGCCCCATATGCAAAGACTTGAGTTTGTTGCAATTCATCTTGTGCATGTGCGCTAGATGTATAATAAACAGGTAAGGGACAAAAACCCAAGGATTTGAGGAAGGGGCCAGAAAATGCAAAGTAATTGGTGTAATTACCCGAAATAACAGACTTTGTGAGTGGCATTGTGGGGACATGTGCCAGCAGTGCTGTTATTTCTTGTTCTTTGTGGTTTCAGCATCCAGAGGTGGCAGAGTTTTGTGGCCATAGCATATGAATCATATCTTCTCCCTGTCTCAAATGTCTCTTGAGGTTATAAGATGGAAAATTCCATTCTCCTATCTATATATCCACGTCCATAGCTATGTCCATGTATGAGCTATGTGCCGAGCACTGTGCATCGAACTTTGTAATTGCTACATTTGCTACTGTACTGCAGGTGGTGAGATTAGAACAAGGCATTAATCTCTACATGAATAGGCCTTTATAGATACTTAATGTGGTGTTTGCAGCTTTTGCCAACTTCCTTTGGCTAATTGGTCTGCCAAGTTTGGGCCACTATTACTTGGGCTGCTTTTTCTCTAGCAGAGTTACTGATGTCTGCTTTTCCTGATAACTTAGTTTCCCTTGGTCTGAACTGATGTCACCTTTTCCTTTTTATGAATTTTCTGAATTAAAACTCTTTCTGTAATTTAGTTTTTCTGAAAGAGTGGTCATGAGACCACTGTTTCAGAATTACCCACAGTAATTTTTGTTACAGATTCCTGCATCCTATCTCAAATTTAAGAAATCAGAAACTCCAAGAAATTGGGCCTTAGAATCTGCTTTCTAATCACGCTGGCTTTAAAGAACCCCTGCTCTAATTGTTTTCTTTCTCCATTCCAGACAGACACCTGAGTCCTCTTTGATCTTATTGTTTCCTACTTCTGGAGCAGTTTAGTGTCTCCAGGAGATGCTTGAGAGCATCTTTTATGTACCCAGGAATTAACTGCTAGTCATTTAAGAGAAATATTCTGAACCATCAAGGTAATTAAAGCAAATGTATATCACCCATGCCCAGAGGAGTACAAGGGAAGTTAAGATGAAAATGTGTGGACAGTGCCTCCACATGCATAGTTAGGCTCTATAACTGGATCTGAATGCCAGTCTATAACCCATTCACTAACAGCACGTGTCTCATTGCGACCTCAAGTGCATGGGCTTGTCAGTGGGGTGGCTTTCTATATCCCAGTTCATCAGCTCCATTGAACTGTGGAGACACTTTTACCTACAAAATAACCTTACAAACACCTGGCCCTAAAGGCAGAGTTGGGAAAGGGAAATTGATTCCAATTTCCAAGTGTAATGGCTAAAGGTTGCCAGTGTACTCTTAGAGTTCAGGATAATGTTACTTCGGAGCACATCCTGGTTCCCAAGGTCAATGTGCAAAGTATGCCTAATAAGATGCTGAAAAATAATAATCTCATAAGGGAGAGGTTCCAAGCTGTGGATGTACCCTGCAGATGTTTAATGCAGTTTATATACTTAAAAAGCATCATTCACTTTCACCTGAGGTTACTAGCCTTGTAAATATCTAGTGGCAGATACACAGACAGAAATTCAATTATTAATTAAATTAGAAAAAGAACCAATTGACCCAATGAATCACTTTGTTAATCTCAGGTAGCCATATTATTCATAGTTCAAACTGGGACAATTTTGAGAATGAAAAGGGAACTATTAATCATGCCAGGACAATAGGCATAAACTGGTATATAATAGGAAACATTACTTACATGCCATTTAAACTTTTTAGCAGGCAAGCTCTGACATATAGTGTCCTTTCCTATTATAGGGAGCTATACCAGTATCCTGGAATGCAGAAACACAAGTAGATTTGAGAGGAAGATAAACAGAAAATCAGGCTGCTTTTCCCCCCTTTGTTCTGAATGATAAGACAGCTGCTTTTTTATTAGTCAAATGTGAGCACTGGGAGTATGATGACCGGTCACTGAATGACCTATCTACCATGGCAACAGTCAGTGTTTTTCAGCTGATAATGGCCAAGTGAAGGGTTATGTACATTTCTCTATTTGAGACCATCTGCTAAGCAGTTCTATTACAAAAAATAAGCTTAGAATGCATATGGGCCTTTTTAAGCTCAAGTTTGGCTTCAGGATTTGGGGCATTTGAAGCTCAGTTAATCTCAGGGAGACACTTTACCCTTCAATTCTTTTCCTATATTATTTCAGACACATAATAACGCACCACACATTTTCTTAAAAGCATAAGCGCTCATGTACACACATGCACACTATGTAACACCTAGTGACAAAACTCAGCCTGATGGGGCTATGAAGATCTAGTGATAAGATAGTGTGGCCTAATGTCAGATCTCCAGTATAGAGGGATATCATTTTCTGCCCTGTCTCCTGTAGTATACCAGCTGCTTAGGGGAAAAAATTGTACCCTTAGGGGGAGTTGAGGGAGGCACCTGATACTATCCATCTCCTTGATTTGGACCCTTTTTTATTGTCCATATCTCTCCCACCTTTCTTCCCTGTAGACCATATCTTCAGCTTTCAGCAAGCTGACTCACAAATTTCCAGTGAATGAGTACCTTTCCATCCTGTCACAGAGGCTATAGTTGAAGTGGTTATTGTATGCAAATGTAAGGTTGAATGACCCCTCATAGAGCCCCAATACCACACTGTAAAAATTCTTTATAGCTTTTGTTCTTTGACTTTCATGGGTCCCCCAGGAACTCTTCAGCCTCTGTGTCACCAAGCCATGTGAACTTTGCCCAAGAATTAGCTGCCTTTTGTAAAGGATCATTTTTAGAAGTTGATAGTGAACTTTCAGGAGCTGATGTGTAAGAGTATTCAATATTGATTTCCTCTTTGTGCTATTGGTCCCCAGGGCTTAGACTGCTCCAAGGATATGACCTAAGATTTTGCAGATATTTTGTAACTCCTAATTACCTTCCCCCCCTGCCATGACTCTCTCTGGGGAGTAGCATAAAGTTGCTATGTGATTGGGATATTGCTTTGTTTCTTATTTACAATCCCAGAGCCAGTCAACATTGTGCCCTACCCTCCTGGAAGACCATGGGAAACACAAAAGTTATATTACAGAACCATAATATATTGGAGTTTGAACACACTAAAGAGATCTGCAGTTGGGGCACTCCCCTGCTCAGGCTCAAATTTGGCTTTGGAATTGGAAGTGGAGGAGTTCCAATTAAATTAATTTTAGAAATACCTTATCCTTTTTAACTCTCCCCTTTTTTAATCACTACAATCCTTCTCTTTCTTTTTACCATTTCTTCCAACACCAGACACAGACCTCATATTCCATGCATTCTTTTCTTACTGTCAGAATTTGGCCAGGTAATACTTCCTCTTGTTTGCTTCTATTTTTCACAGCCACAAGTGGGAGTTTCACAGGCCTTTTCTTTCCCCAAATTGGGTTAAACAAGTAATCCTACTTGTATTTCTCTATACTCTCATTCTAGTATGTGGGGAAATAGAAAGGATTGGCTCTTTCTGAGCCACAAAGGGCCTAAAAGGTAGAATTTACCAAAGATAGACAATCACTAGTTTTTGTGCATCTCAATTCAAACCGACATGCAAAATCTATCACTCCTCCATTCTTTCTCCAAATTGGAATTCACTGTTTTTTAGTTCTAGTTAACAGAAACCTTATTATGCCTGGTATTACAGTACTGATCTGTCTCCTCCAATGAATTTTTAGTTCCTTGAGTGGGGGGTAGGGAATAAATTAGTCATCTCTGTGTTTCTAATTAGTAGTGTCTCTCTGTCCAACACTAGTGTCTGATACAGAGAGGTATCCAAAACAGTTTGTTTAATTGAGATTGAAGACATTTTTTAAATGGTCCATTGCAAACCAGCATAATGCTAGATAACACAGTGATTTCACAAACTGCATATATAGGCCCCTGATTAAAAATTCACTCTTTAAAAAAAGTATCAAATGCCTACTATATTTTGGGTATTAAAGAAATAACATGGATTTTTAATACTTTTGGATTAAAGGGATATAACACGTGTAATAGAAATGTCACATCATATTCTGGGCCTGGACTTTACTTTCTTGTTAATTAAGTCCCTCCTTTACATTCACACTGCAACTTCAATTCAAATGAGTAAAACTTCAATTGAAAATGTATAATTCTTCCCTCTAGATCTCTCTTTTTCTAGGTCCCCTATTACTCCCTTCTCAGCTCTGATGTCTCCCTGTATCTCCTACCACATAGCATTAGGAGGGGACTCATCTACCTATTGTGGGTGGGGAACATTACATCAATGAAGTCTTTCTGGAATAGGCTGCTTTTAAGCTGGGCCTTAACAGACAAAAATGAATGGGAAGGAGTATCCAGAAAGAGACACTAGAAAGAGCAAAATACAAATAATGTAGGGATGTGGTCATCAACTTTGAACTGGAATTAATTACTGGGTTTAGGATCTTTATAAAAAGACAAAATCCAGGGGCACCTGGGTGGCTCAGTCGGTTAAGCATCTGACTTCAACTCAGGTCATGATCTCGTGGTTTGTGAGTTTGAGCCCCCTGTAGGGCTCTGTGCTAACAGCTCAAAGCCTGGAGTCTGCTTCATATTCTGTGTCTCCCCCTCTCTCTGCCCCTCCCATGCTCATGCTCTGTCTCTCTGTGTCTCTTAATAATAAATAAACGTTAAAAATTAAAAAAAAAAGACAAAATCCTGGCTACCCTCTGCATCCCCAGAGATTTTGATTAAGAAAGGTTTTGTTGTTGTTTTATTTTGTTTTGTTTTAAGATGATCAGTCTCATTTAATCATCATAAATCTTGGGCAACTTTTAGTTTTCCATTTCATTGAACTTCTCCATACTCTTTACTGACACTAGACTGTCCATTTCCCCCATATTCCTAACAAAGCCAGACATATTGGTAGAGACACAGTGCAGTTCTTATCTCTTTCAAAAATCCCTTCTTGACTGAAGCTGCTAGATGTGTGTCCTCCCTTGTTCTGAACTCTGATTTAAAGCATTGATTGGTCTTATCAAGAATTTGGAAGATAGTGTCCTTAACAGCTTGTTTTAGACAGTCAAAAGTCTAGGTTGAGGAAAATCCTATCTTCTTTGAATTTCCTGTACCACTTTGAATAGTGTCCTACATCTAGTACACAATCAGTAAATGTTTATTAAAGTGAGTTGGTGTAATGTAGCCAACTGACCTTAACCAATACTTTACTCTTAGTTGCATTGGGGAGTTTTGGATCTAAGTATATGTACAGTTATAACAAATTCAACAATGAAAAAGAGGAATGAATGAAAGCAGACTCTCTTACAAATTTTCTAGCTTGAATCAGGACCTGAATAGTTTATGATGGATTTAGAACCTTTTTGTGAAAGTCTTCCTGGCAAGGAGAAATCATCCATCTCTATAGTAGTGATTTTCCCATTTTCCCTGTGAGAGTTGTTAAAGACAGAGAGGTATGCCAAGTATATAGGCGTGTGTGTGTGTGTGTGTGTGTGTGTGTGTGTGTATTAGGCACATACTTGTCTTTGTATATTGAAAGCATTACTAAAGAAAATGCATTCTTTGTTATCTTGCAGCAGATTTCTTACATCTTTAATAAAATTCACACCCAGGAGCTCATCTTCCATTTTATTATTTTGTTTGATATCACCTTGGAGGGTGAGAGAAGTTCCTTTTTCGTTCTGAAAGTTGATATTTATTCTTTTTTTAAAAGATTTATTTTATTCTTGAAAGAGAGAGAGAGAGTGCGAGCAGGGGAGGAGAAGAGAGAGAGGGAGGCACAGAATATGAAGCAGGCTCTATGCTCTGAGCTGTCAGCACAGAGCCCAGATGCAGGGCTTGAACTCATGAACCATGAGATCACGACATGAGCCAAAGTCTGAGGCTTAACTGACTGAAACACACAAGTGCCTCTGATATTTATTCTTCATTTTTGTGGGCAGGGTAGATGTTTATTGAAGGAAAAGAAAGTGTTCTGGATCAGAGTTCCTAATCACTGTGAGGGAAATATGTGTTCCTTTTAATTTTTCACTTAGGGCCAAAAGCCTGAACATTTTTCTGCGTCATTCTGTTTCTGAATCACCATCTCTCTAGAAGTTTGGGTGTTATTATTAGGATCAAAGGCAGGTTTTATCCATTGATGTCTATGTTTTTGTGCATCTTTTTTAGTACAGGGAACTCTCTCAGTATCTAGTTTCCTTCTGCTTTTGGACACATGGATTGTCGTTAGGCTATACTGTATGAACAGATGTGTCAGGCATCACTTCAGCATGGTTGCATGTAGTTGCTAGCACTCAACTCTTCAGCCTTGTTTTCTACTGCTGATAAGATTGTGGAGGCAGGTGTTTATATGGAGGTCTCATAATAAGTCATCATATGGAGAACAGCTACCCTGGAGAGTCACCTGGACCTATAGCACATTTTGCACGAATGAAATATAAATAAAACTTTGTTGTTGAAAGCAACTGAGAGTTGAGGATTATTTGTTATTGCAACATAGGCTATTCTATCCTACCATAAGCATCAAAGAAATACTATTTTGTCCTGATAGGAATCTTTTTCAGCCAAAGAAGCATAAGAGTTATTTCTAGCTTTTGTCTGTACTAGTTCACTCATTTAATCCTTAAATGGCATGAATTGTGAATGACCAACACAATGCCATCTTCTTAATACATTAATTACATCCTGCATTTAAAGGTAAACTTTTCCCTGCTGCATTGTTCTTCTGTTTTTGAAATGAGGTACAAGGATAAATTTCTTTGAGTGAATTCCTCATTCAAAGAGGAATTCCTCATACTATGTGAATTCTGGCACATAGTAGGCATTCAAGAAATATTTGCTCGACTTGATATACTATGAGAAAATTCTATTTTAAGAAATCTGTCCATATTAGACCAGGCTGCTCCTTGGCAGAATTGTGGTATCAGTTAAATTTGTAACAGTGTAGCCTCTCCTCTCTCCTCTCACTGTTCTTCTCTCTATTCCCTAAATCATCCCTCCTCCCATGTCTTTGTTCTCTATCAGTCATCAAATATTTGTGTGCTGCCCTAAGTTCCTCTGGTGGTCAGGAAAGCAGTTGATAAATTCAATAACATTAAGGGGAAAATGAGAGCATGTGTACTATTTTCTAGCAGGAGTTGGATTCTGTTTAGGTAGAGCAGTGGTTCTCAAAGTGTAGTGTGTAGCTGGTCCATGCGACATCAGCATTATCTGAATACTTGCCAGAAATCCAAGTTTTGGGGCCCCACCACAGATCTACTGAATCAGAAATTGTGGAAGTAGATCCCAGCTTGTCTTCTTTAAAAAAATTAATAAAGCAATCTGTGTTTTAACAAGTCCCACAGGTGATACTGCTATATTAAAGTTTGAGAACTTAAGGTAGAAATTTGAATTATGTTTTTTTTTAATTTTAGAACTTCAGGTAATATAGTATATGAACATTGTGCATAATAATTTTCTGTTTGGGGATTTCTTGGTTTCCCTTACAATATTATCACTGTTTAGATAAGACCCTGTCTATGTGACCTGCATGCTTAGTTTCATTCTGAATGCAAGTCAAGACATGGCTCTACATACACCAGACCTTATGAGTTGGTAGAATAGGTTGCAGCCTAGTGGACATGATTTGAGGTCTGCTAGATAAGGCTGAAGGATTAGATCTATTGCTTGTCATATTCCCTGACATTTCACCATTAGAGATTAATTTAATAGTTTCCTATGAAAATGTTAATAGTGTTTAGAGGAGTACACTTTTAACCAGTATCAGCCAATGTTTTGCTGAGAATAAGACTGCAGGACTGGCCACAATGTGGCATCTGGAAATAGGATATAGGGTCAAAGACAAATATTACTAACTGCAAAATGCTGGTCCTATCTCTTTGTACCATACTTAGTGAAGTTGCTGTTTCTCACTGTGAGCCTGAGAGCTCCAAGCAAAGTCCTAATCTGGGCATTCTTCCTATACCTCCCATTTGCCTGTCTTATTGAAATAAACTTTCCAGTCCCTTTGTAACTCTTTAATAGGTACAAAATTATAAAATTTTTTAATGTTTATTTTTGAGAGAGAGAGAGAGGCAGACTGCAAGTGTGGGAGGGGCAGAGAGTGAGAGGGAGAGATGGAATTGGAGGCAGGCTCCAGGCTCTGAGTTGTCAGCACAGAGCCCGACGTGGGGCTTTAACCCACAAACTGTGAGATCATGACCTGAGCCAAAGTCAGATGCTTAACCTACTGAGCCACCCAGGTGCCCCTAATATATACAAAATTATAAAGGAATGTTTATATTCTAATAATAAATCATTTTAATTCAAGAGGATAGGGAGAAAATATAGTTATAGGTTTTCTAGCAATGGATAAAAAGTCATTTGAAACTGGATTACCACATCCTGTGTTGAGCAATTTCCAACCCACATGCTTCACTCAGCTCACAGATCATCAGCAGAAGGTAATTTAAAGTTAAAAAGAAACTTTGGGGCATCTGGGTGCCTCAGTTGGTTAAGCATCTGACTCTTGAACTCAGGTCATGATCTCACAGTTTGTGGGTTTGAGCCCTGCATCAGGCTCTGTGCTATTAGCAAGAACTTGCTTGGGATTCTCTCTCTCTCCCTTTCTGTCTGCCCCTCCCCTGCTTGTTCTCTTCTCTCTCTCTCTCTCTCAAATAAATACACTTTAAAAATATTTTTAAAAAAGAAACTTCTTAAAGTTCCAGGGACTAAATAAAACTGACATGTCCCTTAGCCTACAGTTAAATGTTTCCAAGGGACAAGCACTGTTGTTTTGACAGTGTAGTTGAACAGCATATAATTGAACAGAACAACACAGTATGTACTTACCTCCCTCACAAATTCTTCAACATTTACCATTTATAATTTCATGATTTTTAATAACATGTATATCTCTAAATGTAAATAAAACATTTTTTTGGCTATTTTGGGCAGTTCATCAGAGAAAAGCCCCAGCAAAACTGATCTGAATCATTTTTAGGGGTCTGATGCCAAAAAGACTTTGTGATTCTAAGCATAGAACACCAGGTACATTCAAGCACAGGAATATGCACATGGTAGCCATTCAGTTACTGGTTTGCTTTGGTATATGTGGGAAGACACTTAGAGGAATTTTTCTTTTTAGTATAGTCTGGAGGAATGCTAAAACAACCAACATTTCATGTCAGATAGCAAAACTAATGAAGAATATCTTTCCCAAAACACAGACTAAATAAGAAATATTATTGGGGTGGAGGGAAGATGGCGGCGTAGGAGGACGCTGGGCTCACCGCGCGTCCTGCTGATCACTTACATTCCACCTACACCTGCCTAAATAACCCAGAAAACTGCCAGAGGATTAGGAGAATGGAGTCGCCTGAGCCAAGCGCAGACGAGAGGCCCACGGAAGAGGGTAGGAAGGGCGGCGAGGCGGTGCGTGCTCCACGGACTGGTGGCAGGGAGCCGGGGCGGAGGGGCGGCTTGCCGGCCAAGCAGAGCCCCGGAGTCTGGCTTGCAAAAGCAGAGGGGCCTGACGGACTGTGTTCCCACAGCAAGCGCGACTTAGCGTCTGGGAGGTCATAAGTTAACAGCTCTGCTCGGAAAGCGGGAAGGCTGGAGGACAAAGGGAGGGAGAGCTGATGAGCCCCCGGACGACAGAGCTCAGTTTGGTGGGGAACAAAGGCGCTCGCCAGTGCCATCTCCCCCGCCCATCCCCCAGCCAAAATCCCAAAGAGGACCAGTTCCTGCCAGGGAACTTGCTCCCTCTGCGCAAACACCCAACTCTGTGCTTCTGCGGAGGAGCCAAACCTCCGGCAGCAGATCTGACTCCCTCCCACTGCCACAGGGCCCCTCCTGAAGTGGATCACCTAAGGAGGAGCGAGCCAAGCCTGCCCCTCCTGCCCCTGTGCACCTTGCCTACCCACCCCAGCTAATACGCCAGATCCCCAGCATCACAAGCCTGGCAGTGTGCAAGTAGCCCAGACAGGCCACGCCACCCCACATCGAATCCCGCCCCTAAGAGAGGGGAAGAGAAGGCACACACCAGTCTGACTGTGGCCCCAGCGGAGGGCTGGGGGCAGACATCAGGTCGGAGTGCGGCCCTGCCCACCAACTCCAGTTATACACCACAGCACAGGGGAAGTGCTCTGCAGGTCCTCACCACTCCAGGGACTATCCAAAATGACCAAACGGAAGAATTCCGCTCAGAAGAATCTCCAGGAAATAACAACAGCTAATGAGCTGATCAAAAAGGAATTCAATAATATAACAGAAAGTGAATTTAGAATAATAGTCATAAAATTAATCGCTGGGCTTGAAAACAGTATGGAGGACAGCAGAGAATCTCTTGCTACAGAGATCAAGGGACTAAGGAACAGTCACGAGGAGCTGAAAAACGCTTTAAACAAAATGCAAAACAAAATGGAAACCACCACGGCTCGGATTGAAGAGGCAGAGGAGAGAATAGGTGAACTAGAAGATAAAGTTATGGAAAAAGAGGAAGCTGAGAGAAAGAGAGATAAAAAAAATCCAGGAGTATGAGGGGAAAATTAGAGAACTAAGTGATACACTAAAAAGAAATAATATACGCATAATTGGTATCCCAGAGGAGGAAGAGAGAGGGAAAGGTGCTGAAGGGGTACTTGAAGAAATAATAGCTGAGAACTTCCCTGAACTGGGGAAGGAAAAAGGCATTGAAATCCAACAGGCACAGAGAACTCCCTTCAGACGTAACTTGAATCGATGTTCTGCACGACATATCATAGTGAAACTGGGAAAATACAAGGATAAAGAGAAAATTCTGAAAGCAGCGAGGGGTAAACGTGCCCTCACATATAAAGGGAGACCTATAAGACTCGTGACTGATCTCTCTTTTGAAACTTGGCAGGCCAGAAAGAATTGGCACAAGATTTTCAGTGTGCTAGACAGAAAAAATATGCAGCCAAGAATCCTTTATCCAGCAAGTCTGTCATTTAGAATAGAAGGAGAGATAAAGGTCTTCCCAAACAAACAAAAACTGAAGGAATTCGTCACCACTAAACCAGCCCTACAAGAGATCCTAAGGGGGACCCTGTGAGACAAAGTACCAGAGACATCACTACAAGCATAAAACATACAGACATCACAATGACTCTAAACCCGTATGTTTCTATAATAACACTGAATGTAAATGGATTAAATGCGCCAACCAAAAGACATAGGGTATCAGAATGGATAAAAAAACAAGACCCATCTATTTGCTGTCTACAAAAGACTCATTTTAGACCTGAGGACACCTTTAGATTGAGAGTGAGGGGATGGAGAACTATTTATCATGCTACTGGAAGCCAAAAGAAAGCTGGAGTAGCCATACTTATATCAGACAAACTAGACTTTAAATTAAAGGCTGTAACAAGAGATGAAGAAGGACATTATATAATAGTTACAGGGTCTATCCAGCAGGAAGAGCTAACAATTATAAATGTCTATGCGCCGAATACCGGAGGCCCCAAATATATAAAACAACTACTCATAAACATAAGCAACCTCATTGATAAGAATGTGGTATTTGCAGGGGACTTTAACACCCCACTTACAGAAATGGATAGATCATCTAGACACACGCTCAATAAAGAAACAAGGGCCCTGAATGAGACATTGGATCAGATGGACTTGACAGATATATGTAGAACTCTGCATCCCAAAGCAACAGAATATACTTTCTTCTCGAGTGCACATGGAACATTCTCCAAGATAGATCATATACTGGGTCACAAAACAGCCCTTCATAAGTTTACCAGAATCGAAATTATACCATGCATACTTTCAGACCACAATGCTATAAAGGTTGAAATCAACCACAGAAAAAAGTCTGGAAAACCTCCAAAAGCATGGAGGTTAAAGAACACCCTACTAACGAATGAGTGGGTCAACCAGGCAATTGGAGAAGGAAGTAAAAAAATATATGGAAACAAACGAAAATGAAAATACAACAATCCAAACGCTTTGGGACGCAGCGAAGGCAGTCCTGAGAGGAAAATACATTGCAATCCAGGCCTATCTCAAGAAACAAGAAAAATCCCAAATACAAAATCTAACAGCACACCTAAAGGAAATAGAAGCAGAACAGCAAAGGCAGCCTAAACCCAGCAGAAGAAGAGAAATAATAAAGATCAGAGCAGAAATAAACAATATAGAGTCTAAAAAAACTGTAGAGCAGATCAACGAAACCAAGAGTTGGTTTTTTGAAAAAATAAACAAAATTGACAAACCTCTAGCCAGGCTTCTCAAGAAGAAAAGGGAGATGACCCAAATAGATAAAATCATGAATGAAAATGGAATTATTACAACCAATCCCTCAGAGATATGAACGATTATCAGGGAATACTATGAAAAATTATATGCCAACAAAGTGGACAACCTGGAAGAAATGGACAAATTCCTGAACACCCACACTCTTCCAAAACTCAATCAGGAGGAAATAGAAAGCTTGAACAGACCCATAACCAGCGAAGAAATTGAATCGGTTATCAAAAATCTCCCAACAAATAAGAGTCCAGGACCAGATGGCTTCCCAGGGGAGTTCTACCAGACGTTTAAAGCAGAGATAATACCTATCCTTCTCAAGCTATTCCAAGAAATAGAAAGGGAAGGAAAACTTCCAGACTCATTCTATGAAGCCAGTATTACTTTGCTTCCTAAACCAGACAGAGACCCAGTAAAAAAAGGAACTACCCGCCAATATCGCTGATGAATATGGATGCAAAAATTCTCAATAAGATACTAGCAAATTAAATCAACGGCATATAAAAAGAATTATTCACCATGATCAAGTGGGATTCATTCCTGGGATGCAGGGCTGGTTCAACATTCGCAAATCAATCAACGTGATACATCACATTAACAAAAAAAAAAGAGAAGAACCATATGATCCTGTCAAAGGATGCAGAAAAGGCCTTTGACAAAATCCAGCACACTTTCTTAATAAAAACCCTTGAGAAAGTCGGGATAGAAGGAACATACTTAATGATCATAAAAGCCATTTATGAAAAGCCCACAGCTAACATCATCCTCAACGGGGAAAAACTGAGAGCTTTTTCCCTGAGATCAGGAACACGACAGGGATGCCCACTCTCACTGCTATTGTTTAACATAGTGCTTGTAGTTCTAGCATCAGCAATCAGACAACAAAAGGAAATAAAAGGCATCCAAATTGGCAAAGATGAAGTCAAGCTTTCGCTTTTTGCAGATGACATGATATTATACATGGAAAAATCCTATAGACTCCACCAAAAGTCTGCTAGAACTGATACATGAATTCAGCAAAGTTGCAGGATACAAAATCAATGTACAGAAATCAGTTGCATTCTTATACACTAACAATGAAGCAACAGAAAGACAAATAAAGAAACTGATCCCATTCACAATTGCACCAAGAAGCATAAAATACCTAGGAATAAATCTAACCAAAGATGTAAAGGATCTGTATGCTGAAAACTATAGAAAGCTTATGAAGGAAATTGAAGAAGATTTAAAAAAATGGAAAGACATTCCCTGCTCATGGATTGGAAAAATAAATATTGTCAAAATGTCAATACTACCCAAAGCTATCTACACATTCAATGCAATCCCAATCAAAATTGCACCAGCATTCTTCTCGAAACTAGAACAAGCAATCCTAAAATTCATATGGAACCACAAAAGGCCCCGAATAGCCAAAGGAATTTTGAAGAAGAAGACCAAAGCAGGAGGCATCAAAATCCCAGACTTTAGCCTCTACTACAAAGCTGTCATCATCAAGACAGCATGGTATTGGCATAAAAACAGACACATAGACCAATGGAATAGAATAGAAACCCCAGAACTAGACCGACAAATGTATGGCCAACTCATCTTTGACAAAGCAGGAAAGAACATCCAATGGAAAAAAAGACAGCCTCTTTAACAAATGGTGCTGGGAGAACTGGACAGCAACATGCAGAAGGTTGAAACTAGACCACTTTCTCACACCATTCACAAAAATAAACTCAAAATGGATAAAGGACCTGAATGTGAGACAGGAAACCATCCAAACCCTAGAGGAGAAAGCAGGAAAAGACCTCTCTGACCTCAGCCGTATCAATCTCTTACTCGACACATCCCCAAAGGCAAGGGAATTAAAAGCAAAAGTGAATTACTGGGACCTTATGAAGATAAAAAGCTCCTGCACAGCAAAGGAAACAACCAACAAAACTAAAAGGCAACCAACGAAATTGGGAAAGATATTTGCAAAGGACATATGGGATAAAGGGCTAGTATCCAAAATCTATAAAGAGCTCACCAAACTCCACACCCGAAAAAACAAATAACCCAGTGAAGAAATGGGCAGAAAACATGAATAGACACTTCTCTAAAGAAGACATCCGGATGCCCAACAGGCACATGAAAAGATGTTCAGCGTTGCTCCTTATCAGGGAAACACAAATCAAAACCACACTCAGGTATCACCTCACGCCAGTCAGAGTGGCCAAATGAACAAATCAGGAGACTATAGATGCTGGCGAGGATGTGGAGAAATGGGAACCCTCTTGCACTGTTGGTGGGAATGCAAATTGGTGCAGCCGCTCTGGAAAGCAGTGTGGAGGTTCCTCAGAAAATTAAAAATAGACCTACCCTATGACCTAGCAATAGCACTGCTAGGAATTTATCCAAGGGATACAGGAGTACTGATGCATAGGGGCACTTGTACCCCAAGTTCATAGCAGCACTCTCAACAATAGCCAAATTATGGAAAGAGCCTAAATGTCCATCAACTGAGGAATGGATAAAGAAATTGTGGTTTATATACACAATGGAATACTACTTGGCAATGAGAAAAAATGAAATATGGCCTTTTGTAGCAACGTGGATGGAACTGGAGAGTGTGATGCTAAGTGAAATAAGCCATACAGAGAAAGACAGATACCATATGGTTTCACTCTTATGTGGATCCTGAGAAACGTAACAGGAACCCATGGGGGAGGGGGAGGAAAAAAGAAAAAAAAAAAAAGAGATTAGAGTGGGAGAGAGCCAAAGCATAAGAGACTGTTAAAAACTGAGAACAAACTGAGGGTTGATGGGGGTTGGGAGGGAGGAGAGGGTGGGTGATGGGTATTGAGGAGGGCACCTTTTGGGATGAGCAATGGGTGTTGTATGGAAACCAATTTGACAATAAATTTCATGTATTAAAAAAAATTTACATTGGGATACAAATAATGAATATGAAAATGTTATAATTAAAAAAAACAAATATTATTAACTCAAATGTTCAGCATTTAATTTTTTAAAAATAAACTACCTGACTCTGGCTAAGAGCTAAGAACTTGCCCCTCTCCTTCTGGGATGGCTTAGATAAAGTTAAGGACATAAAAGGCCATTTGTCTCCTGGCCACTGACTGGCCAAATAGTGGAATAAATCAATGTAGCAACAGCAGTTCTGCTATTACAAATCCAGCCCTAGGCATAGTTATTTGCAGAACTCTGTGACCTCGAAGTGTGCAAAGTCACTTTTCCTTTGATGAAGATGGGCCAGTGTAGCCGTTTTAGAGAGGGTTGCTTCAAACTTTTCTCCTCAAGTATTTTCTGCAGCTAACCATGGGTGGGGGACTAAATACCTCTAAGGGACGTGAATTTTATTCTCAGCAACCAGTGTTGTTACCTAAATCCAAAATCCAGGTCTGAGGTCAATGAAACCTAGATTCTCAGCCCTCAGTTGCCCTTCATTCCTGGCCTCAGTGGCCCATTGATTGCAGGCATTTTTTTTCATCACTGACTTCTATGCATTTGAAAAGTCCTCAGTGGGGGTGTATGGGAAGTTACATAACAGCATCAACTAGTGCATAATGTGCTCCTTTTAGTTTGTATGTAAAATATCCCTTGGTCTTGGAATAAGGTACTGGACTCTCATTTTTTTTTTTTTTTTATGCTTAGGTGACAGTGTTCTTGGGAGTCTCATGGCCTTACTGCCAATATGTGGGTCAACATACAATCCACCTGTTCTGGCAGCCAGATGTTGTTCTTGGGGTATAACATTAGCTTACTCACCCACATTGACACATTTAATCCCTGCAAACCTTTCCTGATATTCATGAGGCCATCCCCTGATCTCTATCACTCCCTTGGGAAGAATATCTTGTCTACAATTTATCTCTGTGACTTCTCATGGTTCAACTAGGTAAGTCAAAGCTTACAACTCAGATCCAGTAACAGTGTATACACTGAAGAAATATACAACAGAAAGATCCCTAACATTCAGCATGCAGTAAAATTGTCACCTAGCTCCTGCTGTGCTGAATGTCCTTTGTCCTCAGCTTTAGCAAAATCCATGTATTACCTATTTGTGAAGAACCACTAGTGCTAACAACTCCATATGAAGTCCTAATTCTCTGAACACCTGTCAAAAAATTGTATTCAGGGACAGTGTTGAGACAGTGACATTAAAGGAAGAAAACAACTAGCAATTTTGCTTTTGGAGCATACCCTCCTTTTCAACAAAAAATCTAATATTTCTGATTTGAGGGAGTTGGTCACATGGGGTTCCCATCATGCACTGAACATAGTGTAGATTTCTATATTTTTTAGCAGATGAGGTGTACCTGGCATAGGATGAGAGTTCATGAAGGCTGATGGCCTCCCTTTCTGCTTGTCATGCCTGCCTCAGCCACAAACTCAACAGGGAAGTTGCTTGAGCCTGGCACTAGGGACAGAGCTAATTATGATAAATGTTACCCAGCTCTTAACTAGAACCTGGTTATGCCACCTGACAGACTTTTATTTCTGGAAAAAAAAACCTTTCATTTATGGAGGGAGGAATTTTCTTTAGTTTTTTGAAAGAACTAACTCATCAGTTTCAGCTTGACCTATTATTTCCAATGCCCCATGTGCAAACAACTTACATGATAAAAGCCAGCTGTCAATTGAACCTATAAAAAAGTCACACCCTGACATGGGCTTAAAACTAATTGGAGAAGTGAGATACATAGGGAAGAGAGAAGTTCTTCATTTTCAAAATTTGAGAAATGCCTCTAGTTCTTTCTCAGCCATCCTGGGATCTATAAGTTGCTAGCTTTACACACCCACCCCCTTTTTAATTGGGGCTAATATAGGGTGATATTAACTTGTGTCACTCTGTCCTTTCAATATTGCTTATCACCCCAAGAATGAGGTGATATTGTTATTAACTTTGTATTAGTTTCCTGCACACCTCCCCCCTTGGCTACTGTGATAAACACACTTGGATAAAGGTGTTAATGGCAGATAATGACAGTTTATTCCTAGACATTTTTCTAGATTCTTGATGGACCTTCCATGCCTGAATGCTGAGAAGAATTTGGAGAATTCAAGTCAATGCAATAAGGAGTTGTATTAGAGGATTTTTCATTGTCTTCACCTACTCAAGAGTCATTTATTTAAGAGCTTTCTGGCTATACTTCTTATGTGTCACCTCACACTCCTGCAGTCTCCAAGCCCCATCAAGCAGAAAATGAATGAAAAGCAGAGTTAAACCCAGAGTTTAGCAGAGTTTAACTCTCCAGGTTTCACTGCCTAAAGCCTTGAAATTCAAAGTGAAGGAAGAGTTAATTTAAAAAAAATTTTTATAGCCTAGTACTCCCCACTTCTACTTCCTTCCTTGCTATTTAAACAGAGACTTGACATTTCTAATTAGGAAGTTTTACATCCAGGCAAGGGGAATTTACCCCCAGCTGGGAAAACATAGCTTAGTAAGAGTTTGACATCAGCCCTCATTGATCTGAAGATTATCTCCCTTTTGAGACTGAAGAGCCTCTGGGAGACTGGGGAGGGGAAACAAATGTGGGAAAGTGTGTGGAAATGCTTTCTTTGACTTCAGGGTTAGGTGGATAAAGTCTGGCAAGCAGAGACTTGGGAGCAGAAATCGTTTTTGTTCTTCCCCGTACTGCAGCCTTCCTCCCCCAGCTCCTCTTGTCAATATTCCAGAATCTGAACTTGTTAAAGGAAGGCAAAGAACTTGTTGATCACAGCCACTGGAAAGATTTTCACATTGTTTTAACTTCCCTGACAAATGGCATATTGCTTTGTGGTTTTCAAAGACGTTTGAGTTAAATGGGAAGAGCACTCAGGAAAGTTTCCCAGGACCCAGTGTGTTAGTGATTCTACCAAAATGATCATCATCAGGAAGCCTACCTCCAAATTAGAACTATATACAGGTTATTTATTTATTTATTTTGTATTTTATTTATTTATATTTATTTTATTTATTTTGTATTTATTTTGATTTCTTCCTTTGGCACCTTTGACACACCAGGATTTCACATTACCCTCTCTTTTTCTGTGGCTTAGGAACTTCATGCCATGCCCATTATATTCATATTGAGTGCCTATAGCTTGGGTTACCTCCTTCTAGAGGATTATCTTAATTCTATATAGGAAATGTGACAAGATTACCATCTACAAATCTCTAATAAATCCTGAGATTCTTATGTAAATTGGCCTAGTATCCTATAGTTTTAGAAAACTATAGAAATTTGATATAGAAAATATAGAAAAGTGATAAACATATTAATGGAAGAGAGACTTGCTACTACTGAATACTTTATAAGTAAACTTTCAGAGATAATGGCCTTGCCTTTGAATCATAGCTTTAAAAAATGGCTAGATGGTGGGATAGTCTTATAAAGAAGACTTGCAGATATTTATGAATATTTAAGGCCTCAGAAGTCCCTTGAACCACTTTAAGTAGGTAGTCATCTGCATTTACTATATATAAGATCACCATGGCCTGAGGATGAAACAAGTGAGACAATTGATAGCAGCAGATTGGGTGCATCAAGAAAGAGCCCAGGGTCATTTCTTGGGGGACTCAGGGTCAGGTGGGTATCAAAGCTCAAGGCAGACTATAGGTCAGCATTAAGTAAAAAAAAAAAAAAAAAAGCCAGTGTGTCATGAAAAGTGAAGAGTTGGGCAAGTTCTTCCGAGCAGGAAGCCAATTGTATAAGAACCACATAACAGAACCATTACAATGTCAGGACCATAGCCTTGGCAAATTCTCACTTGTTATATGATCTTCAGGAGTTAGAAAAGCAGAAAAAAAAAATAGTTGGTGGGATGTTAGCCAACCAGTTAGGACTCAAGAATCAGAAACATCCAACAAAGTGACTTAGATGAAGACACAATTCAAAGCACTGGTGTCATGAGACAGAGCATTGACTCAGCCTACAAGCTTATTTTTAAAATTATTTTTTAATGTTTATTGATTTTTGAGAGACAGAGAGACAGAGCATAAGCAGGGAAGGGGCAGGGAGAGAGAGGGGGACACACAATCCGAAGCAGGCTCCAGGCTCTGAGCTGTCAGTAGAGTCTGACACGGGACTCGAACCCACAAAACGCAAGTTTATGACCTGAGCCGAAGTCGGACGCCTAACCAACTGAACCACCCAGGCGCCCCTACAAGCTTTGATGTATTTTCTGGGAAGGGAGAACCCATTTTCTAAGTCTAGGTGTGGAGGTAGAAATAATTAAAAGCTGATGATTGGAGTGGGGAGTGAAAAGTTGAAGTGACAGTCAGTTCTTGATAGAACTTGACTTAACTATTTTGTCTCCCTTCCAAAAAGTAAAATGTCCCTTTGTTCAGTGCTTAGTGTATTGTGAGCACTTGGTTAATGCTGTCTAAATAAATGACCATTTTATGAATAATATAAGGATATTAAGAATAAATGTATCTGCTTTAACTATAGGAGTTATTTTATTTACAAGTAACCCATGAGGGCAAGGACCATGCCTACCCAGTACACTCATTGCCTAGCACAGTGCCAGGCTCATATAAGTACTAAATTAATATTTGTTCAATGGATGAATGTAAATATATGTAAGGGTTCCAGTTGGATCCCACGGGCTAAGGTCCATGTACTCTTTAGGAGTATTGTACCATGTTCTTGGTCTTTTCTGGTGTTCTGATAACGTGATATTGGGAAGGGGAGGGCCACAGAAGGTTCTCTAACTTATAAGTTAAAAGGTGGAAATGCGGGGCGCCTGGGTGGCGCAGTCGGTTAAGCGTCCGACTTCAGCCAGGTCACGATCTCACGGTCCGTGAGTTCGAGCCCCGTGTCGGGCTCTGGGCTGATGGCTCAGAACCTGGAGCCTGTTTCTGACTCTGTGTCTCCCTCTCTCTCTGCCCCTCCCCCGTTCATGCTCTGTCTCTCTCTGTCCCAAAAATAAATAAACGTTGAAAAAAAATTAAAAAAAAAAAAAGGTGGAAATGCGATGTCTTTTATCTGGGTAGCAAAAAGTAGCCTTATCTCTAGAGTAGTATGCAGAGCTGTACTTTATCTGAATCCTATAGCATATAGTAACTTTTTAGGAGGGCAGAGAAGGTGCTGTGGCAGCAAGTAGTTAAAGTATGATTCAAATTATGTAAGTTTCATTTGTAAAGAGCACTTTACTGGTATGGTTAAATTGTAAAACATTACATATATGTGGAAACAGCATTATGGATCATATTTCAGAAGTATTAAAGACACTTTATAATGATGACTTTATCATCACAATTCACCTTGGTTGTAAGCAGCATAAATTATGACTTGGAAGAATCAAGGGATATGGATTCAAGTTGGACCTAAATTATCAGTGTAAGGTATGCATGTGCTTTCCCATTCAGGATAGCAAGCAAACTCTGTATACTGATTTCACTTTTCTCTGTTGAAGTGTGAAGATAAAGAGAGCTGGGGCAGGGAACAAAACTGTGCAGTCATCCAAGTTTTTCTTAGAAGCTTCAGCCTTCCCTCTTTGCTCCCCTTGCCCCTTGAAGCACTCATCTCCTTTAAGTTCTCAGTACCCTGATGCTTTCTACCCTCCCAGGAAATAATTTGGTCACTTTACTTTCACTACATTCCTATGATGACGATTTGTTCTGCCAGGTGTTGTTTGTACTTCACTTCAATTGAAATCAATGGCTATTGAGCATCTACAGCATACAAGTTACCAACTGGGCTAGATGTGGCAGATATAAAGGCTAATGTGTCATGGTTTCATCCTCAAGAAATTAACAGGTTAATACTTAAATGGAAGAGATGAAAGACAGGCTCTAGGATAACCCAGAAACAAGACTAAAACATGCTATAAGTAAAATCCAAATAAATATGACAAGAATATATGAGATATAGATTATTCTTAGCATATTCTTAAAGTTTATTACCCAAAAAATAGGGATGTTGGAGAAGGGTATTATGAACAGAGGAGACATCATGCAAAAAGTACACTAAAAGCAATGTGTAGGACATTTTCCATGAACAGTGAGGAGTTTCACATGGCTAGAATAGAGAGTACATGAAGAGCATGTTATGGGAGATTGTATCAAGAAGCTGATTATTAGGAAGAATAGTTGAATAGATTTCATTCTTCATGGAATAGTAATCCATCACTTTTTTGCCATTTTTTTCTTTTCATTGATTTATTTTTATTTTTAAATTTAATTCCAGTTAGTTAACATATAGTGTTATATTAGTTTCAGGCATACAACATAGTAATTCACAGTTCTATACATCACTCTGTGCTTGTCATGACAAGTGCCCTCCTTATCCCCATCACAATAACTACCTCATAGGATTAACCTATCCTCTCACCCCCTCCCCTCTGGTAACCATCAGATTGTTCTCTATAATTAAGAGTCTATTTCTTGCTTTGTCTCTCTCTTTCTCTCCCCCCTCATATTTTTCCCTTTGCTAATTTGTTTCTTAAATTCCACAAATTAGTGAAATCATATGGTATTTTTCTTTCTGTGACTGACTTATTTCGCTTAGCATTATAATCTCTAGCTCCATCCATATCATTGCAAATAGCCAGATTTCATTCTTTTTATGGCTGAATCGTATTCTAACATATATATATGTATATATACATATATGTATACATACACACACATACCACATCTTCTTTATCCATTCATCTATTGATGGATACTTGGGTTTCTTCCATATCTTGGCTATTGTAAGTAATGCTGCTATAAACATAGGGATGCATGTATCCCTTTGAATTAGTGTTCTTGTATTCTTTGGGTAAATACCCAGTAGTTTAATTGCTGGGTCATAAGGTAGTGATGTTTTTAACTTCTTGAGGAACTGCCACTGTGAGAAATAGTAATCCATCAATTGTTTTTGAAGAGAGGAGTTCTAATTTAGGAAGGCAGGTCTGATGGGACTATGAATGTTAGGTTGAAGTGGGGGATACTGAAGGATGGGAAACAGTTATGAAGCTACTGTAATTGTTTAGGTGATATGTGATGATGCTGTGAACCAATCTACCTGGCAGAGAAGATGGAAAGATGGCACAGATAAAACAACAGGGTAATGAAGATCTACAGAATTTTAGTGACTAGCAGAGACTGATAGATGAAGGGGAGAGATACTTTAAAGATGAAGCCATTGCATCAATCCCGATCAACTGGGAGAAGGGTAATTCATAAATCAAAGTTGGAATCGCTAGAGCAATTTGTTGAACGAGATAGGTGAGACAATCAGATTGGGACATGTTGAACTTAGTTGTTACTTGTATATTCAGATAGAGATCTTCAGGAATAGCTGGAACTGCATGCAGTGTGATTCTCAGGAGAAAATTCAGAGAGTAGAATACAGATTAGGAGATATTATCATAGATGTGACCAATTACTCTATAGGACTGGTGGCATTGCTAAAAGTGGGGGTGTGGTATGAGAAGAGGAGATTGAGGACATTTCCTTGTGGAACTCATATTCAGGAACTGAGAGGAGGGAGAAGAGCTCAAAAAAGTATATCCAAGCAAGAGTAACCAAATAAATGTGATAGATAAATATACACTTACTAGCCTATCTGTTTCTTCAGGGCAGGGACCTTGTTGTATTTGTTATTCTTTCTCAACATAGTAATTGCTCAGGAAATACTTGCCAAATGGATGAATAAATGTCACAGAAGCCAATGGGGGAAGAGTACTTTTCACACAAGATAAACACAGACAAATATGTTCTGAATTTGAATAGAATTGCACTTGGAAATAACACTGGATGTGGTGATAAAAAGGTCATTCACTGGTAATTTGGTCAGAGTGGTATCTATGGAGAGGTGAGGGCAGAAACCAGATTAATTTTAAGTAGTGCATTGGAATTGGACATGAAGTAGGAGAACTGAGTATAAACTAGTGTTCTAACAAAGATTTGGAGTGAAGAGAGTAAGAGACATGGAATGGTTTTTTCATGGAAAGGGTATTTCACAAGAGGTCTCATGCATTTAATAAACCTCCATTTATTGTCTACTACTTACCAGACACTTTGCTGGATGCTGAAGTATTTTAATTAAAGGGATATTTGAACAAGTTTGCAGACCAAAGAGAAGGAATCAATGCAAGGAAAAATGGCTGAACATATAAGAAGTATAGGGGCAAAACTGACAGTGTAAGGTATTAGAGGAGGCCAGAGAGCTAAAAGGGACAGCAGAGATTCAGAGATTAGTCTTCAAAGAGGTGGACACCTCTTCCTTTGAAACAATTATTAATAATGAAAGAAAGGCAAAAATAAGGAAACTTTTGAAGTTGGATCACTGAGAGTTAAAAGAATTTTGTGAAATGTTTTTTGTCCCCCTCAGAGAAGTGGATAGAAGAGATCATCTGTTGAAGTTTAAGCCTTGGGGTCCTTGAGAAGTGGAATATCTTTGGTATGGGTACCTTGAAAAATTCCCCAAGTGGGCTAGACTCCTGAAAGATAAAAGCATTGTCAATCAGCTCTAAAAGTTCATTCAAGTTTGGACAGCAAGGATTCATGTAAAAGAGCCCATCATGATATTCACATAAACTTTCTCCAGTAATGCATAGACCTCCGGAAGTAAGAAAATAGTAAATGGGTATTTGAATAATTTTAGTAAACAATTTAATTTGGGAATTTTAATTTGGGAGTGGAAACACATGTGTGACAGACAAGGGAATGAGGGTATTGAGGGTAGCTTGTGAGAGAGAACATGATTGAATATATTTTTCCACTTTGTTGAGCATCTTCTAGGCTAAAGTCATGATGGTAGATGCTTTTCCTTCATGTTCTACTTTAAATCTCATGGTATAGCTGGAAGATGAGATTATTATTATTGTAGCATCCAGTACATGGACAATAAAATCTTGGTTCAGGAAGGTTGCCTAAGTTTCACAGTTATATTGAAGGCGAGCTGGGATTCAAATCCCTCTCTATCTCCAAATACCATACATTTGGACTCTTTAGGAGTAGAATACATTTATTGTCTTCTTTACTGTTAAAGGGATATTACATGGGTGTGGGGTAAGGGATTAAGGATATTTGGGAGCTAGAGAGGCTTTTTCTTTGTCCCTGAAGTATTAAACTCCCCTTCCCTTGTTATCTCTCAAGGTAGCTCTCTTATGCTTAGAGGCGTGGTTCAAAGAATGAGTCAATTCCTAAGATGGTCCTTCTCCTTCTACTTGCTGGGTGTATGCTTAAACTCTGGAGTTGGAATCACCTGGGCTTGATTCTTGCTACATAGTAATTGTGAAACCTTGAGTAACTTATATAACCTCTCAGGGCTTTAGTTTGCTCTTCTGTGTAATGAAGATGATAACTACCTCGTAGGATTAAACAATATGATACCTATCCATCCCCTATCAGAGTGTTATATGAGATCAGTAAATGCCATTATCATACAAAACTGTCATCATTACTATTATTCTTTTCCTACTTTATTAACACTGGCTTTATCCTCTTTCATTACTCTGCCCTAGGATTCTCAGATATTGGGAAATTTCCTCCCAAACTGTGATTGTATTCGTTTCCAATCCTTGAGGCCTAGAAAGTAATTCGTAATCTCATGGTCCAGAGCATCAGGTGCCTCAGAACATCCTGCATGCATTCAGGTTATTTGACTGGGGCATGAGAGAAGCCAGGCACTTTGGCTATGAGCGGGTAAAGCACAGGGAGACTTAGTTCTCAAACAAGGCAGGGAAGAACAGTTGGTTGCATGATAAGCTCAGATATTAGGAGCTAAAATCTGAAATGTGTTTCCTTTACTTTGTGTAGCAAGGATGGTTAAATGGGGTCAGTGTAAAACATTCACAATGATGCTTGGAAACTAAAATTACGAGAGAAATTAACAACATTATCATCATTACTCCCTGCTTCTTAGTTCTTGATCCTACTCTTTCCTCATTTTCCAACCTTATTGTTGCTTTACTTACACTTCAGCAGTAATGAACTGCTTGCCTTTTCCTCATACATATTACACAATGTTTTTGCTGCCACCATGTCTTTGCCCCTATAGTCCATTTGTACTTACTACACTCCCATCCTTTTCCTGCTTCTACTTCTACAGAAGAATCAAGTCATGTGTTACTTCCTCCAGAGAGATTTATCTACATACTATTCCCCTTCCCCCAATCTGGATTTTCCACTACAGAATATATTGTGCATATCTGCACCATGATACTGCTAAATTATTTTATCAGTTTACTTTTTTCCTCTAGACTTTGAGCTTCTGGAGGATCAGTATGGTATCTTGTTTATATTTGTACTCATAACGTTTAGCAAGGCATTTAGCACAGTTAATAGTAAATAATATGTTTAAAAAGTATATGAGTTTGAATATGGCATAGTAATAATTAGGTCACTTAATGTGCATTGGATGACAACTTCCTTGCAAGTTTTATTGGATTACAGCAGTCATCTCTATATATGTTTGCTCAGTCTTCATAGTTTGTTGCTGATATAGCATGGCTGTCTACTCACAACTTAAATTACTGGAAACACTGCTTACAAGGCACACATTTTTCTTTATAGTTCTTTGTTCTTTAACCTCTGGGGATTTCTGAATTGCTGTATACTATCTAGTTTGGAATAAAATCCCAAAGAATATAGCCTCCTGAAAAATAAATATATAATATTTCAATGGCTATGTTTTATCGTATAAGTAAAAGGTGATTTACCTGACCTCCTATCACCAGTAACTCTCCATTAACTTGTCCTTTCCAGTTTCTTTTCAAAGAGAACTGATTTTCCTAACGTAAGCCCTGAGATCCTGTGGTTTCATGAAGTGCCTTCTGAATCATCAAAAGAAAGTTCAAGTTGTATTCAGTCTTGTTGCAATATAGAATATATTTTCTCTTCTCATTCTTTGAAAGTTGTCTCATTCAGAATGGTAATTATCAAGTAGAATCTTAGATTAACCACATCCCTTGACCATGCCAGAAAACAGATTTCTTTAAATAAGTCTGATGACAGTAATTGGATTATTGTGTAGAATTTAAATAACATGCCAAGTATGATTTCTGTCTTTAAAGTTAGAAACCTAGATGCTGTTTCTTTTCTTTCAGAGAGAGTTATTGTAAAGATTAATTAAATGATACCTGAATCACACATCTGGCCTTTCAGGGAAGGGTGCTAGATAAGTGCAATACCACCAAGTGAAGCAGGTGTTACTTGTAGTCAACATTGAAAAAATCTTACAGTTTTCATCTAAGTGATGCAGATATTTTCCCTCTTATAGTTAAAGTAGACATTCTCTTACTTCAGTTGGTTACAGAGTTTTACATTAGCATCTTGTATCATATACTTTTCCTCAGCTTTGTGACGTATGTTGTATCTTGGAGTGAAATGAATATTTCCTAATTAAATGAGCATGACTCCAGATAACAGGTTAATGTTATTTTGGGGGAGATTGATTATTTCCTTCTAGGTAATATGTTTATACACGGTCACTATAACATTAAATGCTACAATGTGTTTTTTGGCTCAGGTGTCTAGTTCTTCCCAGCCAGCTGAGCCCAAGGGATAATACAAACCAAGCTACAGATGTCTACCTCTGGGGAGAGCAGTTTTAAAAGAATGGTATATGGCCTGGCTGACACCCCACATAATAAATATTAAGGTATCCATAGTACATGCAGAATAAGCTAAACAGATTTTCTTTACTGGGAAATTGGAATTAGAACCAGAGGTTCCAACTAGTCCCTTTTGGACACTCAAACTGGGATATCATATGAGGCTGAAGCTAGAGTGGCCTAGTTTTGACTATGTGCACATGGAATACAGAAAGGAAGAAGAAAATGAGAGAGAGAGAAATAGAGAATGAGAGAGACAGGGAGAGAAAGAAAGAAAGAGAAAGAAAGAAAGAGAGAGAGAGGAAAGAAAGAAAGAAAGAAAGAAAGAAAGAAAGAAAGAAAGAAAGAAAGAAAGAAAGAAAGAAAAGGTTTGTGTTATGAGCTAAATGTGCTCCCCCAAAATTCCTGTGTTGAAGACCTAACTCCAAATGTTATGGAATTTGGAAGTAGAGCCTTTGGGAAATAATTAGGTTTATTTTTTTAATGTTTATTCATTTTTTGAGAGAGAGAGAGAGAGACAGAGCACAAGTGAGGGAGGGGCAGAGAGAGGGAGATATTGAATCTGAAGCAGGCTCCAGGCTCTGAGCTGTCAGTACACAGCCCAATGCGAGGCTCGAACTCAGGAACCGTGAGATCATGACCTGAGCCAAAGTTGGACCAACAGAGCCACCCAGGCGTCCCAGAGAAAATTAAGTTTAAATGAGGACATAAGGATGGGCCCCATGATGGGATTAGTATAATTATAAGAAGAGGAAGAGACCAGAGCTCACTCGCTGTCTCTCCACTAAGTGAGGACACAATGAGAAGGCAGTTATCCACAAGCAAAGAAGATGGCCTTCACCAGGAGCCAAATTTGTCAGTACTTTGATCTTGGAATTCCCAACCTCCAGAACTGTCAGAAATAATGTTGTTCAAGTCACCCAGTCTATGGATTTTGTTACAGCATTCTGAGCTAACTAAGAGAGGAGAGAGAGTGGGAAAGAAAGAGAGAGAGAGAGAAGCAGAGAGATTAAAAGACAAAAGATCATCTGGCCCCAAAGGAACAGAAATAGACAAAAAGGGTCTTTGTTCTGACTAGTTTTGCAGTTTCTGGTGCCAGGTCCTTATGAAATCTGCCTATGCTCCCTAACTTAGGGTATATGACATACTCCTATATTCTTCTAATAAATTCTAGCACTCTCTTTTGTCTTGGCAAGGTTAATTGATGTTTTTTCCTTCCATATAAACTCTAAATTGGACAGGCACTCGATTTTTGTTTGATTTACATAAAAAAACAAGATGGTATTTTAAAACATATTTTAAAAACTGGATGGATATTTTATGTTGGAAATTTGCCTAGTATTAACAAGAATGATATAAATAACTGACCTTTATGTATCTATGGACCATTTTGTAGAGAATACTAAAACAAAATAGGTATTCAATTTCCTTTTCTACCTTAATATTACTGAGAATTATACTGTTTTTTCAACATTTTTTGAGATTGGTGCATCTTCAATCTAAATGCTGTGGGCAGTACAGTATATGAACACACACACACATTACCCCATTTACATTCTTAGTGAAGATACTTAAAGGTCATGTTGCCTTTATGATTTTAGCACACTGTTGCTAGAGATTGCTGATCTTTAATTAAAAGGTCAGCTCTCTCATCTTCCTTTGGTGACTTATGATTATTTTCACTACCAATGAGCTGAATTTGTATCTTTAAATCTGGATTTAAATAATTATTTCATTTCTAGATCTGTGGAAAGATTTCTGAGGCTAAATTGAAGTTAAAATTTTCCATTTTGTTTAAATATATCCTTCATTAACAGCATTGTTATAAATCTCCAAAGAATAGTTTGATCAGTATTTCTCTCTCCACCTTAGCCTCTTAAAAGCCATAGCATCTTGAATTTCTTAGTTCTTAGAACCAAGCCTGAAGCCACATTTGGCCTCGGTGTCCAGTCCATTTCTTTGAAGCAGCATTTCACTCCTCAGGCACACCCAAGAACCTAAGGAGCCTTCAGACTCCTTTTGGCTACTGGAGGTGCTATCTTCTCTAAGCTCTGCCCTCTTCCCAAGTCTCAATATTTACCACTTGCTACCCCATATCCTCATTCAAAAATGTAATGACTGAAGTGTCATCCTATAGGAGTTCTGTTTTGTCAGGTGTGATCCTGTGGTAAATCAATTCTCATGATGGTGTCCACAATTACAGATGATTTGACAGATTCTTCTACCCTGGTACAACTGAAATTGAAATTGGAATTAGAACTTCACTCTCATAGATGTAATGACTTAACTCATAAATAAATGATAATGAAAACTTGGGGATTTGAGGTATGAGGTGGGCCAAGGTGATTTCCTATAGGATTTCCCACTTAACATGGTAGTAGGCTCTCTCCTCTTTGAATCCTGGTGTGGACTCTGGGAGATAAAGATAGAAGTGACCCATAGCAGTACAGGAAGAAGACTAGAGATGGAGAAGTTGGAAATACTCTTTGTTCTGTTTGACACTCTAGTGAGGTCCTTGTTCTGTGTTATAATTTCATTCACTTGTTTCTTTCATTCATTTATTCACCAAATCTTTACTGAGCATCTACCTTGTTTTACTAGGCATAGTGCTAGCTGCTGGGCATACACTGATGGTTAAAACACACAGTTTACCCCCAAGGAGTGTACAGCTAGGACTAGGGAAAGAGATAAAAATATACACACATTTTCATGTTATTACATTATGTTATCATTGCTGTTGATAAGAAGAACATAGAAGAGGGGCAATTAATCTATTCCTGGGTATTCAAGGAAGGCTTCTAAACAAAGTGATGTCTGAGAGAAATTTTAAAAGATGAAGAGGAGTTAGCCAGGTGAAGTGTGTGGGGGTGGGGGGAAGGAGAAAAGAAAGAGAAGAGAAAAAGGTATGTTGCAGGTAGGGGCAAGAGGGAGAAAATAATGTGCAAAGGCTTTGAGCCCTTTCAGGGAATGGAAATTAATTTGGCAAGGTTGGAGTATAGACTATAAGTGTAGGCATAAGCAATAAAAGAAGCTAAAAAGGAAAGATGGGCCCAGAATGTGAAAGGCTTTTTATGCCATACTAGAGGGTTTGAACATTATCCTGAGGACAATGATGAAATTTTGAAAAGTTTTAAAGCAGGAAAGTTACACCATTATTTCATTTTTGAAAGGTCTTTGGGTGTTGAATATGGAATGGATTTGATTAGGGCAAAGGAAAATTATGGGAAACTAGACACAGGGCTGCTTCAGTTGTCCAGGTGATGGCAGTGGCAGTTGGGATGGAGGAAAGTGAATTGCCTCATGGTGTATTAGACCTGAAGTGTAGGTTTTGACACCATCTCTATCCAATGTCTCCACAAATAAGTAGCATAGAGTAGGTGTTCAGTTAATATTTGATGAGTGAGTGAATCAGGGTGGCTAGGTGAAGACTAGGTATATACCAAAGCCTTTGTGGGAATGAGTATATATAGAGAGAAACCTATGTAGTAAACATAGAAGAGTAGAGGACTTAGAACTGAGCCTTTGGCTCTGCTCATGTTTGTAGAAGTAAAAAAAAAAAAAAAAAAAACAGTGAAAAAGCTGAAGAAGAAATGATGAAAAAGTAGGATGAAAGCTGTGGAGAAGAAAAAGGAGAATCGAGGTTGAGGAAGTATAGGTAGTAATTATAGATTTATTCCCCTCAAGGTGTTTGGTAGTTTGAGGTATATAAGAAATAGGAGTCAAGGTACAAAATGGCCTAAGGAAGTATTATTTTTAATGAGTGAAGACACAAACACTTTTCAAATTCAAAAACAAAGGGAAGAAACAAGAACCAAAAGAAGGCAGAGCTAGGTGGCAGACACAAGTTAGAAAAGAGCAATAAGGGTATTATGGTAGACAGAATAATGACCCTTCCCCAAGATCTACATTCTAATCCCTGAAACCTACGAATGTGTTACCTTACATGGCAGAAAGGATTATGTAGAAATGATTAAGTGAAGGACCTTTGGATGGAATGATTATCCTGGTTTATTGGGATTGAACCCAATGTCATCACAAGGGACCTTAAAAAGAGGAGAAGAAGGAGATGTGATGAGGAAAGCAGAGCCTCAGAGTCAGAAAAATATGTGAAGATGCTACCATGCTGGCTTTGAAAATAGAGAAGGTGGGGAAAAACCAGTGCATGCAGGTGGCTTCTAGAAGCTGGAAAAGACAAGAAAATGGATTTTCCCCTGGAGCTGTTAGAGTGAAACACAGCCCTACCAACACTGTGATTTTTGCCTAGGGAGACCTGTGTTGGACTTCTGACCCCTATAACAGTAAGATAATAATTTTATATTGTTTAGGCCATTAAGTTTCTAGCAGCTTATTGCAGAAGCAATAGAAAACTAATTACAGGCATCACTGGAGCTGTGTGCCTTGAAAGGAGGACTACATATTGTGAGACTGGAAAAAAACAGAGAGTGAATAATGCAACAGGGAGAGTTTTGGGTAGAGTGAGTAAAGGGACAGTGAGAGTTTATATGTGTCCAGACAGTCTCTTTCAAAAATACTGAAAGTTGAACTGAATGAATCAGGAGTAGTTAACTCAGACATAAATGTCAAAAGCAGGCATTATGCATCTTTGATTGTGATAATCATAATGTGGATTGGCTCTATTTCAAGTAAACATAATGTATCATGATTGCAATATTCTAAATAGATCAGTCATACTGCTCAGAAAGATACAATTTTAATATATAGATTTTCTACTACATTTGAAACTCCATGAGGGCAATGAATACCCATCCTTTTTATAGTTACTTCCCATGCCTAGTACAGTGCTTGGCATATCACATGTGTCCAATAAATAATTGCTACATGAATAAATAAAAGAAAATGCTTTACAACAGGGAGTCTCCAACATATTAAGAAACATTTAGTACATATTTTATTTGTACACAGGTTTTCATGAATATGCGTGTTTTTTTCCCAGTTTTTTTGAGAAATAATTGACATACATTATTGTATAAGTTTAAGAATACAGCATGATGGTTTGATGTATGTATATTGTAAAATGATTGCCAAAATAGGTTCAGCTAACATCCATCTTCTCATATACATAAAATTAAAAGAAAACAAAGAAAACAAAGGGAAAAATAGTTTCCTTGTGCTGAGAATACATAGGATATACTCTCTTAACAGCTTTCCGATATATCATACAATAGTGTTAGCTATAGTCATGTTGTACATTATGTCCCTAGGACTTACTTATAACTGTAAGTTTGTACCTTTTGACCACTTTCCTCCAGTTCCCCCTCTCCCCAAACCTCCACCTCTGGTAACCACAAGTCTCTTATTCTAGGAGTTTTTGTTGTTGTTGTCGTTTGTTGGTTTGTTTTTAAATTCCACATATGGATGAGATTATATGGTATTTGTCTTTCTCTGACTTATTTTACTTAACATAATGCCTTCAAGGTCTATCCATGTTGTCCCCAATAGTAGGATTTCCTTATTTTTTATGGCTGAATAATATTCGTGTGTGACACACACTCACACACACCATAATTCCTTTACCATTCATCCATCAGTGGATACTTAGGTTGTTTCCATGTTTTCGCTATTGTAAATAATGCTGCTATGAACACAGAGGTGCAGATATATTTTTGAGTTAGTGTTTTTGTTTGCTTTGGATGTATTACCAGAAGTGGAGTTGTTGGATCATATTGTAGTTCCATTTTTAATTTTTTGAGGATCATCCTGCTTTCCACTGTGGCTATACTAACTTAGTATAGTGCACAACTGTTCCCTTTCCCCACATCATGCCAGCATTTGTTCTTTTGCCTTTTTGATGATGGCCATTCTAACAGGCTTGAAGTGATAGCTCATTGTAGTTTTAATTTGCATTGGCCTAATGACTAGTGATGTTGAGCATTATTCCATGTACTTGTTGGCCTTTTGTTTATCTTATTTGGAGAAATGTCTATTCAGGTCTTTTGCTCATTTTTTAATTGGGTTATTTGGATTTCTTTCTCTGTTGAGTTATATGAGTCTCTTATATATTTTGGACATTAATACTTTATCAGATAGATGATTTGAAAATATTTTTTTCTCATTCTGTAGATGTCTTTTCACTTTGTTGATTTTTCTTTTGCTGTACAGAAGCTTTTTAGTTTTTTTTTTTTTAATTTTTTTTTTAACTTTTATTTATTTTTGAGACAGAGAGAGACAGAGCATGAACGGGGGAGGGTCAGAGAGAGAGGGAGACACAGAATTGGAAACAGGCCCCAGTCTCTGAGCCATCAGCCCAGAGCCCGACGCGGGGCTCGAACTCACGGGCCGTGAGATCGTGACCTGAGCCTAAGTCGGATGCCCAACCGACTGAGCCACCCAGGCGCCCCAGAAGCTTTTTAGTTTTGATATAGCTCCACATTAGTTTTAATTTTGTTGCCTATGTTTTAGTTGTCCTATCAAATACATTACCATGTCAAGGAGCTTTATTCCTATGTTTTCTTCCAAGAGTTTCATGGTTTCTGGTATTACATTTAAGTCTTTAATCAATTTTGAATCTATTTTTGTGAGTGGTATAAGATATGGGTCCAGTTTTCTTTTATTATGTGGATATCTAGTTATCCCAGCACCATTTATTGAAAAGACTTTTTCTCCATTGAGTATTCTTGGCCCCATTGTCAAATATTAGTTGACCATATATGCTTGGGTTTATTGCTGGGTACTAGATTCTGTTCTATTGGTCTATTTGTCTGTTTTTATGCCAGTGTCAGACTTCTTAAATGTCTATAGCTTGAAATCAGAAAATTTGATGTCTTTTGCATTGTTTTTCTTCCTCATGATTTCTTTGTCTATTTGGGGTATTTGGGGGTTCCATATAAATTATAGTATTGTTTTTCTACTTCTACAAAAATGCCATTGAAGTCTTGGTAGGAATTGCATTGAATCTTTAGATAGCTTTAGGTAGTATGGACATTGTAACAATATTAATTCTTCTAAATCATGAACACAAGATACTTTTCCATTTATTTATGTCTTCTTTGATTTTGAAGATAGGTTTTGCATAAAGAGGGGAATGCCAGCAATTGGATTTATCATTTACTCAACATAATAAGCATTTTGGGCTTTCACTCTCTGCTCTAGGAAAAGAAGATACAGCAGTGAACAAAACGAAGTGCCTGCTCTCATACAAGTGTATAATATTATTTAATTTAAATTTTAGTTAATAATATTGCAATATTGGTTTCAGGAGTAGATTTCAGTGATTCATCACATACAGACAATACCCAGTGCTCATCACAACAAGTGTCCTCCTTAATACCCATCACCCATATAGCTCATCTCCTACCCACCTCCATGTATAGTATGTTATGGGGAGACAAATAGTAAATATGCATTATGGATTCACAAGTACTTCTGTACCTCTCAGAAGGAGAGGACATTATGTATCCAATATTAGTGGAATGTAAACTCTAATTGATTAAAAAATGGGTTTGCAGTAATCTATATTTTTATCTAGTTCCCCTTTTTATTAGGTTCTACCTAAGAGTGGATATTTGCTCATTTACAGAACAGAGGAGCAAACTAGCATTTGTTGAAAACATCCTATGTACCAAGTTCTATGCTTGGTATCTCTCTCTCCCTCCTTGTCTCCCTCTCTCCCACTCCCCACTGCCCCTCTCCGCCTCTCTCCCTCTCTTATCTACCCACCTAAAATATACGCACCATTTACTACTCAAGATAAAGTTAAAAGTGGTTTACATAAATTACTTTCTATTATTATCCCCATTTTACACATGAAGAAAGAGGCTCAGAGATATAGGGTAATTGCTCAAGAACACACAGCAAGTAAATACTGGAAGCAGGATTTGAATGCTTGCTTATCACCAGAAACTATCATACACAAACTATCAGACCATTGTGCTTAGTCCAATTGACATTAAAAACATGACCTAAACTTCTTTATTCCTGAATTTTACCAAGTTGCAGTCAAAGGCTCTTGAGTTTTCAATTTGAATTGGAATTATATTAAGCCACTGTATAATATAATACTGCTGTGAAAGAAGGCTTTTATTCACTAAATCAAATGTTTTGAACAGGTGGCAGCTTTTGGAGACATGAGGAAACACCAGTGCTGTTGAGGCTGAGCCTACCAATATGCTAACTAGTGTGTGAATCCAGAGGATGTTTCTTAAAGGTGTCTTACTGAGCCATACCTTTCTCTAGGCCCCCCCTTTCCCTCTCACAAAATTTACCTTTGCTTTTACTTACTGACTTTCCAGATTTCACAATGTCATTAATTTCCTGGTCCAAGTCCCTGCTGCAGTGCTGTGAGAAGAGAAGCATTACAGTCTGTCCCTGGTCATGAGGAGGGCTTGAGACTTGTGGGTGGGAGGCAGCACACTCCTTTTAATTAACTATAGCTGATTTCTCATAACCTAGATGCAGTTCTGGAGTGCTGCAGCTCAGATCATTTGAATAACAGGCTGCAATGACTGAAAGCTCCCATCCCCTGATGGAAGTCTGCCTAGTTTGAGCTAAAGAAGCTGATGTGATTAAGTGCAGGGATTTTGATTAGGTGGACTTTGACAAGGCTTATTTGATTGTGTCAAGCTGGGGTTTCTTGAGGAATTGCCTCTGTCTTGAAATTTTACCACAACTTGACATGTCTGGGAACTTGGGATTTCCGGGCTGTGAGGCTGAAGGAATTAATTTTAATTTGCTAAATGTAAAGACGGAGGGATTCAGAATACCATGCAAGCCCCATTATCTCAACTAACCATTTGTTTTCTTATCATGGACCCTAATTTAAATGACATTCGCGGGGTCTGCAGATCATTTTAATCTTTGCACTGGGCCTGAGAGTTACAAATGTATCCAGCCAGAGAAGTTTATTGGCTTCACTCTATAGGATTCATACTTGGGTCATGTTTTTACTCAAGCATCCTTAATAGTGCCTCTAGGAAGGACATCTGCAGCAAGGCAATGGAGAGAGTAAGGGAGGTCAAAGTGGGCTTAATGTTTCCATCATGTGCAACTAATTATTTATTTCACTAAATGCTGTAACATTCTGTCCTTTCTGGGTAGTGAAAAACTAGGGGACTTGCCATAAAGATCAAGTTCAGTGTTTTTTTTAATTACTGCAAGGCTTCATCGTGTTGACAATTCAAATGAATTCCCAGGCTACCTCTCCTGTGAAAGTCAGGAGAGTCTTAACATTGTGGGAAATAGAGCATCTATATGTACATATTTTTTATGTTTGGATGTTGCTGACCATTTTTTAGCCTTATACGTAAGGCCATAGTTGTATATATTTCTTATGTTCCAGTGTTGCCAACCATTTAGCCTTATATATAAGAACATAGTAAATGCTGCATCAATGTTTGTCTGTACAATCTAAGCCCAATGTTTAACCTCTGACAGGCACTTGGGATAGTGTGGGAAAGAGTGTAGCTCTCTTAGATAAGGGAAATTGATCTCATATTGTAGGTCCCTCTATTTTGAGCAACAAGTTATTAATGTCCACCTCAAAGCTCTTAAATGGATCCAGCTTTCCACTGAACCAATTCCACAGGGGTCTTCCAACCTTTGATCACCAATGGCATCTTGCTAATGACATAGAGCCTTAAACCTTTTTTTTTTTTTTTTTTTTTTTTTTTAAGGCATGGATATCTGCTGAATGAGAGCTGTTTCTGAAGAGTAGACGTAATATTTGAACTCGGTTCTTTGGGTGATTTTATAGTAATTGTGTGCAAGATCTATGTGCTTCCCTCCTCCTCTGCTACCAATTTATAAAAGGCAAATGTCTAAAGTAACACAAAAGTTTCAATGACGCATCCAGCCTAGAATTTCACCAGTGACCGTGTCAGCAAAGGATAGATTATGAGAAACCATGGTTACTTTTGTGAGGCTCTCTTAGTATTTCTAACTTCCTGAAATTTGGGAGAAACAGACAGCCAGACATACACTCTCTTCCATGCTTCCTTGGTCACAGCATCTTCCTTATGAATTAAAATTAAGAAAGATTAATTAGTTTGCTGCTGCAGAGCATGTGGAAGATGGCTGCTCCCATGATGCATGTAGAGAGGGTGCTATAGGCCTGTGATTCATTGCTCTGTCAGCAGTGTGAGATACACTGTATGAAAATGCCATATAAATGCAAATACAAATACAAACACCACCTTCCCCTGTTGGTTAGTGATAAGGTGCTCATCCAGATGAGACATTAAGATTTAAAAGTAGAAAAGTAATAGCTGGGAGGGAGAAAAACACAATTACTCCTCAAAGTTTCCTTTTTAAGAAAATCATTAAAGTGCTTATTGTTCCCCTCCCCCAACCAATGACAGTTACTTACACAACCTAAATGGGTAGGCCATAGTCAGAAAGAATACATTTGTGACTAATTCAATTGGGAAGGAGACAAATTCAGAAATGGGACTGGGAGATGGGTGGTTTAATGTAAAAAAGGAGGGTGTTTTCCCCAAAGGTGAGGAGCTCACAACCAAGTTTCCCCTGATATGGGCGTCAGTCACTGACTTAAAAAGTGAATCTAGATCTTAACTTTATAATCCCTTATATTCTTAAGTTGCTTTAGATGGAAGGGGGAAAAAAGCAACAAAGCATCCCAGTGAAGTCCTCTGCCATGTGCATGGCTGGCACTTTCTTCCTAAGGAGAAAAGGGGTTTGCAGAGAGCCATTTTCTCAGTTGTGCTTCCTGATTATGTTGCAGCTTGATGGCTTACTGTTGATATATAAAGAGGTCTCTTAAGATGAATGTGAAAGGAGAATGAATAATGGAATCATAGAATTTTAGAGCTGCAGTGGGCCTTAGAGGATTTTACCACTATTTCAGAAATAAAAATTTAGCCAGACTCTGTCAGTAGTGAAGCTTCCAATCCAGTCAGCATTCTTGTATATGACCCTGAAAAGTCTCATTTGGACTTCATCCATTAGAATTACAAAAACTTGGACCTCAAACCAAAAGACGTCTTGGGGGTAGAACTTCTTGTCCTTCTTGACATCATCCTCAAAACTAAGTGACCTCCTAAACAACTCACATTTCTCTTTGTAACCTATTTCAGAGATGACACTCACTGAATTATTGAAACTCTTCTTGAACCAGTTTATATTACCTGCCTGCCTCCTGTCTTGGAACACTGTGTTCACTACAACTTCAGTTTATTGGTTCCAAAGATATTTTTGTAGAGTACCACATTTGTAATATGACCAGGAAGCTTAATTTTAAACTTTTGGGAATACTTGTCTTTCCTTTTAGACTCATGAGAAAGAAAAACGTCGACAATGTCATCCAGGCTAGTTTAGTGTTGTCACTTTTCTCTGCTTAATACTTGAAGTGGCTTTGAATTGTCTATTATATCTGAGGAACATTGGTCAATTTGGCATGCAGGACCTGCCGCTAATTTAACTATTGATCATATATATCAGGGTTCAGCAAACTATGGTCCATGGGCTGGTCACCTGTTTTTATAAATAAAGTTTTATTGGAATACAGCCATGCTCTTGTGTATGTATTATCTTTGGCTGCTTTCTCACCACAATGGTGTAGTTGCAACAAAGATGTGGCCCTTCTCACAAAGACAAGAATATTTAAAATGTAGTCCTTTGCAGAAAAAGGTGATAACACCTGGTCTATATCACTGGTTTTATAAAAATTTTTATAGTTTAGTTACTTATTTTGAGAGAGAGAGAGAGAGAGAGATAGAGAGAGAGAGAATGAGTGGGAAAGTGGCAGAGAGAGAAGGAGAGAGAGAATCCCAAGCAGGCTCTACACTCTCAGTGCAGAGCCCATCGTGGGGCTCGAATTCACAAACAGTGAGATCACAACATGAGTTGAAATCAAGAGTAGGATGCTTAACTGACTGAGGCATCTAGGCACTCATCTTTATCACTGGTTTTTAATTAGAGATGTACAACACAATCATAAGAGGAGCTTTTTAAAAATACAGATTGCTAGAACCCTACCTTGGTCCTAGTAAATAAGAATTTCCCTGTTTATTGAAGCATTATTTAAAATAACGAAGATATGTGAGTAACCTAAGTATCCATCAGTAGATGAATGGATACAAATGTGGTATGTATGTGTACACACACACACACACCCACACTGAAGTATTAGTCATTAAAAAGGGTAAGATCGTGCCATTTGCAACAATATGGATGGACCTAAAGGGTATTATGTTAAGTGAAATAAATCAGACTGAAAAAGACAAATAGCATATGCTTTCACTCACACATGGAATCTAAAAAACATAAACTAATAAGTAAAGAACCTAAAAGCAGAATCAGACTTGTTAATACATAGAACAAACTTATGGTTGCCAGAAGAAAGGGGGATGAAGGGAAGGTCAAAATGTATAAAGGGGAGTGGGACATATAGGCTTCCAGTTATGGAATGAATGAGTCTCGGGAATAAAAGGCACAGAATAGGGATTATAGTCAGTGATACTATAATAGCATTGTATGGTGACAGATGGTAGCTACACTTGTGGTGAGCATATTGTAACATATATAGAAGTTGAATCACTATGTTTTATACCTAAAATTAATGTAACATTGTATGTCAAATATACTCAATTTTTTTTTTCAAAAAAGTCATTCATGGATAGTTCTTGGGCTTGATGTTTTGAAAAAACATAGTCCAGGTGATACTGATACACCTTGAGTAGGAAGTACTCTTCTCTATGAACATTTTGACTCTAAAAAAAGTCTATGGGTATAATGTGATTTGCATTAAAAATAGCCACAAGAATTTCACTAATTCTTACCAAATTAATGACATAGGATCTCCATTTCCCCATCAAAGTCACACCTAATATATTGTTGGGAGTTCCCAGGGGTTTTTGTGTGTAGTCTTTTTTATTTAATTGAAGTATAATTGACATACAAATGTGTAGTCTTGAAAAAGCTTGCCATTGCTAATTGCTAGCCACCAATTATCACTAAATATGCATTGTGTATCCTCATGTTCATAAGGCATTGTCCACTCTGCCAGGTATTGCCTTGTCTGCCAGGTACCACTATTGTTAAAATTGATGACAAGATGTCATCAGTCCCCAAGATGTCAGAGATACACTGGGTTTTCCAAGAATATAAGAACACTAATTCAAAGTAATACATGCACCCCTATGTTTATAACAACATTATTTATTTACAATAAACAAGATATGGAGGCAGTCCAAGTGTCCATCAATCGATGCTGGATGTGTACACACACACACACACACACACACACACACACACACACACACACCCCTAATGGAATTACTATTCTGCCATAAAAAAGAATGAAATCTGACCATTTACAATGACAAGGAATGAGCTAGAGAGTATAATGCTAAGTGAAATAAGTCACAGACATACCATATGATTTCACTCATGTGTGGAATTTAAGTAAATGAAACAAGCAGAGGGAAAAATAAAAGAGAGAAGAAAGGAAGAAACAGACTCAATTATAGAGAATAATCTGATGGTTATCAGAGGGGAGGGAGGTAGGAAATTGGGTTAAATAGGCAATGGGGATTAAGGAGGTTACTCGTCTCTGTGCCTGGGTGGCTCAGTCAGTTAAGCATCCGACTCTTGATCTTGGCTCAGGTCATGATCTCATGATTAGTGAGATTGAGTCCCACGTCAGGCTCTGTGCTGTCAGTGTGGAGCCTGCTTGGGATTCTCTCCTTCCCTCTCTCTCTCTCTGACTGATCTTCTCTCTCTGTTTCTCTCTCTGTGTGTCTCTCTCTCAAAATAAATAAAAACTTTTTAAAAACACGTGCATACTTGTCATGATGAGCACAGGGTGATGTCTGGAATTGTTGAATCACTATACTGTGCACATGAAACTAATATAACACTGTATGTTAACTAACTGGCATTAAAATAAAAACTTAAATCAAAAAAAAAAAGATACACTAGGTTTTATTGCTGTGCTCCATTATATTACAGGCATACTCAGGTACTGATGCTGATACCTCAATATCTTACAGAAATATTAGCAAACCATTTCAGGTTTTACTTGTTCTCTGTAAGTCTCAAACATGAATCTAATATGGACTGGTTCAGGAAATGAACCTGTTGCACTCAGATTCATCTACTCTTTGGTATGTCTGGCTACTTTTTCATTTGGAAGAATTTTCTTTTAGAAGGTTTCTCATGCCCTCAAGTAAGTAGGCCATTAGTTTCCCAGGCATGACAGGATCTGTCAGAATCCCATCATAGGCTCATGCTGGAAGACCATTCACTACTTTGGCCTCTAGTTCTTACCCCACAACCCTTACAAGACTTTTTACCAAAATTTTAGTTCTATAATTAGCATGGAGTTGAAATCCTTAGAATGTTTTAGTGTACATTTATTCTTATCAGCAAGTGAATCACAGAGTCCTGAAGGAAAGAGTTAGCTGGGTTGATACTCTTTTTTTTTAATGAACAAAGAAAGGGGTGCCTGGGTGGCTCAGTTGGTTGAGCATCCGACTTCAGCTCAGGTCATGATCTCGCAGGCTGTGAGTTCGAGCCCCGCGTCGGGATCTGTGCTGACACCTTGGAGCCTGGAGCCTGCTTCAGATTCTGTGTCTCCATCTCTCTCTGCCCCTCCCTAACTCATGCTCTGTCTCTCTCTCTCTCTCTCTCTCTCTCTCTCTCTCTCTCTCCCTCTCTCTCTCAAAAATAAAAACATTCAAAAAATTTAAATGAACAAAGAAAAACTAAACAAATTATATGTTGAGAGTTATTACCAAAGTTGAAAGTGTCTAGAGAAGGCTGCTTGGGTGTTTAAGAACTTTAGAAAACACTTTAATTGAAGGAATGGGTATATTTAGCCTCAAGTAGGGGAGTCAAAAGAGAGCTACAATAGATATCTTCAAATATTTGAAAGGATGCTATATGGAAGGATTTAACCTGTTCTTTTTTTAAATTTTTTAAATGTTTATTTATTTTTGACAGAGAGACAGAACATGAGAGGGGGAGGGGCAGAGATAGGGAGACACAGAATCTGAAGCAGGATCCAGGCTCTGAGCTGTCAGCACAGAGCCCGGTGCAGGGCTCGAACTCACAGCCTGCGAGATCATGACCTGAGCCCAAGTCAGATGCTCAACCGACTGAGCCACTCAGGTGCCCCTAACCTGTTCTTTATAGCTGAGTTGGGCAGAACTAGGACCAGTAAATGAAAACCAGAATGAAACAGAGTTAACCTGAGTCTAGAAAAAGGACTTTGAAACATTAGAATAGAAGCTTGTTAAAATTAGTAAATTTACCTTTACTGTATATACCCTAGTTAAACCTGGATGGCCAACTGCCTGGGATTTAGCATATGGGACTTCTGCACTAGATTGGAGGCTTAGCTAGATGAGTAGATTTCAAACTGATCTGAGAGGCCCTAAAGTATTCCACATCAGGATATCAGAAGCAGATAGCTAAGTAAGGATTGGGGAAGGTAGGAGAGAAAGATAAAAGTAAATTTACAAAAATAAGAGAAAAGAGAATAGTATTATAGAGTCATTCTTGACCATTATTGCATTCCCAAACCCTAGGACACCACTTGGTGTATAATAGGTACTCAATAGGGGCGCCTGGGTGGCGCAGTCGGTTAAGCGTCCGACTTCAGCCAGGTCACGATCTCGCGGTCCGTGAGTTCGAGCCCCGCGTCAGGCTCTGGGCTGATGGCTCAGAGCCTGGAGCCTGTTTCAGATTCTGTGTCTCCCTCTCTCTCTGCCCCTCCCCCGTTCATGCTCTGTCTCTCTCTGTCCCAAAAATAAATAAACGTTGAAAAAAAAATAGGTACTCAATAAATAATCAGTGAATAAATTAGTTAATTAATGAATGAGAAAAAATAACTTATTACCAATAACAATAGTGTCAAAGAAGAACACAAGAAAAGAGGAATGCCAACAGTATGTGTTTGTATATTTGTGGGAAGAGTGTGGAGGAGCAGTGAATCTATTAGTGAAGATTCCTAGGGTAGAGGAAAGTGGGTTTCAAACTGAATTTGAGTTTTGAAGGAGATTAGCAATATAGGATGGCAGAAGGTGAAATAAGAGAAGGCAGAATAGCAGTCCAAGTTCCATAAGAAACAGGTACTTTATCGGTCTTGTTTACTTGTATATTCCCAGTGCATGATAGAGTTCCTATCATGCAGTAGGTGAAAATATACTACATTTGTTAAATGAATACATGTGAAATATACATTTTTAAAATGAATACATGTAAATGTATGTAGTGATGGAAATGAGTCATGTACAGTGCACCAGGGCTGATCTTAGAATTTCAGATTTGAAAAGTGCAAGTAGTTTTTAAACTCATTGTTTCTGAACCTCCATTTTTAAATGATATTCTAGAATTTTCTTTTTCTGGATAAACATTTCTAGTGTCTCCAACCATTCTTCATGTTATATTTTGCTTATGCCACTTGCTAGCTATGTGTCCTTGGGTAAGTTCATAACCACTCCGAGCTTCTGTTTCCCTATCTATGAAGCAGAGATAGTAACAATGATACCTCGTAGAACTGTTTTGAGGATTCAATGAGATAATTTGTGTAAAGTATTGGCATATTATAGATGTTCTTTTTTTTCTTTCAAAAGTCTGACATGGTATAGTGGAATCATCCAGACATTGGTTCAAATATTGACTCTACATCTTCTTAGCTATTTGAACTTGGACATGTAATTTAACATCTCTGAACCTCAGAGTCCTCTTGTTCAAAGGGTTGTTGTGAGGGCTAAATGAAATAATACATATAAAGTATTAAGTAAAGTACATGAGAAGTACTTAATAAGTGGTAGCTATTATGCTTATATGGCTTATATGGCTTGATCTCAGTGTCTTCTATTCTGATCTCTTTTTCTTGAACACATTCATAGTTGGTGCACATTATTCTGAAAGAGTGGAGGCCAGAAGTCAACAAAATATTACAAGTGTGGCCTGACCAGAGGGTAATGGACCAGCCCTATTATTTCCTTAAATATCATACGTTTAATACTGTAAGACCACATTAGCTTCGTGGTACCCCTTGATCAATGCTGATTCATATTAAACTTCCTGGGAGAAGTAACACAGTCTCCCTACAGTTCTCTTGTCTTTGTACATGTGGTTTCTTGGACACACACTTATGAAGTTTTGGATCATGGATCTCACCTGTTTACTTTCTAGCTATGGACCAGCCAGTTAAATTTAGAGCACTTAGCTTCCCAGTTACAGGGTAGGTGCAAGAGCTTACATCCACCCCAGCACAGTGTCAAAAGAGTTGATAAATTTTAAAAGTTTATAGAGATTTTCTACAGGATATGAAGGAAACCCTGCTACATGAAATAGTAATGTTTCTTCCGGAATGGTTAGCTATATTTCATTGCTTTCTGTAAATACACACTGGAACAATTCAGATGTTTCCGAAGGACATTATTTATTCAACATGCCATTAGGCTTGCCCTGCCTGCTTGTACTGATAACACTTGATCTTGTACCTTGAAAAGTCCATTACTAAGAGGCCACTGAAGTCCATGGCAAGGACAATGAAAAGTTGAGCCCTCAATTGAAAATATTTTTTCAAAATAGTAGGCAATGGGGAATTTCTTTCCTCACATGTACCTATATATGTGCTGTACTATGAACAGTAATAAACAATATATCATAGAGTTTTAAGAGCATGGACTCTGGAATCAGACTGCTTGGATTTGAATTCTAGCTATACTACATACTAGCTGTGTGACCTTAGGCAGATTATTTGTGCCACAGTTTCGTTATCTATAAAATTGGGATAAAAGTAGTAACTATTTCATAGGGTTGTTATGAGGATTAAATGAATTTACACACATATACCACTTAAAATAATGCCTCGTACATAGCAAGTGCTATGTGTTAGCTATAGTTCTTATTCTAGTATTACTATAATTCTAGCTATAATTCCAGTATTACTCTCCTGATGGGTTTTCCACATCTGTTAGTGGGCATGCTATCATCAACTGATATCCCAATCCATTAAGAAATCCTGTGTCTCTACCTTCAAAATCAATCCAGAATTTCACTACTTCTCATAATTTTTTACCTCTACTAAGCAGGTCCAAATCACTGTTGTCTATTTTTCTAATTATTTCAGTAGCCTTCAAATAGCTTTCTACTTTCACTCTTGCTCTGACCTTCCACCACCACCCACCTCCCACCTCCCACCTCCCACCGGCTTTTTCTCAACACAGAAACGGAGTGACTATTTAAACCCAGGTTGGATCATGACTTTCCAATGTTGAAACCCTCCAGTGACTTCATTTCAGAGTAAGCTCCTAAAATGGCTTCTAACAAGGCCCTTCATGATCAAGCCCCCATGATCATGCTCTCTGGCCAGCTCTCCTCAGTCTCCCTCTTAATCAATCCACTCCAGTCATCTTGTCATTTATGCTATTTTTCAAACATGTCAGGCATGCCCCTATGTTCCTCAGGGACTTTGTGTTTGCTTTCTACTCTGCCTGGAAACTTCACCCCAGACAATCATATGGCTCTCTTTCTCACTGCCTTCATGTCTTTGCTTACATCTCATTTTCTTAGTGAAGCCTTTCCTGAACTTATGTTTAAAACTGCATCCTCTCCAAAATCAGCATCCCCTATTTTCTGACTCTGAATGTTTTTACATAGTATTGGACACCATCAGGTACATCATATTATTTAACTTATTTGAATATAGCTGTTTTCTACCCTGCTCTGCTAGAATATAAATTCTTTGAGAACAGTTACCATGTTTTGTCAAGTGCTAGATCTGACCTTGGCCATGTAGTTACCCAAAAAATGTTGGATAGTGTTTAAGGTATCCTCTGGATATAGCCCAAAAGTGTTTCGTAGTATTTGGAACTACTAGACACTAAATACCTTAGGCTTTGATATATTCCCTAAGGATCTTGAATTATCTTTTCATTTTCAGAAACAGAGTTACCAGTTATAGTTAATGGAAGAAGATCTATTTATCTTATCAGAATCTAGAGTGTGAGTATGTACTAAGAAAGAAACAGAATCTTGTGTACTCCAGTGGGACAAACATCACAAAGGAGTTAGAAAATCTAACATAATGGAATTCTTAAGTGGAAAGAAGCCTACAGACTTTAGGGAACACATATTTATTGAACAGATGGGAAAATTAACATGCAAAAGGCTCCGTGGTTCATTAGCAACACATTGAGCTTTCAGAATCTGCAATTTTTATTATATATGATCCTTATCTCTAGGTAGGGGCCAGTGTGCCATCTAGTTAAGGAACATGCAATATATATATATATATATATATATATATATAACAAGTTGAGACTAACTCTAAAACTAAGTGCATTGAGGGAAAAGTAACATAAAACCTGGATACTGAAGGGAGGGGAAGAAGAAGAATGGTCAAAATGGGTATGGGTTACTCCAAGATGCCTCTTGAAAGATATGCATTTTGACATGATTTTGAGAAAGATAAAGGCATGAACTGAGAGGGGGAAGAGCTCATATTGTAGATGAGGAAGAGGAATAAACTGCTTGAAATCTTAAAGCAGGAATTAGCAAGTCATTTCTTTTTGTTTCTTTCTGTGGGAGTCAAGGTTACAGCAAAGGATAACTTTGCTTAGAGCAAAATTATCAAGTCTTTGCAAAGTGAGGCTTATTTCACTAAACGCAAAGTGAAGCTTATTTCACTAAAAAACAACTTACTCTCTGGGCTTATAGTTGACTGCCATACAATTGATGCTAAGAGATGCTGTTTGTGAAGGAATCTTAAAATGACTGTGTGAAAGTGAGGTTAGTGGTTTGTGGGTGCTGAGAGAAGGCAGGAATTGGGTGGATTGTTTTGCATTTGAGGTAGGTACAGGCCAGCCAAATAGATGCTAGAAGGGGAATGGGTTTAGAAGATTGGGAAGTGAGGCATAATTTTTGGAATAGAAAGAAAAAAAAAGAAATTTGAACATCTTTCTTTACCTCATTACATTTTACTTTCTACCTGGTTGTGACAGAGATACACATTAATATTTTCTTCTTCAAATCCATGTATCAGACAATTCTGCCACTTTTTAGATGTGCGACATTGAGCAAGCTGCTTAACCTCTTGGAACCTAAATGCCCTTATCTCTAAAACAGGTGATAACTACCTTAGCGACCTCTTAGGGTGACTGTGATAACTGAATGGAATGATGCATTTAAAACACAGCCTGGTACATAGACGGTTCTAAACCATATGTAGCTATTATTCTGTATAACAGAGCTTCCTATTTGTATTATACATTATTGAATATACAGCATGATAATACACATTCTTAATTTGTTCCTCACATAAACCTGGTGAGACAGATGGCATTTTCATGGTGGTTGTTATTGTCACTAATTTTATTTTTAAAAAGGGCTATTTGCTTATCATTATCATCACTTAAAAGCAATTGGTATCTTATACCTAAAAAGACATACCTTTTCTGTTGCTTTTCTGTGCAGGATCATTCTCTTTCCTATACTGTTTCAAAATTCAGGACCAATGCCTACATCTTTCTACATGAATATTTCTGTAGTCACTTACTCCTTCTTTATACCAAACAAATGTGAGACATTTGCTGAGAGGAGCTCTTTAAAGGGCACCATTATGTTTCTGCTTTTAGAAATGGACTTTTCTGACCTTTTAGAAGCTAAGACCTTTTATCTAGAAGGAAGATAATATCTGTTTATGCTAATGATTTCTCATATGTGAGTGTCCAGTTGAATGATAGAGACGATTGTTGATGTTGAAGTGCCATATACTGAGTCCATGCTGCCTTACAGTGTATACAAGGGTTCTTGAGGCTGTGGATGTGAAATAGCTAAAGACACATGTTCCTTGTGTAACATCCATCAAGGGACAAGCTCTCACATTGTGTGTGAATGGAGTTGTGGGCAAGAGAAACAGATGACACTAAGAACACTGAGGTGAAGGAATGTAATCAAAGTCTCTGAATACTGTTGAAGCTCAATTTCTCAGTGACTTAACTCCCAGAAATACTCTGCATCATTTAAGACACAGTCTAAGATAGTGTGCTTGAGAAAAATACAGAAACAAAGAAAAAATCACACATTCACAGTCACAGACCAAAAAGTCAGAGTCAAATTAAGAGAGATAGATTGAGTTAGAAACAGATTGAGGAAAACATAGGCAGAGAGAGACAGACCTTGGAGAACTCCATTATTCCCTGTAGTAATGTAGAAGTCTACTTTGGCTGAGGGTCAGAGTGAGACAAACAAGTTGCCATGGGGACTGCTTATAAAACCAAGAGTACAATGTGTACTGAAAAATATCATTGTTCTGTTGAGAGACACTGGAACCACATGGAACATTTGGGGGAATTTATAATCTGAAAAGTCAATAATGAGAGGTGGGATGGGGCTTCCTAAATAGTTATAGAATGTGCAATGTCTCTGGAGTCACCAAAATGATCAGATTATAGTGGCCAAGATTCCTACTCTGCATCTAGAAGGTCAGAGGCCAGATAAAATCTATCAGACAAAATCCTATCTACACCCAGAAGGAAATTGGTCTTTCTACCCAAGTACATAGAATAGTGGGGAGATAATGTAATGATGAGCCTCAAAGATGTAAGATGAAGGCATGTGTAGCAAAATGGTGTGAGGAGGGAAGAAGATAGTACAGAAAACATAGATAGAAATGATCTAAAAGTATAAAATGGCTATAATTGAGTTGGTATACTGGCAATAATTTAGAAAAATGACAAAATAGTAGATAGCCTAAGATTGAGATTAAGAAAGCAAAAGAGGCTCTATTCTACATATCTTCATGGACAGTTGCTCATCCAACAGATGAACAATCTATTAGATTTAGATCTGAGGAATGCTTTAATTGTCTTGAAAGTGATTACCTTCATTTAAGAATTTTGATCCTAATATTACTTTCAGGGAATTCAGATAGTGTGAAAAAACTTCATAGTGATAGCTTCTGGCAAGAACCTCCTAAGTAGAAGTTGGATTTCTTCTATAACAATAACAGTATTGGGTGATGAATCACTAAATTCTACTCCCCAAATAAATACTACACTATATATTAACTAACTTTAATTTAAATAAAAAAAACAATAATAGTATTGGCAATTGTTTTTAAAAATGAGAATTAAAACAAGTCATACAAGTAAACCATGACAATGATGCACAGAAACATATGTAAAACAGACATGTGAAGGAAAAATTAATTAAGACCACCCCTGTTCTCATTGTCCAGAGCTGACATCTGTTCATATTTTGGTATCTATTTTTTCAGACATTTTTCTCTGCATATATGTAATACCAGGCAGATATTCAAAAATACAAATTATAATATACTATGTATATTACTGATATCTGCCTTTCATCCTACAATATATTATATATGTATGCCCTTCCATATAAATTCATAGAGTCCTAGGAAATATCTACATCATAATTTGTAATGAATGTATAGTATCCCATTGCATGGATGAACCATTTTTTATTTATCCAGAATTTGAACTCAGACCTATGTGACTCCAAAGCCTATGCTTTCCTCACAAAATAGAAAACCAGGTATAAATAAAAATGTACAAAGAACGTGTAAAATAGGAAGCATATGACTGCAATTAAAGCATTATAGGTTATATATGTATATATATATTGCTCAGAGGGATGGTGTAAATAGAATGATTGACTTTAGAATTTTAAGCCAAGTATGCATGTTAAAAAATTAAGGGTGACTTCTAAAAATAAGGGAAAAAGACTTAAAAAAACTTTCCCATCTGTTCTCCACATGGTAGCTTGACAGCTAGCTTGATTACCAATATACCTTGTTTTAGAGAATCCACACAGTTCAGTGAAAAGAGCACTGAAATAGAAAACTGAAGACCAATATTTCTCTTTTAACTGAGCTGGTTACTATTTGTAACTTAATGGGTATATTCACTCCACAGAGATAGGTCTTTAGAAAAGGAAGAGTAAAGGTTTTGGTTTACTTTGTTTTCTAAATTCCAACTGAACTCTTTGTCTGTCTTGGTGGGAGTAAGAACAATTTACATTAGTCAGTGTATTTGATTTATATTTGGGCATCTCTTTTAAACGAGTGCCAGAGCAGTTGCCCTGCTGGCTTTTCCCTTAGTCTGGTTCTATCTAGTGACTTAGATGTGCCTCAGAAAATATGCTTTGTGGCCAAAATATTAAGGTTTCTTTAGCTATTCAGCCCAGCAAAGTCATTGCCTTCAAATAGTTTCCTTGTCAACATTTTTTTAGTTCTGCTTTGGGGTGCATGGTAACAAGGGGTGAGTAGCAGTGGGGGTTGACTGGTGGAAGGCCCTGATTAGTGACAGAAGTTTCCTTGATGGCAGTCATCTCCCTAAGCATAGAATTTGTGTCCATTCAGATCACCAATGATCTTCTCACAAAACCCAGTCAAATGAACTAGCAAATTACACAGATGTAAGGAGAAGACTCAAGCCTTTGTCCTGTCATTAAGATCTTGCTGCTCTCCCTTTTCCATGCTGTGCCTCTCAGTTCTGCCTCTCTTTATCATATTCTGTCTTCCTTCCCACTATCTGTGTGTGCTAGATCACAGCATCAGGCCTAAAGCCCACTTAACGTTTTCCTAATATCAAAGTACACTGTACTCACAGCATTGTATCCAAAGAATAATTGGTATGTCCAGAGAGTATGAAAGCCCACAGCCTATTCTTCTATTTGTCTTTGATAATGGGACTAAGCCAGGCTGGCTAGTTAATGAGCCAATTATTTTTGGACAAGCCAGCAGATCTCGACATATAGCTCTACAGCTTTGGGGTTTTATTTTATTAAGGTCTCTTCTTCAGGGCTTTCCTTTCCCTTGGGGAAGCTCTTCATGAGAGTCAGAGGCAACACTGCAGGTACCTAACTTGAAGCAATGTGACATATGAATATTTTGAATCCTCCAAAAGATAAAACAGGAAACCTGAAGAAGGACATTGCTTCTCTCTGTCTCTGTCTCTGTCTCTGTCTCTCTCTGTCTCTCTCTCTCTCTCTCTTTCTACACACACACACACACACACACACACACTAATGTCACTTTATAATTTGCTTTAATATGATACAAAACTGATATTATGCATACCCTTTGCCCATGTGGTTCTACATTGAGGAATTTATGCTGATCAAATAATCACAGATATGTAGACAAAGATTCAGTTAAAAGAAAGTTCATGTAAGCGTTGTTTATAATTGGAAAATCTAAAATGTCCAGTAATAGGTGGCATCAAGTACAAATAGTATGACATCATTAAAAATAATATTAAAAATCAAAATATGTTCATGCATGTGTTAAATGAAAAATATAGGTTACAAATAGTATGTAGTGTCAGCTTGTGTGTGTGTGTGTGTGTGTGTGTGTGTGTGTGTGTATGTAGTTTATAATGATTGGATTGATACACACCAAAATATTTGAAGTGGTTTTCTCAGGGTGTTGGGACTATTGGGAACTGATTTTTCTGAGTTTTCTTTGGGGTAATTTAAAAATTATATCAACCAACCTTATATAAATCCTTCAGAATTTATAATTAACATTGTTACTTTATTTCATCTTTTTATAAATAAAAGAAAGAAAACATTACTAATAAGATTGTCTCTATTTTTTCGCCACCCCTTTCATCCTGAAGCATATAAACTAATAAAATTCCTTATATTTATTTCCAATTACTCTGGGAAGTATTTATTTTCTTTTTGTCTTCATTTCCTCATTTGTTACAATAAAAGAATATTGCTTTGGTTATGAGGAAAAGTTATTAAGTTTTCTCCTGATGCATTTACATTTTGATTTAATTTGCAAGAACATTATATAAAAATGATATCTTCCCCACATAAAATTATACAAACTAAAGTATAACCTGTATAGATTGCTGTAAGTATATCTAGGTATATCTTGCTAATTGATCTTGTCACCTATAAAATGTAGGATCTTGAAAAAATTATTTATCCTCTTTGTCCTTCAGTTTCCTCATCTGAAATGGGAGTAACGATAGTTTTTATCTCATAGAGGTTTTTGTATAGATTAAATAATACATGTGTTTAGACTAGTGTCCAGAGCATAGATTAAATGAGATAATACATGTATTCAGACTAGTGTCTGAAGCATAAGGGATTTTCAATACAATATAGCTACTGTTATTATCACCATCATTACCAATCCAAAAGGAGTGAAGTGGATTATATAATATGGTACTTTTAAATCATGGCCACAAATTCTTTGACCTTTCTTACCTTGAGACCTGGAATCTAGCTCTCCTTGAATCTGGGTAGACTTGTGACTACTTTCAACCACAGAGTGTGGTGAAAATTATGCTATATGGCCTCTGAGGCTGAGCTTTAAAACTCATGTAGCTCCACCAGTTTCTCCTGGAACACATTGAAGCAAGCTTTGTAAGAACCATGTAAGAAGCTCAACTATTGGGAAGCTACTATGCTAGAGGTGCCACATAGGTGCTGTGGTATCAGATGAACTCAGTCTTGTAGCCATCTCCACCAAGGCATTGAGTGTGTGAATGAAGCTGCCTTGGGCCCTCCAGCCCATCTCTCCACCACTGAACGACCCTAGTTGGATGCCATGGGGAACAAAAGAAATGCCCAGCCAGCCTTGTCCAAATTCCTGACCTAGAGGCTGTTTTTTTTTTTTAAGTTTCTAAATTGTTTGACATTCCTCATATAGAGAGGAAGAATCTATGTCCCCTCCTATTGAATCAGGTGAGCTTATGACTTTCTTCAATATGTGACTTCTGATGTTAGATTTTAAGAGGCAATGTGGCTTCCTTATGCTTTTCTTGAAGTAAGACAGATTCCATATAGGAACTTCACCCCACCCTGAAAATTAGTGTGCTGGAGATGCCATATGTTAGGTGTTCTGGTTATCCGTGCCAGCTGAGCATAACCTCTAGACTGACAGAATGCAAGACATGTGAGTGAAGTCATATTGGTGTCTCTAAACTATATTATCTTCCAGCTGAGTACCACTAAGTGACCTCAGTTGATCCACATGGATCAATGAATCACTCAGCTGAGTCCTGACTGAATTCCTGACATACAGAATTCATGAGATATAATAAAATGCACACTGTTTCATATCATTAACTTTTGGGATATTTTGTTATGAAGCAAGAGCAATTTAAACATAGTTTTAGTGTTACTTGCTAAATATAATATGCCTTCATACACAAGAGAAACAAAAGTGATATTTAGGTATACTCTCAATATTCACTTTTAAATGATTCTTCCAATAGCCAACAGACAGTTGACATTCTTTGATGCCTGTAGTGTTGCATGGAATCCAGAAGTCTTTACAGGAATAGTCTTTGCCTAGGGCATACCTTTGGGTTATGGTGTGGGATAGTATAAACTGTTCCTAGCTCCAAGATATCTTCCAGTCACTCTGCCTTAGTGTCTGAAACTTTTTGAATCTAAGTCATTGCTTTGGCATAAATCATCCTATGTCTAGGAGGCTTTGGGCAATGAAGAAACTGCCACAAATGGGATGGGGAGCCATTACTAGCCATTGGCAACCCAGGGAAGGTGATTTTTATACTTTCTCCTTGCACGTGGAAAGCAGAGAGAAAGGCCCTGGAGGAGGTGGTGTAAAATAAGGTTAATGAATGAGAGGAGAGGGAGATCCCATACATGGGATGGGGGTAGGGTAATTAAGAAAGGCAGCCCTATATTATGCTAAGGAAAATATGTCAATAAGAGAAAGACAAATACCATATGATTTCACTCATGTATGGAATTTGAGATACTTAACAGATTACCATAGAGGAAAGGAAGAAAAAATCAGATAAAAACAGAGAGGAAGGCAAACCATCAGAGACTCTCAAATACAGAGAACAAACTGAGGGTTGATGGGGTTGGGGGTTGGGGAAAAATGGGTGATGGGCATCGAGGAGGGCACTTGTTGGGATGAGCACTGGGTATGTATGTAATTGATGAATCACAGGAGTCTACTTCTGAAGCCAAGACTACCCTGTATATGAACTAGCTTGACAATACATAAGAAAAAAAAAAGTCCTAGGTGGTAATCTCAGGGTGAGTCTTAGCACTTGGACACAGCCTGAGATTACAAGGTGTCTATGGATGGGTTTGCAAAAAGTAAGATTAATTTATTCATCATTATGTCTCAAGGACATATATATTGACTTATTTTGTGGAAACTCTAAAATAGTAAATATATAAATAATATATAAAATAGTAAATATATAAAACTGAGAAGGTAAATGCACAAGATAGAAGGAGAGGGGGGAGTGAGTTTTGGGTGTTGTTGCCTTAATGACATTATTTCCTCATATTTGCATAGTAATTTCCAGTTTATGAAGTATATTTGCATGCTGGGAAGGAGCAAAATATTACAATCCCTATATATTTTCACATGAAGGAACAAGTCTTTAGAAAGATGAAATGACTTGCCCCAAATCACAAACTAAGTTACACTGGAAAGATTATCCTTGAACTCCATGACTCTTGACTATTTCTACCATACTGCCTTCAAGACTCAGAGTTCTTTTCTATACATGTCAATGTACATGAATATAGAATGCACAGAAAGCAAAATACTGTGTATAGGCACTGATAATGAAGTTTTTCTCATTGCTAACTGAAACGGAAATGATCATAATACATCACTGCAACAAATTCCAAACGTTGTCCAGACTGAATTTAGAGCCTGGAATGCAGAATGTTTAAGTATTATGTGAATCCTGAAAGCCTTTTAATTATACCAGGAATTCAGGGTTTTTTTTTTTAAGTTTATTTGTTTTGAGAGGGAGCAAGAGCACGAGTTGGGTAGGGGCAGAGAGAGAGGGGAGACAGAAAATCCCAAGCAGGTTCCACACTGTCAGCACAGAGCCCAATGTGGGGCTCAAACCCATGAACCATGAGACCATGATCTGAGCCAAAACCAAAAGTCAGATGCTTAATTGACTGAACCACCCAGGTGCTCCCAGTTTTAATTTTTGATGGAATTATATCTGTCAGGACAAATGAAATTTAGAGTATAGATCATATGGAATTAGTTAAAATAAGGTAATTGTGAAAAACACAACTGCTGTTTTAAGACTGCCATGGTACATGAATACAGAAAACATTGGATAAAAGGTCCAATGCAAAATAAACTTTCCTAGGGATGAAACCAATGGGTGTTTCAGCACAGCTTCAGGACTGTTTGGATCACAATGAAGGGGAAGCAGTATGGCAGGCCAGTGGAACATATGCTGCCCCATGAGGCAAGAATTCTGGTTTCTAAGCCCCTTTCATTTTGACTAGCTACATGGTTTAGGCAAGTGATTCTGTGAGTTTCAGTTGCCTTATCAGCAAAGTGGGGCTTATTTTTACCTGCATGAAGTCAGACAGCTGGAGCAAATGGTCTCCTGAGATTCCTTCCCATTTTAAGGGTCTAAGATTGTAAGCTTTCCTCTCTGGTTTCCGTTTTCCCCTCTGTGGACCTTTATTCATGAATTTATCTAAGCCCATGTAACAGACTTATATTTTGGCCTTCAGGGTAATGAGTTTCACTGAAGTTCCAATTTCTTTTTCTTTAAAACTCATTCTTTCAAGCACTGTGGAGCTGTGGAATGAGACTAGTACTCTGGGACTTGGTCCAATCTGCCAGTTCCTTGGTGGCACTAAATCCCAGGTTGATTTGAACAACAGAAATGCAGGAGAATAGCTATGGGTAAAGGGGAAATAAATCTAAGCCCTGTCTTCATTTCTTTCCTAAATCACTTGTATTTATAATCTATGAAGGATTTTCTTTGTGAATTTAAAATTGACGCCTCCAATCTTTAGCTTAATAAAAATTAATTTAATTTATTTTCATTGTTGTCAGATAACTTGCATTCCTCAGGGTAGGGTATTTGTTATGATTCTTAATTACATTATAATTTTTTTTGCGATCATCACACACACACACACACACACACAAATAACAATGGTATTATATAACACAAAAGAGTGAACCTAAATTACAGTAGAGGAAGATAATATGGAGTAAAGTGCATTCATAATCCAAGAAAATAGAACTTGCCCACAGCAAATATTAATTATGGGAACAGTTATCTGAGCAGCATCACTTATTTGAGGGACAGGAAATAACTCTGAATCTCATGCCAGTATTGTTTTACAAATCAAATGATATTTGCTTTGATTCAGAAGACAATATGTGGTTTTTAAACTGAATTATTTTTTAAATTAAATTTTCTTTCAGATTTCAGTAAGTCAGGACAGTGAATAACTCTATATTCTTGGACCTTCAAATATATTTCTCTAGCCAACATAAAGTCACCTCAAATCCTAGATGGGGTTTTCAAACTGAAAATGCATTTCATGATTTCTTTTGTATGCAGAAACAGCCAACCCATGTTTGGTTTTTTATTTACTCAGCAAATAGTTTTAATTTTTTTAACGTTTATTTATTATTGAGAGACAGAGACAGAGCATGAACATGGGAGGGGCAGAGAGAGGGGGAGACACAGAATCCGACGCAAGCTCCAGGTACTGAACTGTCAACACAGAGCCTGACATGGGGCTCGAATTCATGAGCTGTGAGATCAGGACCTGAGCCTAAGTCAGATGCTTAACAGACTGAGCCACCCAGGCATCCCATATTCAGCAAATAGTTTTAAACTACCAGCTTTGCAGCAGATACTGTACTAAGCCCTGGGATATCATGGTGAACAAGACAGATGTGGTTTCTGCCCTCATGGGATTTAAAGTCTAGTAGGAAGACAGTCACAGAACAAGTAATTACCAGTGTTTGTAAAGACACCCTAAAGACAATTCAAGATGAGGTTTAAAACCATGCTCAGGCTATACACATCAGCTGTGTGTCCTCAGACAAGTTACCTTCTCAGAAGCTCAGGTTTTTTTTTTTTTATTTCTAATAAAGGAATCTGCCTTTTAGAATTGTCATGATAATAAAAATAGATATTTGATAGAAAAGTGTTTTTTAAAATATTAAACAGTCTATACATATTAGTGATGCTGGTATTTTTCTTTATATACATTTATTTGTTTGAGAAGTTGGTAGGCATACATGGACCATTTAGATTCAGAGCCCTTTTATCTCTTCATTCCTATGCTTGGTCACCAGTTCTTCCCTTCCTTTGTTCCTTATGCCTCTTTCTTCTCACTTCCCCCACTGCTCTCTTCCCCTCCTCAAAGGCCTCTTTGACTAGGTTAGGACTGTGAGTTTCAAGGCATTAATAGTTTTATTCTTGTTAGGTTGTTCCAGGAATAGCTACTTTGTACATTTCTTATCTCTTAATTGATTCACTTTGTTAGGTAAGTAGGTAATGATGATTTTGCAAGGATGTGGTATTTGCTATCCTTGCCCAGTGATACACAAATGGTATACAAGTCTACTTTCCAGTGGTATATAGTTGGTGTACAATTCTATTTTCTATCAGCCTCTCAATGCTGGTTAAATATCCTTTAAGATAGACTCAAAACTTACAGAAAACTCACATTGCCTTGTTTGAAAACAACAATTTGTAGAAGACTGATCATTTTAATGGAAGTAGACCCAAAATAGGACCAGGATTGTGTGAAGGCACAATGAAAGGACTACTATGAGAGTTTGCTTCTATCTCAACATATCACCATCATTTATTTTGCCAATAAGTGTACAATTCCCTACTATTAGTCACTGATTAGAGCAAAGACATTGAATCTATTAATTCACAGAAAATGTTTTTTAGAGAAGGTGGATTTGAGAGAGGTTTTTGAAGCTTAGCAGAATGGATTGGTTAATGAGAAGTAGACTATCATGCAAAAGTTTTGAAAGATGGAATAATTTAATTAAAATGGAAGTCTGAGACAGATTAGATAGGCAGTGTCATGTAGGATGTTCTGCCATGAGAATAGTGTTAAAGAGGCATAGTGTAATGACAAAAACTGTAACTGAGAGTTTAGAAATCTGACTCCTACTTCCCATCAATTGTTATTAGCTTTGAGACCTCAAACCCTTCTCCTATTTGGGGTTCAGTTTTCTTATTTGCAAAATAATTGGGGAGTGGAAATTAGACTATATAATCCCAACCATAAAATATGAGAAGCTCATAGAAAACTATTAAAATAATCCAGTAATACTGTGAAGAGTATGTGCATAATGGTGGCAGTGGAAATGAAGCAGAGGGAACAAACTGGAGAGAGAAGCATTTTGTAGGAATTATTGTTAGGATTCAGTGAATAACTGTATGGTAGATGGATTAGAAAGATGAGTCAAAACTGTTTTCAAAGTGTCAATTCTGAACAACTGGGTAAATGAGATTGACAATAACAGAGATGGGAGAATAGAGAGAAAAGTTTGTGAGTAAAGGGGATGAATTGCCGGTGAAGTGCAAGGAGAGTCAAGATGATATGAAACTCTGTTGTGATGTGAAAAATTCTAGAAGAGAGTGGGCAACCATGCCAGCACTACTGTAAATTGAGAAGAGCATAGAAGAAAGGATTTGGTGTCTAGAAGAAGAGATCATCTAAGAGAAGATGAATGGTATCAAGAATATGCAAATGTGTACATATATGTGCACAAGGCATTTTCTTCTCCGTTATATCCAACATTGTCTCTGAAAAAAATGGAGAAAACTCAAAACATGATGATCTGTGTAATTGGTCTTTGGTATTCCTTTCATTGTGTATATATTCTGGTTAGGAAACAGTGGATGGGGTAAAATGTAAAGGAGTTGTTGATAAAATGAAGGTTAGAAATTGTGAAGCAAAGTACAAATGGAAGGACTTCCTATGAATCCCCAGTATTATTGCCTGGATACTTTTCAGTTCAAAATAGATCCTCCTTCATGGTCAGTGAGAAGTTCTACTTTTTAATTCTCTTGATTTTTCTATAAACACAGAAATCTAATAGCTGCTTGATTATTACCTGCCTTTTATTATTTCCTTTCCCCATGATGTTTAATTTCACAAACAATTTTTTTTTCTGAAAATGAGGTTAGGTAGAGTTGAAATGTGTTGTATTTCATCTGTAGCAACATATCGAAAGGAACTCACAATTGTGTACAGATTGTATAACACCTTTAGATGAATCTTATTTCCTTCCCTTAGATGGTGCTAATAGGGTATGAAAGGAAAGTATGATTATGTAAGATCATTATTATGGTATTATATTAAGTCCTGGAGTCACTTGAATGGTTTGGAATTAAAAACAAATTATTCTCTGAGAAGTCCATATTACTGTTCACAGAGATGACAACCTATTTCTTTTATCAGCTAGAGTCCCAAGACATTTACCCTCTTTTTTCTTCTTCTTTATCCTAGAGATTTTTCAAAATCTCTCCAAAACAATTGCAGTACAAGTGAATGAAAAGAAATCTAGTGCAACTATTAGAGAAATTTGGTTTTGCTCTCAGATAAAAATAGTCTTTTTATCTGTTTGCACTGTGGCTTGAGGATCAGTAACATACTTGTGAAAGATGTAGCATACCCAAACTAGAAAACCTTTGTTAAAGCCCTTATGGGGTACAGGAGTACTGATGCATAGGGGCACTTGTACCCCAATGTTTATAGCAGCACTCTCAACAATAGCCAAATTATGGAAAGAGCCTAAATGTCCATCAACTGATGAATGGATAAAGAAATTGTGGTTTATATACACAATGCAGTACTACGTGGCAATGAGAAAGAATGAAATATGGCCCTTTGTAGCAACGTGGATGGAACTGGAGAGTGTGATGCTAAGTGAAATAAGCCATACAGAGAAAGACAGATACCATGTGTTCACTCTTATGTGGATCCTGAGAAACTTAACAGGAACCCATGGGGGAGGGGAAGGAGAAAAAAAAAAAAGAGGTTAGAGTGGGAGAGAGCCAAAGCAGAAGAGACTCTTAAAAACTGAGAACAAACTGAGGGCTGATGGGGGGTGGGAGGGAGGGGAGGGTGGATGATGGATATTGAGGAGGGCACCTTTTGGGATGAGCACTGGGTGTTGTATGGAAACCAATCTGACAATAGATTTCATATATTGAAAAAATAAATAAATAAAGCCCTTATGTATAAGGGATGTCACTGAAATTGTCTGCCACTCCAGACAATGGAACCTTGACAGCAATTATTAAGTGGGGTTGACCTGTCCCAGGCAACTCTCAACAAAAATGTCACAATGTTAACGTACAGCTTTAGAGGACAACAAAAAGGTTGATTGGGGATTACTAAACAAACACAATGAAATGAAACAACAATTTTCTAAACAGTTTAGCATATATAAGTACAACATAAGAGCTAGTCCTCTAATACTAATAACTAATTTCCCTCCACAAGGAATTTTCTTTTTAGATGTTACTTGAGGGTAAGAACATTTCTATATTCTTCTACGATCCATATTTCTTTAAGTTTGGAGTTGTTTAAGTTCTTATGATCCTTGTTAGAGTGCGCCAAGTTGTTCTTGCCCTATGTTGCTCTGCCCTTGGGGTGTTCTATATCACGGTCCCTTAATCCAGCCTCTGACTGAACATTTGCTCCATAATCATTTTCAGTTCAGAGTATTTATTATTTTTATTACTAAAGAAGCTTGGAGTTTCTGTGAAATGTGTCCTGTATGTTACATATTACATTGAGAATGATTTCTTAGGTGGGTTTTTTTGGCCCTTTGGCATTCTTTTTTATCTCCTGTGAATGTGTGGTGTTTTTTGGAGAGCTGCCTCCATCCATACTATGAAGATGGAAACAGTGTTTTAAATTCTGTACTTATTCTGGTAGAAAAACTAACTTCCAGACTGGATCTAAATTGTAATGAGTGAAGCTTGGATGCCATAACATTTCCTATTTAACACTATTAAGCATTCCCCCCTGGCTACAGCAGTTCAGGATTTTATTGTTTTGTACCTGCTGTGATGTGGACTATGGCTGATCTCAGTGACACATAAAACCAGCCATGACTTCTGCTTTCCTGAACTGTAACTCCAGATTGACAGACTGAGCTGGAGGAAAGAATCAGATCCTAAGAGAGGTAGGACTTGTTCTACTTAGATATGTTTCTTAAGTGTGATAAGATTTGTAATTGAAACTACAATTAATATATTTTTGCAGATTTTTTAAATTGGTGTAGTAATCTTACTAGTCATGGCTTGAGCAAAGGATTATGACTAGGATATAGAATATTTCTGTTACTAGATATTTGCATGGTATCTCACACTAAGACCTCAAACAACCAGAGTTGAATTAAGTGCATTCCTTAATTAATTGGGATATTTAAGTGAGGCTTCAGGTTTAGGAGAAAATGATGAATATATGGAAACAATTCCACATCAAGCATCTACTGAATGACTTATTTTTTCAATACTTTTTTTAATCTTATTTTTTTAATTTACCTCCATATTAGTTAGCATATAGTACAACAATGATTTCAGGAGTAGATTCCTTAGTGCCCCTTACCCATTTAGCCCATCTCCCCTCCCACAACCACTCCAGTAACCCTTTGTTTGTTCTCCTTATTTAAGAGTCTCTTACATTTTGTTCCTGTCCCTGTATTTATATTATTTTTGCTTCCCTTCCTTTATGTTCATCTGTTCTGTGTCTTAAAGTCCTCATATGAGTGAAGTCATATGATATTTGTCTTTCTCTGACTAATTTCACTTAGCATAATACCCTCTAGTTCCATCCACATAGTTGCAAATTACAAGATTTCATTCTTTTTGATTGCTGAGTAATACTCCATTGTATATGTATGTATGTATATGTGTGTGTATATGTGTACATATACATATACATATATATATATATATATATATATATAAACTATAGAAAACTTAAACATATATATGTGTATATATATAGACACATATACACACACATACACACACACATCTATATATGCTATTCAGGGTCTTTCTGGTTCCATACAAATTTTAGGATTATTTATTCTAGCTCTATGAAGAATGATGGTGTTATTTTGATAGGGGTTGCATTGAATATGTATATATGTATATATCACATCTTCTTTATCCATGCATCCATCGATGGACATTTGGGCTGTTTCCATACTTTGGCTATTGTTGATAGTGCTGCTATAAACATTGGGGGTGCATGTGTCCTTTCAAAACACCATACCTTTATCCCTTGGAAAAATATCTACTAGTGAAATTTCTGGGTCATAGGGTAGTCCTATTTTTAGTTTTTTGAGGAAACTCCATACTGTTTTCCAGAGTGGCTGCACCAGCTTGCATTCCCACCAGGAATGCAAATGAGGTCCTCTTTCTCCGCATCCTCACCAACATCTGTTGTTGCCTGAGTTGTGAATGCTAGCCATTCTGACAGGTGTAAGGTGGTACCTCATTGTGGTTTTGATTTGTATTTCCCTGATGATGAGTGATATTGAGCATTTTTTCAATGGTCAGTGGGCCATCTGGATGTCTTCTTTGGAAAAGTGTCTATTCATGTCTTTTGCCCATTTCTTCACTGGATTATTTGTTTTTTGGGTGTTGAGTTTGATAAGTTCTTTATAGACTTTGGATACTAACCCTTTATCTTATATGTCGTTTGCAAATATCTTCTCCCATTCTGTTGGTTGCCTTTTAGTTTTGATGGTTGTTTCCTTTGCTGTGCAGAAGCTTTTTATTTTGATGAGGTCCCAATAGTTCATTTTTGCTTTTGTTTCCCTTGCCTCCGGAGACGTGTTGAGTAAGAAGTTGCTGTGGGCAAGATCAAAGAGGTTTTTGCCTCCTTTCTTCTTGAGGATTTTGATGGCTTCCTGATTTACATTTATGTCTTTCATCCATTTTGAGTTTACTTTTGTGTATGATGTAAGAAAGTGGTCCAGGTTCATTCTTCTGCATGTCGCTGTCCAGTTTTCCCAGCACCACTTGCTGAAGACACTTTATTCCGTTGGATATTCTTTCCTGCTTTGTCAAAGATTAGTTGGCCATACGTTTGTTGGTCTATTTCTGGGTTCTCTATTCTGTTCCATTGATCTGAGTGTCTGTTTTTGTGCCAGTACTGTACTGTCTTGATGATTACAGCTTTGTAGTATAGCTTGAAGTCTGGGAATGTGATGCCTCCTGCTTTGGATTCTTTTTCAAGATTGCTTTGGCTATTCAGGGTCTTTTCTGGTTCCATACAAATTTTAGGATTATTTATTCTAGCTCTGCAAAGAATGCTGGTGTTATTATGATAGGGGTTGCATTGAATATGTAGGTTGCTTTGGGTAGTATTGACATTTTAACAATATTTGTTCTTCCTATCCAGGAGCATGGAAGCTTTTTCCATTTTTTTTTTTTTTTTGGTCTCTTCTTCAATTTCTTTCTTAAGTTTTCTATACTTTTCAGTGTATAGGTTTTTCACCTCTTTGGTTAGATTTATTCCTAGGTATTTTATGGGTTTTGGTGCAATTGTAAATGGGATCTATTCCTTGATTTTTCTTTCTGTTGCTTCATTGTTCGTGTATAGGAATGCAATCAATTTCTGTGCATTGATTTTATATCCTGCAACTTGGCTGAATTCATGAATCAGTTCTAGCAGTTTTTTGGTGCCCTCTTTTGGGTTTTCCATATAGAATACCATGCCATCTGTGAAGATTGAAAGTTCGAACTCCTACTGGACAATTTGGATGCCTTTTAATTCTTTGTGTTGTCTGATTACAGATGTTAAGACTTCCAATACTATGTTGAATAACAGTGGTGACAGTAGACATCCCTGTCTTGTTCCTGACCTTAGGGGGAAAGCTCTCAGTTTTTCCCCATTGAGGAGGATATTAGCGTTGGGTCTTTCGTATATGGCTTTTATGATCTTGAGGTATGATTCTTCTATACCTACTTTCTCGAGGGTTCTTATCAAGAAAGGATGCTGTATTTTGTCAAATGCTTTCTCTGTATCTATTGAGAGGATCATATGGTTCTTGTCCTTTCTTTTATTGATGTGATGAATCACGTTAATTGTTTTGTGGATATTAAACTAGCCCTGCATCCCAGGTACAAATCCCACTTGGTCATGGTGAATAATTTTTTTAATGTATTGTTGGATCCAGTTGGCTAATATCTTGTTGAGGATTTTTGCATCCATGTTCATCGGGGAAATTGGTCTATAGTTCTCCTTTTTAGTGGGGTCTCTGTCTGGTTTTGGAGTCAAGGTAATGGTGGCTTCATAGAAAGAGTTTGGAAGTTTTCCTTCCATTTCTGTTTTTTGGAACAGCTTCAAGAGAATAGGTGTTAACTCTTCCTTAAATGTTTGGTATAATTCCCCTGGAAAGCCCCTGGACTCTTGTTTATGGGGGATTTTTGATTACTAATTCGATTTCCTTACTGGTTATGGGTCTATTCAAATTTGCTATTTCTTCCTGTTTCAGTTTTAGTAGTAGTGTATGTTTCTAGGAATTTGTCCATTTCTTCCATATTGCCCATTTTATTGGCATATAATTTCTCATAATATTCTCTTATTATTGTTTGTATTTCTGCTGTGTTGGTTGGGATCTCTCCTCTTTCATTCCTGATTTTATTTATTTGGGTCCTTTCCTTTTTCTTTTTGATCAAACTGGCTAGTGGTTTCTCATTTTTTTTTCAGTCTTTCAAAGAACCAGCTTCTAGTTTCATTGATCTGTTTTACTTTTTTTTTTTTTTTTGGTTTTGATAGCATTAATTTCTGCTCTAATATTTATTATTTCCTGCCTTCTGCTGGTTTTGGCTTTTATTTTCTGTTCTTTTCCCAGCTCTTTAGGTGTAAAGTTAGGTTGTGTGTCTGATATCTTTCTTCCTTCTTAGAAAGGCCTGGTTTACTGTATACTTTCCTTTTATACTGCCTTTCCTGCTTCCCAGAGGTTTTGGGTTGTGGTGTTAATATTTTCATTGGCTTCCATTAATTTTTTAGTTTTCTCTTTAACTTCTTGGTTAGCTCATTCATTCTTTAGTAGGATGTTCTTTAGTCTCCAGGTATTTGTTAACTTTCCAAATTTTTTTCTTGTGGTTGATTTCGAGTTTCATAGCATTGTGGTCTGAAAATATGCACGGTATCATCTTGATCTTTTTGTACTTGTTGAGGGATAATTTGTGTCCAGTATTTGGTCTATTCTGGAGAACGTTCCATGTGCATTGGAGAAGAATGTATATTCCACTGCTTTAGGATGAAATATTGTGAATATATCTGTTAAATCCATCTGGTCCAGTGTGTCATTCAAAGCCATTGTTTCCTTGTTGATTTTCTTATTAGATTATCTGTCCATTGCTGTGAGTGGGTTGTTGAAGTCCCCTACTATTATGGTATTACTATCATTGAGTTTCTTTATGTTTGTGATTAATTCAAATATTTGGGTGCTTCCACTATTGGCGCATAAATGTTTACAATGTTAGATCTTCTTGGTGGATAGACCCCTTAATTATGCTATAATGCCCTCCTTCGTCTCTTGTTACAGTCTTTATTTTGAAGTATAGATTGTCTGATATAAGTATGGCTAGTCTGCCTTTCTTTTGTTGACCATTAGCATGAGAGCTGGTTCTCGATCCCCTTACTTTCAATCTGAAGGTGTCTTTTGGTCTAAAGTGGGTCTCTTATAAACAGCGTATAAATGGTCTTGTTTTCTTATCCATTCTGTTACCCTATCTCTTTTGATTGCAGCATTGAGTCCATTGGCATTTAGAGTGAGTACTGAAAGATATGAATTCACTGCCATTATGTTGCTCATAGAGTTGGAGTTTCTGGTGGTGTTCTCTTGTCCTTTCTAGTCTTTGTTGCTTTTAGTCTTTATTTATTTGTTTTTTTCCCCCATCTTTTCTCCCCTCAGAGAGTCCCCCTAAAAATTTCTTGCAGGGCTGGTTTAGTGGTCACAAACTCCTTTAATTTTTGTTTTTCTGGGAAACTTTTTATCTCTCCTTCTATTTTGAATGATAGCCTTGCTGGATAAAGAATTCTTGACTGCATATTTTTCTGATTCAGCACATTGAATATATCCTGCTACTCCTTTCTGGCCTGACAAGTTTCTGTGGATATGTCTGCTGCAAATATGATCTGTCTTCCCTCATAGGTTAAGGGCTTTTTTTTTTTCCCTTGCTGCTTTCATGATCCTCTCCTTGCCTGAGTATTTTGTGGATTTGACTATCATATGCCTTGTTGATGGTCATTTTTTGTTGAATCTAATGAGGGTCCTCTGTGCTTCCTGGATTTTGATGTTTGTGTCTTTCTCCAGGTTAGGAAAGTTTTCCCCTGTGATTTGCTCACATAACAATTCTACCCCTATTTCTCTCTCTTCCTCTTCTGGGACCTCTATGATTCTGATGTTGGTCCTTTTTAATGAGTCACTGATTTCTCTAATTCTTAAAACGTGCTCTTTTGCCTTCATCTCCCTCCTTTTTTCTGCTTCATTATTCTCCATAAGTTTGTCCTCTATATCGCTGATTCTCTGTTCTGCCTCATCCATCCTTGCTGCCACGGCATCCATTTGAAATTGCAGCTGAGTTATAGCATTTTTTTACTTCATCCTGACTAGCTTTTACTTCTTTTATCTCCACAGAAAGGGATTCTAACCTATTTTCAACTCCAGCTAGTATTCTTATTATCGTGATTCTCAATTCTGGTGCAGACATCTTGCTTGTATTTGTATTGGTTAAGTCACTAGCTGTTGTTTCATTCTGCTCTTTCTTTTGGGGTGAATTCCTTCGTTTCATCATTTTGAAGGGAGAAACATAATTAATTAGGTAAAAACTTTAAAAAAATATTAAAATAAAAAAACATTAAAATTAAAAAATTAAAAACAAACACACACAAAAAATAAATCAAACAAATGATGCTAGATCCTAGGTGTGTTTTGATTTGGGTGTTGAAAGGGTCCTTGTAGATTAGAGAAAAAAGGGGAAAGAAGAGAAAAAAGGAAATTGTTTGAAAATTTGAAAAAATGAATACATTGAAGTAGACTAAAATGAAATGATGGAAGTAAAATGGAATTTGAAAGAATTTACACAAAAATAAAAAATGTAGTAGAAAAAACATTAAAAATATAAAATATTAAAAATATTAAATATATTTTAATAAAAATTGAAATAAAAATGATTTCTTTCTTTCTGTATTCAAGAAAAAGAAAAGAAACAAAAAAGAAAAAAGAAAGAAATTTGAATAGATGGACCTAACAGACTGAAATATGACTGAAATTACTTCATTTTCCCCTAGAAGTCAAACTATGAAGGACTTTATAGTCCATAAACTAAGTAGGCAGAGAGACATGTATTCCTGAAGAGCGAGGTTGGCCCAGTTAGGCGGAGCTTAGTGTAATGGCTCTGTTCTCCACTAGATGGCACCACTTAACTTACTGGGGTAGATTGTTGTGCTTGTAGGTATGTATGCGCCTGCATGCGGGCAGTGAAAATGGCATCACCCAGCTACCCAGTCTCTAGTATCAGAACTCTGTTTTCCATGATCAGCAATTGTGCACCCATTCTTTGGCTTCTGTCCACTCCCTTCTTTTTCACAGTCTGTGACCAAGCCCCAGGCAGCACCTCCCTCCTGAGTTTTGTCTCCAATGCAGGTGTTTTTCCCATCCCTTACTTCTGAGGGGCTTTGGCTTTTACCTCTTTTGCCCCTCTGTGAGAGGGTCTCACCAAGTATTGGCCAGGTGGCCCCCGCACCCAGGAATATTTGCAGGTCTGTGCTGTTGCTGATGCCCAGAGACTGTGGCCAGGTGCCAGCCCACCCCAAAAGAAGTTCACACGATTGTGTAGCAGCAGCATTTCAGGGATTATGGGAAATCACAACACACATCTGGCACCAGGCTTAACGACCTTGTTCCAGCACCAGTGAATGTGGTTGTTCTCCTGGGTCCACTGGCACCTTGCTTTTTGTGAACCCACACAGCCTCTACCAGGTGTCCTCCCAGCAGGGGAACCACCTCTCCCCATGTGGCCTGAAAAGACCCAGACTCCACTCTGCTCCTGGGGATTCGCCCTTCCCACCAGAGCACTGCCAGGTGTTGAGCTGCAGAGTTCCAGACTCTGCACTCCCCCTGTTTACAGTCTTAATGGTATTTAAACCATCTCCTTTCTCCCCTTTTAGTTCAGTCACTGCAGCTGTTTCTGCTTTTTCCACTTTCTCTCCAGCTGCTTTTGGGGTGGTGCTTTTCCCATATTCTCTCCCCTCCTTCCCCCCCCCCCATCTCTGTCCTTTCTCCACATGCAAAAGTGGCTCCCTGCCCTCCGCAGCTTCTCTCTCTCCCAGTTCACCTCTCTGTGCCTTGTACCTGCTAAATTTTGTGTTTCACGTTGTGCAGGTTGTTGTGTTAATCCTCAGATCAGTTTTCTCGGTGTGCAGGATGCTTTAGTGTTCGTCTGGCTGTATTTCATGGACGTGAGACACACAAATAACTTCCATGCTGTTCCACCATCTTGGTTCCTCCTGAATTACTTATTTATTCATTTATTAACTTGGTATTATGCACTGGATAAAATGACAGAGGACACAGTTGTTTTCATTCAAGTAGAAACAGACAAATGGACTAGTGTATCACTTCAATAAAATGTTATAGGGATGTTATGGAATGCATAGGATATACAACTATGGGGATATCAGGAATGGGTTCCTAAGATGGTGACATATGAAGTTAATTTTGAAGGATTAATAGAACTAGGCCAAGTAAAATAGGAATAGGGCAAATGGTACTCTAGGCAAAGGATAAGCATGATGGAAGAAGGTATATAGCCAAGAACTGCAAGTAGTTCATTGTGGCTGCAACACACAGTTAAACCCTGGACAGTGGAAGCAAAGGAAGTTGGATTCATATGCGGAAGCCATATTGTTAAGGAATGTGTGTGTCAGGTTAAGACATTTAGATTGTATCATGAAGGCAATGGAGAGTTCAGAGTTTTCAGATGTAAGGGGTCATGGCTGTATTTGCAGTTTAGAGGGATACCTCTGATGGAATGTTGAGGTTGGATTGCAGAATATAAGACAGGAGGAAAGAAGAATAATTGTTTGGCTATTGTATTAGGCCAGGTGAGAAATGAGGAGATGGCAGTGGGAATGGAAGGGATAGGGGTAGATATTCAGACAGATGGTGAGGAAGATTTGTGAGCTTGAATGGATAAGATACGGTGAATTTGACACACAGACTGAGATGTAGAAAATAAGAGAACTAGGAGGATAGGACATGGGGGACAATGACAAATACACTTTCATACATGACAAAAATACTTGGAGATGGAAATCACATTTTCTGTGGGCAGGGACCTTAGCCAATGGCATACAGTATGACAGTCCTAAGGCTTTGCACCAGCCTCGCTTAGCAAAGAGAGATTCAAGTATGTTCACTAGACCAGATTGATTAAAGAAAGTCTCAGATAAAGGTGCAGTTGCACAGCAATTTAATTAGCTAGTACCCACCATTCCCTTAGCATCTCACTTATTGATGTTTTATTGTACTTCTTAGAAGATAAGCCTATCTTGGGGCACCTGGGTGGCTCAGTCAGTTAAGCGTCCGGCTTCAGTTCAGGTCATGATGTCACACTTTGTGAGTTCTAGCCCCACATAGGGCTCTGTGCTGACAGCTGAGAGCCTGGAGCCTGCTTTGGACTCTGTCTCCCTCTCTCTCTCTGCCCCTCCCCTGCTCACATTCTGTCTCTCTCTCTCTCCTTCAAAAATAAATAAACATTAAAAAATAAGATAAATTTATCTTGGCATCAGATATTCTATAATATCACTGTCACTTTGGCTTTTTCATTATTTCTAAAGTGCATCACGTTTTCCTAATCACTGCCAAGGAGACAAGGAGCAATCCTCCATTTTATAATTGATAAAATTCTCTTTAGTTTGAAATTTCACATTCTCTATTACCCCTAGAGTGGATCTATTATTTTTTCCTTGACCCTTCACTCATATTCATTATTGATTTCTCCTGAAGGATGCCAAAGCAATTACTGCCTACTTTTTACTTTATCCCGCATGAAAGGATCTCCCATGCCTTCTTAGGGCCCTACAAAATCAAGGGTTGTTTACACCAATCACACAACTCAACACTTTTTCTAAGCTTTTCAAGATAAAAGTTTAAAGTGCCCCTGATTAAGGTGCTTCTGTGATTGTCGCTCTGCATCAAGTTCCATACTTCTTCATTCTTTCCTTAGAGCTTCTTTTCACAGTCCAGGAAGCAGCCTTGAGTAAACAAAATGCTGAGGAAGGGAGGAGTTCAGAGTAGTTTGATTTCCTAATTAGCTGTCTAGAAAGTAGTTAACCCTTGCAACACAGAGGTTAGGGGCACTGACACCCCTTTCCCTCTGCTGTGCAGTCAAAAATACTTGTATAAATTTTGACTCCCCCAAAACTTAACTAGAAGCTTTACTGATAATAAAAACAGTCAACACATATTTTGTATGTTATATGTATTATATTCAGTATTCTTAGAATAAAGTAAGCTAGAGGAAAGAAAACATTATTAAGGAAATAATAAGGAAGAGAAAATGTATATACAGTACTGTATCAAAAAAATCCACATGCAGTTCAAACCTATGTTGTTCAAGGGTCAACTGTGTTGAAAATTCCTTTGTTTCTCTTGTTTTCACTGATAATCTTTTTAGAGTATCTAAATCTACATTGTTGCCTGGTGTGTCTGTGCTAGTGAATCAAATTGAATTGACCTTTGATGTTTCCTTTGATGAATGGTCTTTTTAGGACTGTTGTCATTATTCTGACCTTTATTGATCATTGTCAGTTAAAGATGAAAAAACATGGCAATAGGGTCAAAGGTGGTATCTGACTCGTGATTCCATTGTTTACCATCTGTGTGACCTTAGCTAAGTCATTTAATTTTTCTTAACTCCCTGTTTCTTCAACTATAAAAATACATAATCATATGTACTCTGGTTTCTTCTGAGATTGGTGTGTTTTTCAAATCGGGAAAGCATTTTACGAATTTCCAGGCACTAATACATGTAATTTGGTAGTTTTGGGCACATATTTATAAGGTATGAGAGAAAAAATGAAATTTCATTGCTATTCTCTGAATGAACAGTGAATATGTATGGTGATCTAGCAGAATTTGTGTGTTAAACCAAAGATATTTTAGAACGTTAGGTTTTTAAAAATAAAAACATGAGAGTTAACATTTATTGGGTGTTTGTCATATGCCAAACAATGTTCTATATGCTTTAAACGAATTTTATCATTTCCTGGTAACAAGAGTGAGCCTTTATTATTGTTAGGACAACTTTACAGGTAAGGAGATTTGCTCTAGTTCATCCAGATAGTAAGTGGAAGAGAGATGAAATTTAAATCTGGGCCTCGTCAAAACCTATGATTTTAGCCACAGTCCCTTCTTCATAATCTTGATATGAGCTTGCTTAAATTTGTTTTTACAAGGTTATCATACAACTGTATTGTAGCAGAACAATCTAGGTTAATTGGGGTACCAGTTTTTACTATGCATAGGAGAGAGAAAGGTCACAGCAGCCATATAATACAGAAGTGATGGTTCTTACGTTTTAGAAATCTTGTCCACTGATTTCTTTGTCAACTATAGGAGCAGATGTAACAAAGTCCATCACAGATACTCAGAGAGAAAACTGTTGAAACAACTTTTGCTCATTAGATTTAAAATGTTTTTCCATGTTTACTTATTTTTGAGACACACAGAGAGGACACAAGCAGGAAAGGGGCAGAGAGAGAGGGAGACACAGAATCCAAAGCAGGCTCCAGGCTCTGAGCTGTCAACACAGAGCCTAATGCAGGGCTCGAACCCACAAACTGTGAGATCATGACCTGGGCCAAAATCAGACACTTAACCAACTGAGCCACCCAGGCACCCCAACATTTTAAAGTTCTAGAAGGAAAGGGGCATATGCCTGGCAGAAAGGTTGGCACATAGTTGGTATCCAATGAGTGTTTCTTCTCTCTTATTTCACAGCAGAGCTTTTATCTACCCTGAACCCCTGTTGACTGTGGCTAGCTGTATAATTAAGAAACTAGCATAAAATTAGATTCAAATGTAGTGTTTGTGTCTACCAAGCAGTTCTTAAAAGTTCGTGTACACAAGAGGATTTACATTTAATCAATCGTGAAACATGACAAAACTATATAATTTACTTTGAAAAAAACCTGTTTTTGATAAATTGTTAGGGAATATAAGGTGTATCACATTGAAACTAAATTTAGATTAAGTAACTTTAGATACAATGTTTAAGTCTACTGGAAGGAATCTTGAGAGTTCAAATAGATCCTGCCTCCTACTCCCCAATTTACCTTTGGGTAGCTCTGTGGCTAAACTTTACAAAAATTTCTGAGGAATTATATGATGGTTAAGACTAGTTGGAAAGGGACTCTACCAGTCTCCTTATGAAAACATTTCCACGTGTTCCTACGTATACTATTGAGGTAATAATTTACAAATGTAATCAAGAATCAGAATCGCCTAAAGCAGCAATTCTCAAATGTTTTGGGTTTATGATCCCTTCATGCTCTTAAAAATTCTAAGAACATCATATTTTTTACCCATTACATAATTACCTAAATAACATAGCATTACAAAAAGTAATGTTATTTTCCAAAACAAAAAAAATGTATATATAGTGAAAGAATGGAATTGCTTTACATTTTTGCAGTTCTCTTTAATATCTGCATAACAGAAGGCAGCTAGATCATCTCTCTTTTTCTGCATTAAATCTCTTGGAATATGTTGTTTTGTTTGAAGTATAGAAAGAAAATCCAGCCTCAATCAGGTACATAGTTGGAAAGGGAAATAGTATTTTAATAGTCTTTTGGATAATTGTGGATATTTTTCTTTGATGGTATACCAAAATTCAATAGCTGGTAGTTTTCTAAAAGTTAGTTACAATAGTGCATTAGAAACCATATTAAAGGGGTGCCAGGGTGGCTCAGTCAGTTAAGCATCTGACTCTTGGTTTCCATGAGCCCTGCATCCGGTGGAGCTTGAGCCCTAGTTCGGCTTCCACACTGTAGCATGGAGGCTGTGTTGGATTGTCTCTTTCTCCCTCTCTCTCTACCCCTCGCTCACTTGTGCCCTCCTTCTAAATATATATATATTAAATGGTTTTCATACTTTCAGACTTTTCATACACTGTTTCATAAAGATCCTTTGGTTTAACCTACACTCTGAATAGATCTTTTACTCATGCATGATTTTGTAACATCGTTTATTGGTCAGTTGGAAAATTTTAATTCACCAAGTTACACAGATCGTCTAAATTTTTTTTTATTACTTTTCTTTATTTTTGAGAGGCAGAGAGAGACAGAGTGCGTGCGGGGTAGGGGCAGAGAGAGAGGGAGACACAGAATCTGAAGCAGGCTCCAGGCTCTGAGCTTTCAGCACAGAGCCTGATGCGGGGCCCAAACTCACGAACCATGAAATCATGACTTGAGCCGAAGTCAGACGCTCAAATGTCTGAGCCACCCAGGCGTCCCACAGATCTTCTAAATGTTGACACATTTTACTATTCCATATGTACAATCATATTAATTAATATCACCACTGATCTTAGCAAAATCTTTATGGATAGCAAACTGTTATGCCCATTGTTGGAGACAGAAGTTTTCCAAATTTGAATTTTCACTTGACAGCTTGAATTTTATCCTAAGCCACAAATACTGCCAATTGTTTTCTTTGAAGTGACAGTTTCACTTCATTTATGTATCAAGAAAATATCAAGAAATATGTAAATCTGAGTAACCATAGTTTGTCAGTCTTTCTTTCAAGTGAAAATAATGTCCTCTGAGAAAGTAGCTAGTTCAGCTGGCGACTCAAACAGTAACAGAAGTGCTTTTCCTTGAGACAGGTATCATAGTTCAGTATGTATCAGAAGTGCTTTATGCAAATTTTATATTTTGTCACACAGAATATTAAAAAGACACACACTCAAGGATCATGATTTAATAAAATTAATAATTTTAATGCTTTACTGAGGGTATTTTAAAATGAAACTTTTTTTTTGTCATGCATTTACTGCAAATGCGTGTCAGTGAAGACTACTATAATAACTACGAGCACTATATTGTGCTACTGCCTTGACTCATACTAAGCTACCAGAAGTTTTAGCCACCATTGCTTTTGTACCATCAGAACAAATGTTAGCACAATTAAACGACACCAGTTATTCTTATGAAAATAGATTTGAAGTCTCCCTGAATCACTGAACCTCAGGTATGCAGACCATACTTTGAAAATATCTTTAAAATGCTATTTTTTTTACCAGACTTTCAGAAGTTCCAATTCAAGAATTTGGGGGAGGAGTCCAGTAATGTGCATTTTTAACTAGCATTCCAGAGGATTTTGAGAGATTTGGCCTGTGAAACACAATGTTAAAAATCCAGCAGTATAAAAGAGATACTGTCACTTTGGCTCTGATTATGTGAACTGGAATATATGTCTGCCTAAAACACCTAATTATTTAATTTAATAAAATTTATTTTGTTTATAAGCAAAGGATTTTGCTTATTCTATTCAAAGGATTGCATTGATGGCACTTTCTTTTTTTTTTTTTAATATATGAAATTTATTGTCAAATTGGTTTCCATACAACACCCAGTCCTCATCCCAAAAGGTGTCCTCCTTAATACCCATCACCCACCCTCCCCTCCCTCCCACCCCCCCCATCAACCCTCAGTTTGTTCTCAGTTTTTAACAGTCTCTTATGCTTTGGCTCTCTCCCACTCTAACCTCTTTTTTTTTTTCCCCTCCCCCATGGGTTTCTGTTAAGTTTCTCAGGATCCACATAAGAGTGAAACCATATGGTATCTGTCTTTCTCTGTATGGCTTATTTCACTTAGCATCACACTCTCCAGTTCCATCCACGTTGCTACAAAAGGCCATATTTAATTTTTTCTCATTGCACTTTCTAGTGTATAGTAATTTCCTCCCTCACGTCTCCCATATCCACTTCTTTAATTATCTTTTTTCTTTATTTCTTTGCTAGATTGTGAAAGTTAATATTGGACAGAAATGCAGTCTTCTGAGGCTCTGACCATGCTAATAGGAAGTCCTTGCTATGTTTTCACATCTTAAAATAGTAAAAGTTCTCCTTAGCTCTTCCTTCTCAGCTATATCTTTCTAGCCCTGTTTCTACCACTGGAATTCTGACCATTGCTGCCATGCCTGTGGAAAGGCAGAGAATGAGTCTTCCCAGGACTTTTATAGTTGAACAGCCTGTATTCTTTTCCTTAGAAGTAGTACACTGAGGTATGTCTGACAATGAGGAAAAGAGTAAGTGTGAGTTGGAGATAAACCTTGAAAGTGAGTATGAGCATTCCTTATGTAATTGTCCTACTTCTGTTCCCTTTCCCATCAATGAAATCTCTGAAACTAGGACCCAGCCACTCTTTTGATCTCTATTCATCTTTCCATGTTCAGGTATCCTGCAGTTGACTGCCTGGTTTCAGAGCTTTTTTTGAACTTGGGAGACTTCACGCCCCATTGTCCTCCCTTGCTAAAATGTACAAGAAATTTGCACAGCTCACCCCTTCAGGCTTAAAATCTTCCCAGGTGAGAAGAGATTGCATAGGTCTTATTTGCATTTTTGGCTTGACCTGTTCACCTCATCCTTTAAGCCATTTCCTTTGATTTTGAGGGCTCACATTTTATCACCTCAAATACAGTTATGGATCACTATTAGTTTCCAAGGCAGTTGGGTAGTACTAAGCAAAATTTGCTACCCTAAATGCTCAAGCAGGCAGCATCACACATCAGGGAAGTAGACTTTCAATTACAAAGTTGTTTTGTTTTAAATCTTGCCTGGGGGTCATAATTTGTGTGATAGTGGTATTGATGTAATTTAACTGAAAAGGCTATTGTGTATGTGAAATTTTGTTAAAGAGCTACTTTAAAGGGATATAACTTTAATTTTCAAAGATTTTTAATTAATGAGTATGGGACACTGAGACATTTAGTATTTCCTTTTAAAAATCTTACTTTCAAATGTGTGTACTCTTCCCTATTCACTGACCCTACTCCATGCATAGATATGTATATATGTACACAGCTGTTGAAATTTTTAAGATCAAGCACTGGTGCATGTAAGGAAACTACGGCAAATAGAAAGCTCCTGATTACACTTCTATTCCTAAAACGAATTAGATATTTGTGCAACTAATACTTTCAGACTTTATCAGATGTTAGCAAATACATATATTTGTAGAACTTACCCTCTTTGATAAAAAAATCAAATCTATTTGTGGCAAAGCAAGCACATTTTTATAATGATTATTCCAATCAAGTCAGAATCTTTCATACTTACACAACCACTAACAACAATAAAAACAACATTGGGAATAGAAGCATAAACTAAACCATAATTCATGCAAATTTTTCTTCCATGCAATAGGAATTAACTTAATTATATTTTTGTCTGTGACTTCTACTGACTTATGTGTGACAGGATAATTTATTGTGATATTGATTTCTGTATTATTGATTTCTATATTCTTATCACTGAAGTGGACATTTTTTCCATCCCCCATACTGAAAAAATAGCCAAAACTTTTTGTTTCTTTGCCAAAGAAGTGGCAGAAGTGAGAGTGGAGGACTGTTAAATTTTGAGTCACTGAAGGTGGTAGTTTCCAGAAACACAGAAGGTGACCACTATCTAAGCCTTTTAATTTTCAAAAACAGTTTCCTGGAAGGATTGGTTAAGAGGAAGAGAAGTTTCAAGATATGGAAAAGGTGGAATAAGGCCACCTGGAGAGTAGAGATTTGGGGTACAGCTTTCCTAGGTCTCATAATCAGGGATTTTTAATTTGTCAGGAGCAGGGGAAATGGAATCCACTTGCTTTCAGTGCTCCAGATAGGAATTACTGCAGAATGACTATGGAGGCATTACCGTATGTATCATGTACTTAAGAACAATGGTGAAGTTCTTTGTTAGCGAATCTTTGGTCACTTAGGCTTATTAGTATAAGAGGCAATCTGAATCCCATCAGAGCAGAATGACTAAATTAACTTGGAGGGTCTCCATGACAGTGGAATTATATTGTCTAAAATAAAATGTAAAAGATGATAACTATTATGTACTATGGATTTGTATCACCCCTCAATTTTGAGTCACCACTTAAGCCTGGGATTCTGATATAGTCTTGTGAGGGTTGGGAAGATGTCTCCCAAAAGACTAACATCCAGGTTGGTGAACAGTTTGGGAATATTGCACAATTGGGAAATGTAATAAAGACATTCCTTAAATCTAAATATTGTGGAATAAAATCATAAATGTCACAAATGTCTCTACAAACAGGTGATCAATGAGTGGTGATATTTTTCTCATTAGTTTACTTATTTCTCCAATTTACAGTAGCTCAGTTTTTATTAAAGTACAATGCTAATTATAATTACATGCAATCTTACTAAGGAAAAAAAATATTGCTGGTCCATTTGAAATACTGTGATGGCATTTTTATTTGTTATTATTTTCTGACCACCTACCAGAGTGACATAGTTAAAGTCCTTGCAAAATATGATCAGCATGGGGGGATTGAATCTTGTACAGTAAATATTTATTTTAATTTAGATTATGTAGAAAATAATAACAAATCTAGATTTCAAAGAAGACAGAGGTATAATTTATATCTCACACTGTTGTCCAAGGGTGTACTTGTTCAGAAAATCTCAAAGAGAATAAAGTGAGTTTTATGCTCTGTTCTTTTCCTCTATGACTTACAGGATTGGTTACTATATATTGTAAAATTTGTGGTGTGTGTAGATAGTAAACTGGCTACCTGAAAAACTTATTTGAACTTAATGAAAAATTGCCCAGTTCATGACATGGATATAGGAAGCTCTAAGTTAGAAAAGATCTCACAGCTAGCCTAGTTTATTTTGTTGACTGTTACTTGACTTCCACATAATAAACACCAAACTGAAGGCTTTGATAGTCTGCCTTTCTGTCACTAGATCATGTAGTAAGTGGTAAGCCATGCATTTTGTATACATACACATCTCCAAATCAGAGAAAAGGTGGTTAGAGGAGGACCATGTCTCTTCCTACCTCTTTGTCCATATTTAGTAATCAAAGACATTAACTCAGGAAAAACATAACAAAATACAACAGCAAAACAATACTGAGTGCCTTAGTTCTTTGTTCGAGATTAATAGAAAAATGAGTCAAGTCATGGAAGATGTTGAATTCCCATTCAGGAGCTTATGTTTAGTCTTTTTAGGAACTCACTGGGAAGCAACCAGAGTTATTTGAGGTGAAGAAATATAAGTGGCATTTTAGGAAATAATTTTGCAGTGCTGTGCAGAATAGACTGGAATATGAAAGACATGGGAACACTGGGAGACCAGTTGGGAGGTACTACTAAAATTCAGTTATAAAATGTATTACTTGTTTATATAATATGCAATTTATAACACTGGATTGAAATACATACCACTATCACACTGTTCAACTATTTGTTCCTTTAGATTTCAAGTCTTAAGCATTTTTTAACTCACAACAATTACTTTAATGTAATTAAATGTAATGACTTCCTGAGTGTCAAAACACTCACTGTAACTGTTGAGAAACAAAGGAAAACATGCTATGATAACATAATTACTCATTTTTTAAAGAGTATGTGAGCTAAAGTGTGCCTCATTACTAATAGAACAGAGAAAAATTCTCTCACAGTCTAATCTAAATTTAAAAAACAATTTATCTGATAGAATAAATTAATTTTTGCTAGAGGTAGGCTATCTAAATTTAGTCCAGGATAAAAAATGTATTCGATAGAATGTTTCCCTCAAGTATTGGAAGTGAGATTCTGAATTTTGAGCTTGGATTTAGTCTGACCCAGTAGTGCTTTGACTTCGATGTTAGGTCAGTGTCCTAAACTCAGCTCTGTTGGTAATGTATAATGTAGTTACATAGTATCATAAGAATAAGTCACATGATCTCAAAGGCATCAATCAATTTTGCCATTTAGAAAGAAATATTAGAGAATAAATGGTAACACCCCATATGACAGGGCTAATGATTCATTTGGCTTTACCATATTGTTTATTGTGGCATTTGCATCTCCAATGCACACCTAGAAGGAGTTGAATAAACACTTCCTGAATGAATAAATAAAAATGAAACAATAGCATAACACTAAACCATATGTAGTTCATTCATCATTGTACCCTCAAGTACTTAAATTCTTGGCACTTGGAAGGAGAATTAGTCAAGTATAAATCTCTTTGAAGAAAAACAGCAACCTAGTACATTTCAAGCAATTAAGTCCATGATTATATCTCATTTCTGGGGAAACAAAACTTTGTTTTTTAAAATATTTTTTAATGTTGGGGCGCCTGGGTGGCTCAGGCAGTTGAGCGTCTGACTTTGGCTCAGGTCATGATCTCACAGTTCATGGGTTGAAGCCCCGAATTGGGCTCTGTGTTGACAGCTCAGAGCCTGGAGCCTGCCTTGATTTCTGTGTTCCCCTCTCTCTCTGCCTCTCCCCTGCTCATACTCTGTCTCACAAAAATGAATAAACATTTTTAAAAAGTTATAAATTTTTTTAATGTTTATTTTTGAGAGAGAGAGACAGAGTGCGAGTGGGGAAGGGACAGAGAGAAAGAGGGGGAGACACAGAATCTGAAACAGGCTCCAGGCTCTGAGCTGTCAGCACAGAGCCAGATGCAGGAATTGAACTTGGGAACAGCATGATCATGACCTAGGCAGAAGATGGCTTCTCAACCGACTGAGCCACACAGGCGCCCCAGAAAACAAAACTTTGTAATGGGATTTACTTTTTTAACTGATTTCTTCCTTTTGTATCAATAACCAAACTGAAATCACTAAGACAAATTGGTCATTTCGGGGTTTTTTAGTAGCAACGGATGCTATGCAGACTGATGACCATGCCTAGAGGACACATATGAGAGCTCCTGAAAATTAATTGGCTACCTGTTAGAATCATCTGTAGGATTCCTTGGGGTCAGGGGACTTTTTAAATTCAGAGGTATACAACACCAATGATTTACTTTTTTTTTCTAATGTTTTTATTTATTTTTGAGAGAGAGAGGGAACGCTAGCTGGTGAGAGGCAGAGAGAGAGCGAGACAGAATCAGAAGCAGGCTCCAGGCTCTGAGCTGTCAAGCAGAGTCTGATGCAGGGCTCAAACTTACGAACCACGAGATCATGACCTGAGTCAAAGTCGGACACTCAACTGACTAAGCCACCCAGGCACCCCAACACCAGTGATTTCTAAGACTACTTGTGTGAATAAGAGATGGAGTGACTATTATCTCCATGAAATAAATCCCTTGGAGCTTAGGTGTGTTCTGGAACATCCTGTGTTTCCTAGCAAATTCAAACCAGGGTATACCATATTTAAAATGTGTACTAGGCAGAGGAAGACCCACAATTCATATGAAGACACAAATTTTCCAGGAATTTTAGATTAATGGTGATGATGAGGAGGAGGAAGAGGAAGAGGAGGGGGTGTAGTAGTTGTAGCAGCAGCAGTAGTAGCTAGCACTTATATAGAATGCTGAGGATATGCCTAATATTGTTACATGTTTTACATTTAATCCTTATATTTGTCCTGTGAGGTGGTGGTTGTTATTAAATCACCATTCTACAGATGAGGAGACTTAAGCACAAATATATTTAGTAAGTTGCCCAAGATCACATAGATAGCAAGTTGGTGGAGCTGAGATATGAAACCAGGCAGTCTGACTTCAAACTCTTGACCCTATTGTAAAGTGCCTCATAATCAGGTGCTTTTCAGACATAATTTCCTTGAAATGTAAAGGACTACAATTTTATATAGAAAGCCAATATGCCAAAGTTTATGGTTTTCCAAATTTTCTACCTCACGCAACTAAAATGTACCTGAAGGCTTTACTCCATGTGTTTCAGAAATACCTATATAATTACCTCATTAACCACTATTGCTTCCTTGAGGCCAAAATTGGAATCATTATTTCTTTAGAGGATTTAGTGTTTTCTCTTTTCTTCAGCTCAGATTACCTTAATCAATCCTAAATTCTAGAAACTTCTATCAAGCTTTCCCTGGTAAAAAGGAAGTACGGAACTACTGTGTATTTTGCTCTAAAGGTTGTTCAGACATATGCTTGAAACTGAAGAAATTTTCAGTGTCTTTGTCCTTTCTGTTTAATAATTATGGCTTTTATTTTAAGCTATTCAAATAAAACTATAAATAGTTTGTTGTGCATTTATTTGTATTTAGTAATTTTGTGTAAAATTTATTATTAATAGTTAAGTAGAAATTCTGTTCCCTTAAAATATTCTGTGGTGAAAAAAATATGATGCTTTTTTTATTTTAATTACAGTCAACACACAGTGTTATATTAGTTTCAGGTGTACAATATAGAGATTCACCACTTCCGTAAATCACCTGGTGCTCATCATGACAAGTTCCCTCCTTAATCCCCGTCGCCTATTTAACCCATTTCCCCAACCTCCACGCTTCTGGTAACCATCAGTTTCTTCTCTATAGTTAACAGTCTGTTTCTTGGTTTGTCTCTTTTTCCCCTCATGATCATCTGTTTTGTTTCTTAAATTCCACCTATGAGTGAAATCATATGGTATATGTCTTTCTCTGCTTTATTTCACTTAGCATTATACTCTCTAGCTGCATCTATATTGTTGCAAATGGCAAGAATTAATTCTTTTTTATGGCTGAATACTATTCCATTGAATATATATACCATCTCTTTTTTATCCATTCACCATCCATGGACACTTGGGTTGCTTCTATAATTTGCTATTGTAAATAATGCTGCTATAAACATAGGGGTGCATATATCCCTTTCAATTAATGTTTTTATATTCTTTGGGTAAATACCAGTAGCATGATTGCTGGATTGTAGGGTAGTTCCTTTTTTAAATTTTTGAGGAAACTCTATACTGTTTTCTAGAGTGGCTGCATCAGTTCTCATTCCCACCAACAGTGCGAGAAGTTTCCCCTTTCTCCACATCCTTGCCAACACCTGTTGTTTCTTGGGTTGTTTGTTGATTTTAGCCATTTTATATGTGTGGGATGATATCTCATTGTAGTTTTCATTTGCATTTCCCCGATGTTAAGTGATGATGAACATCTTTTTATGTGTCTGTTGGCCATCTGCATGTCTTCTTTGGAGAAATATCTATTCATGTTTTATGCCCATTTTTAAATTGGATTATTTGTCTTTTTATTTCCAAAGTTTATTTATTTTGAGAGAGACAGAGAGAGAGAGAGAGGGAATCCAGGCAGGCTCCACACTGTCAGCATGGAGCCCAACGTGGATCTCAAATACACAAACTGCAAGATCACGACCTGAGCCAAAATCAAGAGTCGAACACTTAACTGACTGAGCCACCCAGGCGCCCCAGATTATTTGTCTTTTGGCTGTTGAGCTTTATAAGTTCTTCATATATTTTGGATACTAACCCTTTATCAGATATGGCATTTGCAAATAATGTGTTGCTTTTTAAAAGAGTAATTTGATTATGCTTGAATCAAAATTGTTTTCCAAAGTAATACATAGTCAATTTTACAATGAAAATCAATGAAAAACTTGAGAGCTTCTATATAGAATTGTGCATTGTAAGCAAGTTTTGGGACATACCTCCACTCCAAAGAGGGAGAAATTTCTATTTTCTATAGTTCCCCACTGTGGCAAACCCTAGTGCTTGTGAACTTTTGCTTAGTCTTACCTTTTTAGGGAGTAGTGCTTTGCTGTGGATGCAAGCTTTAGTCAGTGATATTGAGGCCAGATAGGAAATAGGTAGGCAGAAAGCTTCAATGTTTAACTATACCACAGATTAGAAGTTCTTCTCAAAGGAGTTTTGGGGTGGTGGTCCACTCTGAAAGGTAATACTTGTTTGTGAGTCAATTCTGAAATGATCCAGGCTCTGCTGCAATTAGAAGAAAGTGAAAAAGTGTTGAAAGCTTCCCACTACCTACTCCTTCAGACTGAGAGGGAGGATCCTGGTACATTATTTACAATGCTTGATTTTGTTCAACTCAGTCATAGCAGATACAGCATCTCTTTTAATGGAAAGCTTCTGATTGGCTGAAGACAAATTTACATAGACTTCCATCAGTAATGGGCCTTGAAACAATTATTTCTGAAAAACTCTCAAGAGAATAGATCAGGGGCTAGGCAAGTTTTTCTATAAGGTATTAGGCCTTGTGAGCCATATAGTCTCTGCTGCAACTATTCAACTCTGCCATCACAGCACAAAAGCAGTGATAGTACATTTAATTTTTGCATATCATGAAATATCCTTCTTTTTATTTTTCAACCATTTGATAATATAAAGCTTGTAGACCATACATAAAAAGTTTATAGGACAAATTTGGCCCATGAATTAGAGTTTGCAAACCTCTGAGATATACCGAATGAATTTTTACTATAATCTATTCATCCCTTCACACTTTTCATGCCTTATATCCCTTGCCATAAAATGAAACCCAAACCACCAGGTGTTGTCTGAAAAGGTGGAAACTATTGGGTGATTTATAGTTGTTGTGTAATGAATCAAATCAGCTTCTTATTTCAATCAGATAGTATTGACAGCTTCTTATTTTCAATCAGATGGTATTGACAGCACCATTATCATAATAGAAGCAGGTCAAACAAGGGGTGTGAATCAAAGAATGAGAGACTACAAGGTGTTGGGCATATATGTCCATTACAGGCCCGCAACTGGAGTTGATGGATTAGAGTATGAATAAGTCTATTCTTCTGAAAAAACACACGAGACAGCTAAAACTGTATTATTATGGATCCTGAGTTATCAGGTTCATTTTTTTGTTAGTGAAAGTCTTGGCTTTACATGGAATTACTTTGTTAGGAGGTATGATTATGATCCTTTTGTGGGTATAAAGGAAAACAAGACACATGAAAATAATGCTTATAAAACAAATAGAAAAAATGATGTTCATACATAACAAAGGTTAAATAAATGTTTACTATTTTTAATTATCGTCATCTTTGGGACTTCATGTTAAAGAGGAGAATACTGAAGCCCAGGAGAAGTGACTTTTCCAAGGTCACAAAGTTAATTAGTAACTGTAGTGCAAATTTCCTGACATCTAAGTCACTACTCCTTCTGTCATATCAAACTATGTAAATAGAGCTTGGTAATTTTTGCATTACGCAAGAATATCCATGAGGAGAAGAACCCCTCCTTTTCTATTTTGGAAGGGTGTTTCTTGCTAATAGGAAGTTTAGTCTTACTCTCTTTCATGCCTGAGGATGGGGGTGCTCCACTGCCACTGCTGGCCTATAGACCTATCCATAGATGTTAATTACCATTGGTGACATTGTGCAATAATTTACCCAGGATTTGATGCTACCTCAGCCCTCTTGAAATTCTCCCACAAGATTATTGCCCAGTGGTTCAGTCCTTCTCTGAGCGCTTCTTGCTCCATCAATCTTCCCCAGACCAAATGTGTTGGGTATAAATAAAGTAGTTAGTGTTTCTTAATTAAGAATCAAGTAGCTCTTAGAACAATGGTATGGCTTGGATAAACAGAGGTTGGAGCTCTAACCTAGCAGTTCCTTGTGTCAAACAAGGGGAGGTCTATATAGGTTTGGGCCTTTGAAGAAGAGAATTTTTCTACTCACCTCCCCTTCCATTCCACAGAGACCCTTTTTCAATTCTCCTAGATTTGTGTCCTATCCCTCTCCCTCTGAAAACCCTAAATTCTTCATAGGAGGAAATATTTTAATTCTACAGTTTCTTATTTTGACAGGTTTTTTTTTTTTTGGAAGTTTTAGGTTTTTGTCAAATGACCAATGAATTTTTCCTTTGCTTCAGAGAGTGAGAGGGACTGCCTCTAGTCTAGTCAAATATCTGATTCCAGTTCAATCTTCCCAACAGAGGTAGCTTGGGCTTATTTCCTAGTGAGGAAATGCCCTAAGAATTAAGCATTAGAGACAATTTAATCTATAATACCTAAAAACGATATTTTTTCCTAGCAACAGGACTTTTCCCTGGCTCCTTAAAAGAACAAGAGAGAGAAAGAGAAAGAGAAAGAGACAGAGAAAGAGAAAAAGAATCTGCTGTTGTTAGGATAAGAAGCATTTGCCTCTTTTTAAAGTCTGCCTTGAATTACAAGACCTACCATCTCAAGTATTTCTCAAGGTGAAAGTCATTCAATTGGACCAATCTATAAGAATAAAATTACCCTTGCCAGTAAAACATTTAGGTAGGCATCTCTGGAATATTTGGACACTGATGTCAAGAATATGTCCACTTAAATAATCCTGTCCTGTGTACAATGAGACATTTTGATACAAATACTATAAAAGTTTGTTCAAAGATTATAGGCTTACTCTGGATAAATTGTCATTTTAAAGCTTGTGGATTAATCAGACCAGGTATACTCTAGCAGAATGAAAGTGATAAGCTGAGTTAATTATCTGAATTATTCAGGTCAATACATTTCAATTGCTTCCATTTCCTGGACCTATCAGGTAAAAGCCTATTTTGGCTTAAATTATTTGTACAAATTTCTCAGTTTAAAATTTCTGACAGTGGAGCCCTAAGGCTTTGAGTCCAGTAAGCATTACTTAGAGGCATGATGTAAAAAATGCTTATGGGCCTTGGCACCATATTACTTTATTAAGCCTCCTTATAGTGCCATGTTGGAATATCTTAATGGTGAAATGCAGCACCATTTTCTTAGACAAGAAGAAAGAACCATCTAATAAAGATGATAGGTGCAATGAAAAAGATGAGTGGAAGCAAAATCCCTTTTCCCTGGGTGGGAATAAGAACTGACTTTACCAGCCTTACTATCACTTATTATCATCAGCCATGCTATCACTAGGCATGAATAGATTGCTTCCTTTATTTTGTAAATTGCGATGAACTAAGGTATCAGTACAAGACAGGCAGAACCTGTTGCAGGCAACCTGATAAGTAGATCAGGTGTGCTTTGAGTGCTGTGTTCCTCTTTCCTGTATTATTCTTTTCCTAGTGCCTTCGTGGATGTCCAGGAACATTTAACTTGGCTATACTCTGTCCTTGCTCACATCTCCTTGTGTGACTCATCACTCTAGGGTCTGCTTCTTCCTGAATGTACGTGAGCTAAGGTTATTGATGATCCACAAGCACTAATATAATAAACTTTCTAAAAACTACATTTACACTATCCTACCTATTTACACTATGACACAGCAATAGCACTGCTAGGAATTTACCCAAGGGATACAGGAGTGCTGATGCATAGGGGCACTTGTATCCCAATGTTTATAGCAGCACTTTCAACAATAGTCAAATTATGGGAAGAGCCTAAATGTCCATCAACTGATAAATGGATAATGAAATTATGGTTTATATACAGAATGGAATACTATGTGGTAATGAGAAAGAATGAAATATGGCCCTTTTTAGCAACGTGGATGGAACTGGAGAGTGAATGACCTAAAACATGTTCTCACTTCCTTATGTATGTCTTTTCCTTGGTAAAGGAAGGAAATGATCCCTATCCTAACAATTCCACAAGATTGTTTGAAGATGGAATAAAATGATAGGTATACTGTTAAAAGGCAAAGGCAGAAGCATGGAGAGCTGTTAGGAGACTATCAGTAATCCAGGGGAGAGCTGATGATGGCTTGGCTAGCATAGTAGAGATAAAAGTGGTGATTAATACTAGTTAGTGGCACCACTTACCTAGAGCAGAGGAATTTCCTAGCCTAGTCTTGCCTGAGTTTCTGTCCCAAAATATCATGAGATATAATGGTTGTTGTTTTAAGCCAAAAAGTTTTTGGCATAATTTTGGCACAATTTGTTGTGAAGCAATATATAGTGCTAAGCCACTGAAGAATTCTAAGCAGGCCAGGTACATGTTAAACTCACAAGAAAAGTCTTATATTTGATGAAACAGTGAAATAACTGTTTAACCAACCTAAAATGCTTGACACATAGCAGTCACTCAATAAATGAATGAATAAACCCAGTGTGTACAGTAACAATTTAGATTTTTATACTTTCTGTGGAGTGTGTGTGTGTGTGTGTGTGTGTGTGTGTGTGTGTGTGTGTGTATGAAATGCGGTACCCTGTCGAGGTTCCTGTGCTGGTAGACAAATAAGTACTGAATAGTTACAGAAGACCCAACTCTCCATAATCCCTTGTGACTTGCCTTTTTCTTACTGGTGACATTGGCAAGAGATATGGCAAGGAAGATATTTTTTGTCATTTTAGTCACCAGCACCTCACTCTTTAGAGATCAAATGCCCACTTTCCTCCAATCCTTGGCATGTATTTTTAGTGTATTATTCCCTCTGTACTTGCTTCCATTTACTGATAGAGCATAAAGAATCAGGGAGTTGAGAAAAGTAAGGTATTGCCCTATGTGTACAAGTTATTTTCAACAAAATGTCAGTTTTAGCAGGTGAAATAAACTATGAAATGCAGCATCTGAGTATTTGGTCAATGTTTAAATCCCTAAAAGCCCATTGCAACTTGGAATATGAGCCATGAGGGCATACCTGATCAGAGAGCAATCTCAACATTTTCTTCTCAAAAAATTCCCATAATAAAGATTTACACCCACTATCAGAATATGCATTTAAAAGACCCCACATACATATTTAATGAACTATAAAATGTACTTTAAAAAGTTGACTCTGGTTTTAAAATCCACAATATTTAATTTGGACTAGAATTCTAGAACTCTTAAATTTTGGAGAGAATACAAAAGTTTTGAATGATATATTTAGTGCCTGCTTGTGTTGAATTCTCTCATGTATTGTATTTATAAAATAGCTTTCACTTTTGAAAGAGACCTTGCCTCTCCTTGCCAAAAGGACAGTTCTCTTTCTACCATCTCCCTCCCTCTCTCCCTCCCTCTGACAGTCCTTTACCCCTTGTCTCCTCTCCCCTATCCTCCCTTCCTCCAGTCCCATCCTTCCTTCCTTCCCCTCTTTTTTTCTGCTCTTTCACTTCCTGTGTTTCAAAGATCTGTCTCAGAAAAATGAAGATTTACACCCTGTATCAATCATTCACTTTTCACCAGCTCAAAGGCATGTCTTTGCTGCGAGAGCTTTCATGATTTCCAGCAAGCTGAAATAAAGCAAGTAATATCACTCTACTCTCTGAGATGAAAGTGAAGAGACTTATCCAGTATGCCAGTTATAAATGGGTACAAATGGACACAGGCTTAACTTGTGCTTATTGTTACAGCCCAGATAGTGAGGCAAATCCACATTTGTAGAGGCAAGGGCAGAGACAATTTTTGAAAGTGAATTGAAAAAATAGCAGGATTCATCATGTCTGAATCATAGAGCAGCAGCTAGAACTTTTCTGTCAAACCTGCTATTTTCGTTACCTGATTCAAAACCAGTTCAGTAGTAACATTTTTGGAGAAAAGAATACACAGTGCCTTAAAAGTCAGTGGTTTTGGAGTAATGCAGGCTTGGCTACATACTTGATTCAGAGTCATTAGCTCCTAAGTAGCCTTGGTGAAATCACTTTACTATTCTGAGTTCCAGTTTCCTCATCTATAAAATGGGGATAATAATCCTACTTACCTCATAAGGTTATTGTGAGGATTCACTGAAATAGTAGTATTGAACATATTGCCTGGTACAGATCAGTGCTCAATAAACAGTAACAATAATAGTAGTTGATTTGCTGTTATTATGACTTCTTTGTTCAATGTAAAATGCCTGTATTCATACACAGACGAGTTCAGAAAAAAAAAAAACAGGTGAATTCCAATAACTGCCTAATAAAAGGAGTACTATTTGTTGAGAACCTATAGAGTATGTCATTTTATCATAACAGCAAGAAGGTAAGTGATTTTACCAAGAATATACAATTAGTAAAGGGTAATGAGTGGGATTTAGACTTTGTTTAATCTAGTTCCAAAGCCTGTTTCTTTCATCCCTCATTATACCGCACAACCAGTTGTTTTCTCTGTGTTCTTTCTGTTTATATCCTATTACTTCATTCAAGCATCCTTGGTCCATGGTGATAAACATACCTCTCATTTGGCCTCCTACAGTTATTTGTATTTTAATTCATTTTCCCCTATAATCAATAAATAGACTACTAGTTCCATACAGGGCAAGAGCCATATCTTTAATTTCTTTGTGGTATGCATAGCATGTGCTCTTATATTTTTTGAATGACAGTATCCTGTTTGTCTGTTTGACCTACTTCCCCTTCAAACTGGTTTCTGCATACATATCAATACCATAAAGACACAGGATGAGAAGTGTCCTCTTTCATATTATTTGCCAAGCATAGCTACTATTTTCTCTTGAATATTTACATTCCTTTTATTATATTAAAAAAATTTGAGAATCCACTCTTCTCCAAATCTTTCTTCTGACTTCTTCAGTATCTTCCTTCTTTTTGAGATAAAGAAGTCACTCCATTAAGAAAATGTCACAATTAAATCAGTGTACACAAAATATCTTTCAAAATATATGACAAAAATTAGCAGAACTAAAAGATGAAATATACAAACCCACAATAAATTGGGAAACTTGAAAACATCCTTCTCAATAACTTAATGAACAAGTAGACAAAAAGGTCAATGTTTACAAAGTATCTGTGCAATACTGTGAACAAACTGCTTAATTGACACATAGAATATGTTGCCTTCCACTGATAGAATTCTTATGCTTTTTTATAATTTAAATTGAGGTATATTTGACATGTAGCATTATATTGGCTCCAGGTGTACAACATAATGATTCAATATTTATATACATTGCAAAATGACCAGCACAATAAGTCTAGTTACCATAAGTTACCACACAAAGTTAACTTTGGCAACCTCAAGTATGTTCTACAATATTATTTTATTGTGGTCACCATGCTGTACATTATATCCTTGTGACTTACTTATTTTATAACTGAAAATTTGACCTTCTTCACCCATTTTCCCATTCCCCAATCTCCTCTCTCTCTGGCAACCACCATTCTTTTCTCTGTATTTATGATTTTTGTTTTGTTTTGTTGTATAGTTCCCTCAAGATCTACCCATGTTGTTGCAAATGACAAGATACTACTCTCTTTAATGGCTGAGTAGTATTCCATTGTGAGGTGTGTGTGTGTGTGTGTGTGTGTATCACATCTTCTTTACCATTCATTCATCAATGTACACACAGGTTGTTTCCATATCTTAGTTATTATAAATAATGCTGTGATGAACATAGGGGTGAACATATCTTTCTGAATTAGTGTCTTCATTTTCTTCAGGTAAATACCCAGAGGTAGAAGTGCTAGATCATATGGTAGTTCTATTTTTAATTTTTTGAGGAACTTCCATATTGTTTTCCATAGTGACTGCACTAATTTACATTCCCACCAACAATGCACAATTGTTGTTCCTGCATATTTTTGCCAACGTTTGTTATTTGTCTTTTTGATAATAGTCATTCTAGCAGGTATGAGGAGGTATCTCATTGTGGTTTTGATTTGCATTTCCCTGATGATTAGTGATGCTGAGCATCTTTTTCATATGTCTGTTGGCCATCTAGATGTCTGCTTTGGTAAAAAATGTCTACTCAGATCCTATGCTCATTTTTTAATTGAATTGCTTGGGTTTTTGTTTTTGTTTTGTGGTTGTTGGTTATTTTTGTTTTTGTTTTTATTTTATTTTTCACTTTTTGCTATTGAGTTGTATAAGTTCTTTATATATTTTGTATATTAAGCCATATTGGATATATTTTCTCCCATTTACTAGGTCATCTTTTCATTTTGTTGAAGGTTTCCTTTGGTGTGCAAAAGCTTTTTAGTTTCATGTAGTCTCACTTGTTTATCTTTGCTTTTGTTGACTTTGCTTTTGGAGCCAGATCCAGAAATTTGCTGCCAATACCAATGTCAAGTGGCTACTGCCTATATTTTCTGCTAGGAGTTTGTGGTTTCAGATCTTACACTGAAGTCTTCCATTTATTTTGAGTTCATTTTTGTGTATGGTATAAGAGAGTGGTATAGTTTCATTCTTTTACATGTGGCTGTTCAGTTTTCCTAACACCGTTTATTAAAGAGACCATCGTTTCCCCACTATATGTGTATTCTTGCCTTCTTTGTCATAAATTAATTGACCATATGTGCATGGGTTTACTTCTGGCTTGTCTGTTCTGTTCCATCGATCTATGTGTCTGTTTTTATAACACCATACTCTTTTGATCAATCTATCTTTGTTGGAGTCTTTCACGGTTTCATACAAACTTTAGGATTGTTTATTTTATTTCTGTGAAAAAATGCTACTGCTATTTTGACAGGAATTGCATTGAGGGGCACCTGAGTGGCTTAGTTGGTCGAGTATCCGACTTCGGCTCAGGTCATGATCTCACAGTCTGTGAGTTCGAGTCCCATCCCGGGCTCTGTTCTGACAGCTCAGAGCCTAGAGTCTGCTTCATAGTCTGTGGATTCTCCCTCTATCTCTCTGCCCCTCCCCTGCTTGTGCACTCTCACTCTCTCTCAAAAATAAATAAATAAACATTTTAAAAAAGGAATTGCATTGGATTTACATATTGCTTTGGGTAAAATGGGCATTTTAATTTTTCTAGTCCATAAGCCTGGAATATCTTTGCATTTCTTTGTGTCTTCTTCAATTTCTTTCACTAGTGACTTACAGTTTTTAGTGTGCAAGACTTTAACCTCCTTGCTTAAATTTATTCCTAGGTATGTTATTCTTTTTAATGCAATTGTAAATGGCTTTAATATTTTTTAATTTTTTTAATGCTTGTTTATTTTTGAGAGAGTGGGAGACAGAGCACAAAGGGGGAAGGGCAGAGAGAGACAGAGAGAGAGAGAGGAAGAATCTGAAGCAAGCTCCAGGCTCTGAGCTGTCAGCATAGAGTCCAATGTGGGGCTCGAACCCATGAACTATGAGATCATTACCTGAACCAAAGTTGGATGCTCAACTGACTGAACCACCCAGGCGCCCCTTCAATATCTTTTTAAATGGAACTTACTCATTTAAAACTTTTTATAATCTCTCTCACCCTCAGTTTTATTATAAAAATAGAGATAATAAATATGTAACATATAGGTTTTGGAGGAAGAATTAAGAGCAGAAAGTGTTTAGGATAGAGCTTGGTACATAGCAGGTGCTTACTAAATGCTAATGTTTATTTCTTTTCCTTTTAAGGTAAAGGTGTGCTATTCTTCACTTACTGAGATGTACTCTTTCTGTCATAGTGACAATGGCCACCCTGGGCCCATTGTCACATGAGTAAGAAACATATGATCAAGATCTAGGAACAGCTTAACTTACAGCTAAGTTTTTTGAAAAAGCCATTTGGCCCATAAAAGACCAAACCCATGATCTTGGCTACTTATTCATCTTTTTATCGCTATGGAGAAGAAGGCAGTAAACCAGTGTTTTGGTGATAATAATGATGATGGGGAACCCTATTTGTTTATGGTGGCAGCCAAGCTTTTGTCTATTTCCCCTCCTTGGAGGAGAATTCTTTCAAGATTCTCCTTGGAGGAGAGATTCTTTCAAGCCTGCCTGGAATCAAAGGAGAAGCATTTCTGATCTGGAGAGAAACCTTGAGAGAGCTGCTGAATCCATAGCAGAGGTGAAAGGGTATCCAGGAATTATTTTCTGTTATGCCTGACTTTTTACAAATTTGTTCATCCTCTTATGGTAAGCCAAACATGTTGGTCAAGCCAATGACTTTTGGGACCTTGTTATGAGACATGAGGCACTCAGTGCTTGCTAAGCTTATATCTTGCTTTGAGGTTGACAGTTTTTTAGAAAGGTGCTGGGAATTGGTCAGGGAAAAACAAAATACCCAACTCCCAAAATTTAGTTTTTTTCTAAAGTGCAATGGAAACAGAGTTGGTTTTCTGGGGTTGGAGAGAACAAAATAAACTGCAGGCATACTATCCAAACAGTAAGTGTCAGTGATCTCTCTTTTTGTACCTCTTTGTCCCTTCTTGATTCTTCATTAGTACAGAGAGGAAAAAGAAAATTTTTTTAAAAGGCACATTTGAACAGTTCACACTGCTTTCATGAGAAAGTGAAAAGCATAGCCTTAAGGCTATTTCCTGAGCGCAATGGGAATTCCAGATGCAATTAGCAACTCCATCTGATGTTCTAGGAAGATACCAATGCCTAAACTTATAGCTGTCTATTGACACAACCATCTTTAACCTTAATAAATAGGCTAATTTTCTTGCCCTTTTTCTTATTCTTTTCATTCTAGTACCTAATTATCAGCAATCTATTGTTGTTCATATTGGGTCATGCCCACATCTTCTTTCTCCATTTACTTATTCAGTATTCATCTATTAAGAGCCTATTTTGTGTCAATATCCTGTTTAGCCACCAAGGATAAAGATATGAGTAAGGCCTGGTCTTTGCCCTCAAGGAGCTTACATTCTAGTGATATTTCAATTATTCTCTATAATAATCTAGTACAGAAACCATGACTTCTATATCTTAGTACCTACATAAAAATAGAAACACAAGATATGGTAAGGTAAGATTTATTGAATTAAATTTGGTAGAATTTTGCTGAAAAATCTTGTTTTCTAGGTTGGCTTCTCAGTAGGTAAGGCAGTACATGAGAAAATGCAAGTAACCTAGGATTGCATCAAGTTTTATTGCTTGACACAGCATCCCAAACAACTTCAAATACAGATGGATACAATATATATATTTTTATTGTTAGGAAATTATCAAGTATGTCTATGCAAGCTATCCCTGGGCAGCTTCAGCTTCCCCAGCATCAGCTCATTATTCTTCTGTTTCAGTGTTTTTTATCTACACTTACTTGTGTACACAGCCCCTATTTTCTTGTGTGTGAAATATCAGAGAGGAATGCCCATTTTTTTCCTGGTCTTTCTTTTTCTCATTCATTCATTCATTCATTCATTCATTCATTCTCAACTTATTTAACAAACAGTGTAGTCTTGCCTTCAAGAGTAGAACTCAGTGATTCATCTCTTACACATGACACTCAGTGCTCATCCCAAAAAGTGCCCTCCTTAGTGCCCATCACCCATTTAACCCATTGCTCACACCCCCACTGCCATCAACCCTCAGTTTGTTCTCTGTATTTAACAGCCTCTTATGGTTTGCCTCCCTCTACGTTTGTATTTTTCCTTCCCTTCCCATGTGTTAATATGTTAAGTTTCTCAAATTTCACATATGCATGAAATCATATGATATCTTTCTCTGACTGACTTATTTTGCTTAACATAATACCCTCCAGTTCCATCCACATTGTTGCAAATGGCAAGATTTCATTCTTTTTCATCACTGAGTAGTATTACATTGTGTGTGTGTGTGTGTGTGTGTGTGTGTGTGTGTGTGTAAATGTACATACATACATACATACATACATACATACCACATCTTTTTAATCCATTCATCCCTTGTTTTTTCTACCCCGAACTGGGCTGTCTCCAGAGAAGACTGGGTAGTCTAGTTTCCCACCCCTTACTTATCCAGTGACAAATTGAATTGTTTCTTATTGTGGTATACACAGCAGTTAGTCCTTTACAGACTCTCCAAAGAATAATATAGCTTTCCACAGCCTTAATTTATCAAGTGAAGCAACTTGTCAAGGCAACACTGGCTAATCCAAGAGTTCATATTTCGGGTTTTGCCAAATCAAAGATCCTAAGGAAAGCAGGATAATCTGGGGATTAAGAAGTACATTTTTAGTAAAGGTGAAATGGGTCACATAAAGTCTACCTACTGCCTAAGCAACTGGACTGTTTCATGAATTTCCTACAAAATTTTTAACTTGCGTTTTTCCTATTTCCTAAGCCCTCTGGTAGGGGTGATAAACCTCTGGACAAAGAAATCTTTTTTTTTTTTTTTAAGAATTAGTAGTATAATTCCAGCTATTAGGAAAGGGCTGAGCACATATCCCGTGTAAGCAAGCTGCAGCATTAATGTATGTCAAGTTATCTTTTCTTTCTTTTTGTAGGGATCCCACCATATGGCTTATTTGAGTAATCTTGGCATGTTTTTGAAATGTTTATTTTGAATGGATGAGTTTAAACAGTAGCAATTTGTTACATCAACACTTCTTGCACACCTAGAAAAAGATAGCTCTTTGCAGATATATTGTCTTCTCTTTACTGAGGACCTCTTTTTCTCTTGGTATTTTTCAGATGAGATGAAAGGAATGGAAAAGTTTAGGCCTGAACAGGAGGTCAAAATTGATTGATTGACTGAAAACTAGTCGTGGATGTCTAGATTAGATGGTAAATCTCTCTGAAAACATCCTTTCACTCATTCTCTCTCTCTCTCTTTTTCTCTCTGTCACACACACACACACACACACACACACACACACACACACACCAAAAGAAAAATTGAAAAACTTCTGGAAAATGATGTTCTCTCTTAACTAGTGTATATAATTTTATTTTGTACTTTTCTAATACAGATATTTCAGAAAATGTATTTGTATATCTGTTTTCTAAAATCATTTTGTTAATTTAGCATATTAGAGTACTTTATTTTTTAGATAAGCTACATTTTATTCTTAAAGTCTTGGGGGAAAATATGAAATTTATGTAATATAAATATTAAATTGAAAGGTCATCCTTCTTCATAATTTCCAAACTCTTTATAGTTGTAGTTTATTGAATCTGAAAATTAAATACCATTTACCATGGCTGTCCCTAGGTGGCACAGTGTCTTTAACTCAAAGGGGTATGATTTCCCATTGGATATCAAATGCTTTTTTAATTTAATATTATTGTCAAGTTAGCTAATATACAGTGTAGTCTTGACCTCAGGAGTACATTCCCTTGATTCCTCACTTACATACAACACCCAGTGCTCATCCCAACAAGTGCCCTCCTCAATGCCCATCACCCATTTTTCCCAACCCCCCCACTCCCATCAGCCTTCAATTTCTTCTCTGTATTTAAGAGTCTCTATGGTTTGCCTCCCTCTCTGTATCTTATTTTTCTTTCCCTTCCCCTTTGGTCTTCTGTTAAGTTTTTCAAATTTCATATATTAGTGAAATCATATGTTATCTATCTTTCTCTGACTTATTTCACTTAGCATAATACCTTCCAGTTCCATCCACATTGTTGCAAATAGCAAGATTTCATTTTTTCATCACTGAATAGTATTCCATTGTGTGTGTGTGTGTGTGTGTGTGTGTGTGTGTGTCTACACTGCATCTTCTTTATCCATTCATCACTTGGTAGACACTTGGACTGTTTACATCATTTGGCTATCATTGATAATGCTGCTATAAATGTTGAGGTACATGTGCCCCTATGAATCAGCACTCCTGTATTCTTTGGATAAATTCCTACTAGTGCTATTGCTAGGTCACAGGGTAATTCTATTTTTAATTTTTTGAAGAACCTCCACACTGTTTTCCAGAGTAGCTGCACATTTTTCATTTCCACCAAAAGTGCAAGAGGGTTCTGCTTTCTTCACATCCTCACCAACATCTGTTGTTTCCGGAGTTGTTAACTTTAGCTACTCTGACTGGTGTGAGGTGGTATCTCAATGAGGTTGTGATTTGCATTTCCCTGATGATGAGTGATGTTGAGCATCTTTTCATGTGTCTGTTTGTCATCTGGATGTCTTCTTTAGAAAAGTGTCTATTCATGTCTTCTTCCCATTTCTTCGTGGGATTATTTGTTTTGTTTGTTTGTTTTCTGGGGGGTGTTGAGTTTGGTCAGTTCTTTATAGATTTTGGATACTAACCCTTTATCCAATATGTAATTTGCAAATGTCTTCACCCATTCCGTGGGTTGACTTTCAGTATTGTTGATTGTTTCCTTTGCTGTGCAGAAGCTTTTTATCTTGATGAAGTCCCAATAGTTCAGTTTTGCTTTTATTTTCCTTTCCTTCAGAGACATGTCAAACAAGAAGTTGCTGTGGCTGAGGTCAAAGTGGTTGCTGCCTGTTTTCTCCTCTAGGGTTTTGATGGTTTCCTGTCTCACATTCAGGTCCTTTATCCATTTTGAGTTTGTTTTTGTGAATGGTGTAAGAAAGTGGTCTAGTTTCATCCTTCTGCATGTTGCTGTCCAGTTCTCCCAGCACCATTTGTTAAAGAGACTGTCTTTTTTCCATTGGATATTCTTTCCTGCTTTGTCAAAGATTAGTTGGCCATTCGGGGTCTTTTGTGGTTCCATACAAATTTTAGGATTGCTTGTTCTGGCTTTGAGAAGAATGCTGGTGCAATTTTGATTGGGATTGCATTGAATGTGTAGATAGCTTTGGGTAATACTGACATTTTAACAATATTTATGCTTCCAATCCATGAGCATGGAATGTCTTTCCATTTCTTTAAATCCTCTTCAATTACCTTCATAAGCTTTCTATAGTTTTCAACATACAGATTTTTTACATCTTTGGTTAGGTTTATTCCTAAGTATTTTGTGATTCTTGGTGCAATTGTGAATGGAATCAATTTCTTTATTTGTCTTTCTGTTGCTTCATTATTAGTGTATAAGAATGCAACTGATTTCTGTACATTGATTTTGTACCCTGCAACTTTGCTGAATTCATGTATCTGTTCTAGCAGACTTTTGGTGGAGTCTATCGGGTTTTCCATGTATAATATCATGTCATCTGTAAAAAGTGAAAGCTTAACTTCATCTTTGCCATATTTAATGCCTTTGATTTCCTTTTTTTGTCTGACTGCTGATGCTAGAACTTCCAACAGTATGTTAAACAACAGCAGTGAGAGTGGACATCCCTGTCATGTTCCTGATTTCAAGGGGAATGCTCTCAGTTTTTCCCCATTGAGGATGATATTAGCTGTGGGCTTTTCATAAATGGCTTTTATGATGTTAAGGTATGTTCCTTCTATCTGGACTTTCTATTAAGAAAAGATGCTGTATTTTGTCAACTGCTTTTTCTACATCTATTGACAGTATAATATGGTTCTTATCCTTTCTTATATTAATGTGATGTATCATGTTGTTTGATTTGCAAATATTGAACCAGCCCTGCAGCTCAGGAATGAATCCCACTTGATCATGGTGAACAATTCTTTTAATATACTGTTGAAATCGATTTGCTAATATCTTGTTGAGAATTTTTGTATCCATGTTGATCAGAGATATTGGCATGTAATTCTCCTTTTTAGTGGAGTCTTTGTCTGCTTTGGGCATCAAGGTAGTGCTGGCTTCATAGAATAAGTCTGGAAGCTTTCCTTCCATCTCTATTTTTTTGTAACAGCTTGAGAAAAATAGATATTTACTCTGCTTTAAATTTCTGGTAGAATTGCCCTAAGAAGACATCTGGCCCAGGTCTCTTATTTTTTGGGGGGAGATTTTTGATAACTGATTCAATTTCTTCAAAGGTTATGGGTCTTTTCATATCTTTTATTTGTTCCCTTTTGAGTTTTGGTAGTGTGTCTAGGAATTTTTCCATTTGTTCCAGATTGTCCACTTTGCTGACATATAATTTTTCTTAGATTTCTTTAATAATTGTTTGTATTTATGTAATATTGGTTGTGATCTCTCCTTTTTCATTCATAATTTTATCTATTGGGTCTCTCTTTTTTGAGAAGTCAGGCTAGGCGTTTATCAGTTTTGTTTTTTCTTTCAAAAAACCAGCTCTTAGATTCATTGATCTGTTCTACTGTGTTTTTTTTTTTTTGGATTATATATTGCCAATTTCTGCTGTAATCTGTATTATATATCTTCTGCTAGCATTGGCCTTTGTTTGCTGCTGCCTTTCTACTTCCTTTAGGTGTGAGGTTAGATTATGCATTTGGGAACTTTCTTGTTTCTGGAGATAGGCCTGAATTGCAATCTATTTTCCTCTTTGGACTGCCTTTGCTGCATCCCAAAGGTTTTGAACTGTTATGTTTTCATTTTCATTTGCTTCCATATAATTTTTAATTTCTTCTTTAATTTCCTGGTTTTGACCCATTCATTCTTTAGTACGATGTTCCTTAATCTCCATGTATTTGGGGGCTTTCCAAATTTTTTTTTGTGGTTGATTTCAATTTTCCTAGTGCTGTGGTCTGAAAATATGCATAGAATAATCTCAATCTTTTTATACTTGTTTAGGGCTGTTTTGTGACCCAGTATGTTATCTATTTTGTACAATGTTCCATGTGCACTTGAGAAGAATATATACTCTGTTGCTTTTGGATGAAAAGTCTGAATTTATCTGTTAAGTCTATCTGGTCCAATGTGTCATTCAGAGCCATTGTTTCCTTATTGGTTTTCTGCCTAGATGATCTGTCCATTGTTGTAAGTGGAGTATTAAAGTTTTCTACAATCATGGTATTTATGTTTGTGAATAAATGATTTATATATCTGGTTTCTTTCATGTTGGGGGCATAAACATTTACAACCGCTAGCTCTTCTTGATGGATAGACCCCTTAATTATGATGTAATGCACTTTTTCATCTCTTGTTAAAGTCTTTGTTTTAAAGTCTAGTTTGTCTGATAGAAATATGGTTACTCCAGCTTTCTCTGGATGATGTCCAGTTGCATATAGATAGTTTTCCTTCCCCTCACTTTCAATCTGTAGGTATCCTCAGGTCTAAAATGAGTCTCTTGTAGGCAGTATATTATATTATATAATATGATGATATTTATTTATTAAAGATATATATACATATCATTTCTTTCTTTCTTTCTTTCTTTCTTTCTTTCTTTCTTTCTTTCTTTCTTTCTTTCTTTCTTCCTTTGTTCTGGTTGTTTGCTTGCATATACGTATAATGAGAATTGCCCAAAAATCAAATCAGAAACTATGGGCCTGATTCCAAAGGACAAAAAAAGAGGAGGGTAGAAAGAAAAAGAAGGTACAAGAGAAGAGAAGGAAAGAAAAGAAAAGAGAAGAAAAACAGGCTAACATACAAAACCACAAGTCAGTTGTCTGTTGGTGTCCGGGACCGGTGGCTATGGTGGTCTGGAGGAGAGGCCATCTGGTTTGTTCAGTGTTAGTCCTGCTCCAGTAGATAAGCAGTTACAAGGCATGGAGAGGCGGGGTTTGGTGTAAGTCTGTCCCACCTCCCCTGTGGGCCACTGTCCTATTCTCTGAATCCCCACCATGTTGGTGATGGGAAGAAAAATGGTGACACCGCAATCTCTCCTCCCTGGACCAGGTGTCCCAAAACACGCTGTTCAGGCAGCCCTCACAGAATAATGTGGGCTGGTGGGTTTGTCTTGCTCCATAGTTCTGCTGGGCCTCCCAGGCACTCGGATGGGATTCAAAACTCGATGTCTTAAAGGATCCTACACTATGTGGACCTTGTTCTGGGGTAACACCATTCTGCCTTGCTAAGAAATAGACTCTGGCTGGCGCCTGCAGGGTCTTTTGTCCTTGGGGGGCAATAAACCCTCTTCCCACAGTACTCGAGGGAAGAGACTGTTCTCTCCCAGTGTACCCCTATGATAGCTACCATGCCCTGGGGCTTGCTCTCTCTCCCTTAGGCATGCACACATGGTGGTGGATCTGGTCCAGAGGAAGCTGTGTACCCCTGAAAACTCCAATCTATGGTCTGGAGAGGTTTTTCTCTTATCCACACTTCTACAGCCTCTCTTTCTCTCCATTTTATCTCTCTACAGATCCCTTCCCTCTGTGCCTCTGCCGCCTGCCATTTTATCTCTCCCAATTCACATACATGCACCTCTGTCCTGGGAAGCTGTCTTTGTCTACCTGTGGGGACTTTTCTGTCACTTCACAGACTGTATTTCTTGGTGTTCCAAGTGTTCTGACCTCAATATAACTGTATTTGAAAGATGAGGGAAATCCCAGTCCCCTACTTCTCCACCATCTTAACTCCCTCTAGAGTACTTTAATCCTGGTTTAGAAATTATTGTTTTGGTGCCTAGGAAGATTATGAGAAACTTATAATTATGGCTGTGAAAAAATTATATATTATATGTGTTCATGTGTGTAATATATACAAAAACGTGCTAAATATAAATTGTTAAACTATTGTCTGAAAAATAATAACTGGATGCAAAATTTTGAGTGTGACCAAAAAGTAGACAAGTATGTTGATCATTATATTCTGAAGCAGCTAAGTCTAATGGCCTCTAAGGGGAGAGAAAACACCCTAAAAGCAAAAATGAATGAGGCCAGTTAATCCTATAGAACCATATAACTATTTTTTATTTCAAGTGAGAAAAATAGGGTATGATTCAACTTTGGCAAAACCTATGGTTGCTGAATCAATATGAAAATGATTACATTTGTTTAACAGCCTGATGTAATTTTGTGACATGGCTCTCCTATTAAATTTCCTTGCTATTTGCAGGTCAAACAACTCAAGGGTAAGCTCATCCCTGTCACTGAAAAAGATGATAGTGACAATCCTATATGGATCATCTGGGTAAGAGGCCTCAACCTCAGGCAACCAAGAGTGAAAGTGAACCTAGCTTGAATTGATTAAGCTGTCATGACTTTGTGATGATAGATGAAGTCTAACAAGTATACTATGGGGCAAAGATAATAATGAGCACATGTACTGCTAAGTGTAGAGGATGTTTCCGAGTAAGTGCATGTTCTCACAATCTCTTTTGTAACATTTGTGGAGGATAATGTATTTTCTCTGAGTTTTATTGAGATATAATTGACATACAGTATTGTATAAGATTAAGATGTACAGCATGATGTCTTGATACACATGTATAGTAAAATAATAACCTCACATTTAGTTAGCATCAATTACCTCAAATAATTATAAAACAAATTTTCCTTGTGATGAGAACTTTTAGGATTTGCTGTTTTAACAGCCTTCATATATGTCATATAACATTATTAGCTATAGTCATCAGGTTGTACATTACATTCCCAGTGCTTATTTATCTTATAACCAGATTTTTGTACCTTTTGAGCACCCTTACTCAATTCCCCTACCCTCCACCCCCTGCCTCTGACAACCACAAATTTAATCTCTTTCCCTGAATGTGCTTTTTTTTTTTAAGATTCTACATATAAGTGAAATCATACAGTATTTGTTTTTCTCTAACTTATTTTACTTACCATAATGCCCTCAAGGTCTATCCATGTTTTTGCAAATGACAGGATTTCCTTCTTCTTTATTGCCGAATAGTATTCCCTTGTTTTATTTATCCATTTATGTTTATCTAAGATATCTAAGATAGCCAAGGGACAGTTAGCTATCTAAGCTATTGTGAATAATACTGCAGTGAACATGGAGGTGCAGATATCTCTTTGACAGTGATTTTCTTTCCTTCAGATATATGCCCAGAAGTTAAGTTACTGGATTATATAGTAGTTCTATTTTTAATTTCTGAGGAACTCCAATGCTGTTTTCTATAGTGGCTCTACCAGTTTACATTTGCACCAACAGTGTACAATGGTTCCCTTTTCTTCACATCCTTGCCAACATTTGTTATCTCTTGTCTTTTTATAATAGCCACTCTAAAAGGTGTGAGGTGATATCTCATTGTGGTTTGATTTGCATTCTCTATTGATTAGTGATGTTAAGCACCTTTTTATTTGAATAACTTCTTTGGAAAAATGTCTATTCAGGTCCTTTGCCCATTTTTTAATTAGATAATTTATTTTTTTGCTATTGAGTTGTATGAATTCTTTATGTATTTTGGATATTAATCCCTTATCAGGTATATGATTTGCAAACGTTTTCTCTTATTCCATAGGTTGCTTTTCGATACTTTATCCTCATCTCAACCACCTTATTTTTCTCTGCCCAAAATAATTTTTTGTGATCCTCACTGATTGTTGCAAAAATGTGCTGACTCACCAGGAATTCATGGTTTGAAAGGTTGATTGTTTTAATAGTATAACGTTTTGACAGCATAGTATATGTAGTTCTATGTATATTGATACCTTCTCACAGAGATAAACTAGTTATTGCATATATTTCAGAAATTTGGAAATTTATGATATTCAAACCATTCCCTTTAGTATGATAAGATGTTCAACAGGTGTCTTTCATCACCCCTTTTGCACATTAGTGCTTCAGTACAGTTATTTTACATGACATTGTATATGTTTCTTAGTACTGTTTTATTGGTTTTATTTTCCAATACTTTTTCTGTTCATCTAGATTTTTAAGTCCTTGAACTCAGAAAATACATATTCTATTTTCATGGATTAGTTTACTATGATTAAACTAAAGAACGGAGAGAGAAGAAGGAAGTTCCTGCTGAATCACAATGTACCAGGCAAAGCAGGAATGGGAATGGGGAAAGGTGATCATAAAAATGGTACATTTACTTGAAGCTGTGTGATCATTTTAACATCTCTCCCTCACTTTTTTTCTGGGGCAGAGTTCAACTAAACTGATTTGCTTCTTTCTGGAAATTATTATCAGTTATGAGATCAAGGCTCTTAATATCCATTAGGAAGTATAAAATAGGGCAGAGAACAAATCATCTCTGTCTAGGGTTAAAGTTCAAGTTTGCTCATTAATGCTGATCTTTTGAGTCCTTTAACCTTATGGACTCTGAATCTTGTCTGATTACTTATCCATTTATGACCTGCCTGCTGCTCCCCACCTTAACCAACCTCTATAAACATAACCCTTTTATTGCCTACCTAGATGGGTCTCCCACTTACTTAATGGAACATATAGTGCTAGTACCTCCTGACCAGCCACATCTTTTTGTCACCCATACCTCAAGTAACAGAAGCTAAAATGTTGAATTGCACATATTGAGTTAATCTATATACAGGAAGAATAATTTCTTGTTCGGGAATTACCAATGTAGATTGAGGGAGATATGATTATAGCAATATTTACTTTATAAAAGTGATAGGACTATTACAGGAATGACTCCATACACAGGGCTTGGCACATGATAATAAGTACACAATGAATGCTATTTTAGCTTTTGCAATTTTTTCTAAATTGCTCATCTATTCTTGCCTAAGATCATAAACATTATAAAGTACTCTGATGATAGTCACACTCCCATACCCACCCACACACCCACACACACTACTTTGAAGATCCATTCTTTCCCCCACATTTGTATAACTAAAAGCTGCTGCTGCAGTGGTCAGAACTGAAAGGTCAGTGCTTGATCCTTAAACATCACTTGATATGTGGACAGACTTTTTGATAAATTACCTCTTATATCATTTAGGTTGTATGCTTATTGACGAATACTGTAGTTAATTTTGACAAAGGTAGTATCAAAACGACAATAACTGAGTACAAGGTGGCTCATAGTTTTCTCCTTTCATCAATTATTCAGTGAAATCTCAGTCTTGGTAACATGCAACAAATGAATGAAGTGCTCTTGAAACAGGTGAACTACAACATGACAATCCCATAGATCAGAGCTGATAGTCCAAGAAGCCATTTTTGATATTCAGTGGTGATTTTTCATACTGAAAATTGGGCTAAGAGAGAACACAATGGCTGGTAAGAATAGATCTTTCCATTTGTAACTTATGACGACTGTCACTTAAATGGTCTATATATTACACTAACCTGTTACAGGCCCATGGCACCTAATGCAAAGAAGGTGTCATGCAAATAATTTACAGCCTATTGTATGGGTGATGAAGTGTCTTGCATGTACACTCTTTCCAACTTGCAGATTGAAACAGAGGCTTTCAGAGCCAAGGCTTCCATATACTCATCCACCTACAAGCCAATATTTTCAGTTAGGTGAATTTCATATTCTCATCAGAACACTGGTAAGGATAAAATTTTGGTTCATTTGACCAATTTTGTAATATTCTTTAACATTGTAACTGTATTTGTTAATCTTTCTAACCATTCTCCCCTAGTCTTAGATGTTTAAAGAAAAAAAGTATTTCAGTTGATATGGTTTTAAGTGTAATGTTAAAGTAGAAATTCTCTTAGGGTACTTTCTACACAAAACAAACAAAATGAGTCTGCCCAACTGCCCTCCTAACTTTCAAATTCAGTATATACTTCTGATGGAAATATGCTGGGACAGCTTTAAAGTAGGGTAGAATGGTCATTCTCTATTACCTTTATCAGCTTTAAGGTAGCTGGACATCCCCCATGCATCTTAACCTCCTTTAATGATCCACAGTTCTATTATACACAAGGTTTTCAAAACTTTCTTTCATCCTTTATATTTGTAATGTGCACCATATGTTCATTCCCTGTTGTATAAACTAAAAGAGCAACTTGATATTATGGAGATTGAACAAGTAGCTTTTTGTAAAAGGAAGAACTATGATCAGTTCCTTATGGTATACCTTTTTCACTTTATTTGGGCAGTCTAAGGGTTGTGTAGACATCTGCCAGTTAGCTGTGATTTTGATCAGTATGGACAGCTGAACCAGATAGTTCATCTAAATCCAGGCTACACTCTGAAGTTACTGAATAGAAGGGGGTTGGAAATGATTCATGAAGTGTATAGCCTAGGACTCAGTTCATCCTATGGAAGAAGTATAAAGAGCTGATGAGAAAAAGGATAGAGGCTGAATGCTCCTTTTGGTGTTGGAGCAGATGTTTGTACATTTGGACAATACCACAAGAGAGATATGGGCAACCAGTGCCAAAGTCAGACAGAGCAACAATAAATGTAGCTTTCTGAACTATGGTAAGAAAGTGAAATAGGTTGAAAATAATTCTCCTAAGCAAATAATCTGGAAATTCCTTTAGGAGACCCAGATTGGGAATGCATGGGTACTTCAATTGGTTAAGTGTCCAACTTCAGCTCAGGTCATGATCTTGCAGTTCATGGGTTTGAGCTCCACCTCAAACTCTCTGCTGTCAGCACAGAGCCTGATTCAAATCCTCTGTCCCCCTCTCTTTCTGCCCCTTCCCCACTCATTCTCTCTCTCTCGCTCAGAAAAAAAAAAAGAAGAAAAGTTTAAAAAAAAAAGAAAAGAAAAGAAGGCCCAGACTGGGCTATGCCTTCTGGCATCTGTTGTCCATACTTATACAAACAACTAGGTGCTATTTGTAAAGGCAACTAAAATGTGACTATCATTAAATAGAGTCTATGTTCAACTATATTTCTCAACTCTCTTTTCAAAGTGCTTTCATATAATACATCTCGCTTTATATGTGAAGAGATGTCGGCATCTTTCCACAATGAAATTATATAATCCTAGTAGTTAATCCAATCTAAGTGTATTTCTATGAAAATTCATCTTTAAGAGTAAAATTTCCCTTCAGAGTCAACTCTGCCTTTTGGCAGTGAAATGGTTTCAGGTATAGAACCAGGAGCTATAGAACTGTTATCTCTTTCCTGACCACATATGATGATCTTCTGAGTATACATGTTCACATGAGATTAAGCAGGACTATAGTCTGATTTCATTTGGGGTTCAACAAGCAAAAGAGAAAGGTAAATGTGGAAAGGATAGGCTCTTGTCTTGACAAGTGGCACATGTGGGATTTAGGGTTCTATAAAGAGATGTCTTTTCAAGCTAGGGCATAGTTAGTGAATTGAAGGAATTGGGTAATAATATATTTAAATATAATCATTCTTTATACTCATTCTTTCACTCCCAGGAATAGGAGGTTTTCTTGAAATATCTGTTGTAAGTTGAAAGATTTCTTTGTTAGCATGTACTCTCCTCTTAACTCATGAAAAAGATGACCAAAATATCCTCACACTAGCAATCTGTATTATGTGTAAAACTATATTATGCATAATATAGTTTATCTCACATATGGTTCTGGGCCCAACTCCAACACTGCTTATATCATAAAAAATATTGATTATAATTACATAATTCATTGGTGTACCATAGAAGGGACAACAGACTGGGATTTAGGGGATCTAACTGCACTGGTCCTAATTGTACCTCCAGATGGCTGTGTGAATGTAAGTTTATCACTTAACCTTTCTAGGGATCTTTTTTTCCTACCTCTGAAATGGGGAGTGGGAATATTGGTCCAGATTAGTAATTTTAACAGTGGCTTATTTATATGTATGTTTGTGTGTGCATTTTCTCAGCATAAATTTTTCTCTGAATAAAATTGTATATAGTACTCCCACATATAGAACAGAATAAAATAGAGCTGGTCAGCTTGAAGCTGCCCTCTATTTCATCAAACCTGTCCGATATGTATCAGCCTTTAGGTTCATTGCAACATAGTTTAAAAATCACTAGTTAGGATCTAAGGCCCCTCATCACTCTGATCTTTCATGATTCCTAGACTTGGCAGTGTTGAGACAGTAGGTCCAAATGATTCAATTAAGGTGAACATTATCTTCATTTACCAGGATGAGAGAAACCATTGACTTATTTAACAATGCCTAACATGGGGAAGATTCATCCCAACTATTTATTGTGGCAGACAGTGTCACATGTGGTGAATTAATTGTTGCAGCCCTATTTAAAAAATGATCAGAGCTCTATGTTTAATCAGCCACACACTGTGCTAGAAATGAATTTGTCCCATTAAGAAGGGGCATCAAGAAATAAAGTCTATCCCAGAGGAAGGCAGCTGGAGAAGTTACTAAATTACTCGTGTATGTTTATGTGTATAATATGTGGTGGTAGAGATGTTTGAAGTTTTTACTGCAGTGAGTTTGCGGTGGCCACATTACTTATAAGTGGCAGCACTAGGCGTAAGTTATGCTGGTCTTCCCAAGTAAGTGGCAATAAAAACTTTATAGCACCCCACACCATCATCACATATTTTATTTAAACCACTTATTTTCCTTGGACTTTGTCTCTTTTAATCCATCTCTATTTTTTCCTTCTTCTTTATGTTATTCAACATGGAAATATGGCCTCTTTGGAGTGGGTGGGGTCAAGAACATTTCAAAACGGCAGTGTGGACTCAATTTATGTTCCAGTTAGAAATTTATGCGTTGGTGTATGAAGCCCATAGTTTATCTGCTGATGGTTGTGGTCAAATATGGATTAGGAAGAATAAATTATACACCATAATTTATAATAATAAATGTGAAAGGCATTTAATACACTGAAATGGGTATAAAACTGTTAAGTATCGTTAACTGTTTTCAGTAGCTTTGCTAATTCAGTGTGCTCTTTATAGTAGGCTTGGTGAATATGCATAATCCAGCCCTCTGACATAGACAATAACTTTGGCTTTGCTTCTAGATTGAATTAATATTGGAATATAAGCTTCACTGGAGCACATATCGTGTATGTGACTCACCACAGTCCCTAGTGCCTAGAAGACTACCTGGTTCTCAGTATTTTTTGAATGAATGAACAAATGATACAATCCTTATTTTTAACAAGAAAATGCACATTTTTAGCCTGTATCACTGAGTGGGAAAAAACGTTTATCAAACTCTTGCTTGAATCCCTACCAAGCATCTTATGAATCTTTTAACCTCCTCCAAATTTAGAAGTCAGTAGCTTAAAATACATGCAGAATGGAAACCTTGCATCTGGACAGCAGTGAAATGTACCAGAATAGAAAGTTATGATACTTGGCAACCAGACACATCCATTCAGGTAGACTGGGTGATTGGGGATAAATCTAGTTTTTGATGATGGAATAAATTTAACTGAATTTCCTGATAGTACAATAGAAAATGGTCAGTAGCACTCCAGGAAGACCATCAGTATTATCCCATGAGATAACCTAAATGGGAAAAAACAAGCAAAAAATAATAACAACAACATAGAGATGGAGGGCAAATTATTTCTGTTCTAGAGTCATTATTAATTCATTTATTTTCAATTAAGTATTTATGAGTATCATTTATTAGTCCTCAGTAGAGACATTGTCTCACATTCTCTGGACATTTGATTTTTACCAGATTGAACTTTCATGTCCCTAGCTTTATCTGAATTTCTGTTCTTAACCCATCACCTTCTCTGATGTTAAAGCTTTGTGCTATTCTTTTAGATTCTCTAAGTCTTTTAAACTTTCATTCATCTATTCAGTGAGTCAACAAAATATTGTCTAATGATGTATATTACCAGGGATTGAAATTATAGTGATAAAAACATAGATAAAGCCCCATCTATCCTAGTGCCTACAGTCTAGACTTTCCTATTCCCCATGCTTAGGTGTGAACAAATGCCATGACTTTTTCATGTAAAAGTGCTTCTCTTTCCGGGCACCTGGTGGCTCAGTTGGCTAAGTGTCCGACTTTGGTCCAGGTCATGATCTCGCAATTTGTGGGTTTGAGCCCCACGTCGGACTCTGTGCTGACAGCTCAGAGCCTGGAGCCTGCTTCAGATACTGTTTTCCCCCCCTTTCTCTACCTCTCCCCCCCTCAAAAATAACATTAAAAACATTTTTTAAAAAGTGCTTCTCTTTCACCTCTTAACAACTTATTTGTACCTACTCAGCATCATTTCCTTTCCATTTTCTCCATATTTATTTGCTTTGTTTATATAAGCTAAGTCTGTAGGAAAAAAGGGATGCGATGGTTAATTTTATATGTCAACGAGACTGGGCCACAGGGTGGCCAGATATTTGGTCAAACTTTATTTTGGATATTTCTTTGAGGATATTTTTGGATGGCATTAACATTTAAATTGGTAAATTGAATAAAGCAGATTGCCCTCATCCAAACATTTGAAGCCCTGAATAGGACAGAAAGGCTGACTTACCCCCAGGTAAGAGAGAATTCTTTGTGCCTGGTGGCCGTCATTCTAGAATTTTGGCTTTTTTCCTGCCTTTACACTCAAACTAAAGCATCAGCTCTTTGGGGATTTCTAGCCTGGTGGCCTTGGGATTCAGACTGGAACTAGATCATCTGTTCCTGGGTTGCCAGGACTCATCTTGTAGATCTTGGGGCTTGCCAGCCTCCACAATCACGTGAGCCAATTCCTTGCAGAATCCTGATTAATACAAGGAGCTCCCAGGAAGAAATATCACAAGTATTCTCCCATAATCATACTTCTCAAGTTTAGTTTTCCAAAAGTAGCCTTGTTTAAAGTTTGTGCAAAATACGAGAACATAAATAAAGTCAGTATTCTAACTTTCCTGACAATCATCAGACTTTATTCATCTTTCTTACCAAACTAGAATAATGATTTTACCTAACTCATCACATAGCTTATTTGAGCTAAGCATGCCCTCATCACATGATATATTTATACCATAATTTGGACCCCTAATTAATGAATCATTTTGAAACTTTAAACTTTTTAGTGACCTCAGATACTGAAGTAATTCAGCCAGGAGGATTCTTTTTGGCCCCAATACCTTTCCCATAGACCTTCATATGAGTGGGGCTATCCCTGTTGACTGCCAATACCACTAATAAATATCAGACATTGAACACATTTCCAAATTATGGCAAAGAATAATATCATACATGTATATTTGTGTTAAAGGTAATCTGTAATTAAGCCCATGGAATCTCAGCATTAGTGAAATCCTTTATTTCTTCTCTTTTATCTTTGTTTTGGTCTGGATAAAGACCAAGTCATTTTTCATGTTGCAGTCTAGCCATGAAACAGCAGGACTATCATGCAGTGAAATCTGTAAAGTATTACTTCTACAGACTGTCAGAATATATTTAATTGAGTTGATTAAAACATGAGTGATATTTAATATGAATATTTAAAATATGCTGAGTTCGTGATATCTCTTTCTTGTCTCCTCTGCCCCCACCTTTCTACTCTCAAAGGAAGTAACTTTCCCTAGGTCATGATGAGTTAGTTAAAAATGATCCTACTGAGAAAGCATTAAACTAGACACAAAAGTGATAACATTAGCTCTTCTGGGCTATTGCACATCCCATTTCTACTTTTAATGATTCATATGTTTTCTAAACCTTTGTATAATTAATATTACTTAATAGGTATGGAAATGTTCATAGGGCATTCATCCAAGGGGATTAAATATTTTTTAATGGCTGCAATATAAAACTTTAAGCAAATGAGTTTCTCATATGATACTGTTCTGTGCGTCAAAGTAGATATTTTCAAATAGCGCACATTAAAATTTCAACTGCAGATTTCGCCTTTAATGTATGCTTCACTAGCTGCTGGGGGCTGGGAAAAATCATTACTAATTGATATGCCTTAATGACCTGAGACTTTCAAAGTTGGGTGAACACAAGAGAAACGCTAAGAGGTAGATATTTGATTCTAATTATGTCTAGTACATGCTAAAAGTAGGACCATTGTGACAGTTGTATCATTGTCAAATTGCTAGACCTCAGGTTTTCTATTAATTTGACACTATTACCAAACACTATCTCACTGAATTCATGAAAAGAAAAGTGTGGTAAAGGATAGGGCAGAGAAAAGTAGGGCTTCATGATCTCTACTTGTTATAGAAATTGCTGAATTAATAGAAAAAGAGGGTGAAAAAAATCAAACCTGAATTTGAGAAATGATATTAATTGACTTTATCCTTATTTTCCTTTATGGCCTTTGTATTATAAACTTGAAAATGGGAAGAGAAGATATTTGGAAATCCATTTAAATTGTTATTATCAACATCCTCATAAAGAATTGCATCTGTTTAGTATTTCCTGGATAATTTAGAGTTCTGGGAGAATTACTACTGGAATCTGCTTTTCCAAAACTGGAAAACATGGTGACACTTATATGGATGCATTTTTTTCTACTTACACTGATATGCTTTTTTATTTTGGTTTTCTTAAAAGGGTAGAAGAGTAGACTTTATTAGCTTTCTCTGACTTGTTGAGATATAGGGATAATTGAATATGTTTTGGAAGAAAATTAAAAGCTAGATGTTAGCTCTTCATTTCTTATGAGAACCATTCTATTACTTTCTAAATATGCCACATATTGAGCAGGAGGATTTCTGGACTTTTTCCTGGTACAATTCTGTTTCTGGAAGAAGTACATAGAATTATTTCAGATTCATCATCTGAGTAAGCTGAAGGTGTGAAGCCACATTAGAGCCTAAACACTTCCAGATCTGCTTCTCATGACCATTAAATATAAGAGCTCAAAAAGACCCACTTAATACTTTAATCCAACCTTCAAGCACGGGACAAATTTACTTGGATCTATGATTGGTCATGATTAAAATTCTGAAAGTCTTTCATTTTTGGCATCAATAATTAATAATAATTGGCCATCAAAGATAAAATTTTCAATATTTTAAGCCCTATAATTCCATTAATGAACAAATCAACTACTCTATCATTGATTAATTCAATAAAGAATTATTGAACAATATGAAAGTCACTATCCTTAAGTACCTTTATATATGGTATGGTTTCTGTTCACAAAGAGGGTTACAGTGTAGTATGAGTAATAAAACATGTACACACAAATCTAAAAAAATAAACAGGACATGATGAATATCATAATCATATAGGTATGATGCTCATATGATATATTATCTAAACTGCAATGCTTTTGAGAGTAAAAGGAGCACTATTAATCAATATACCAGTAAAACATATGTAAAACATGTACTTACTCTGCCTATGAATGATACATGCAAAAAGCTTTCAGAATTCATAAATAATTATGGAAGCCTTTGTGGAGGGTATATCATTCGAACTGAACTTTGAAGGATAGATATGAGCTTGAGAGGTAGCTGTAGGAGGAGGACATTCTAAGATGTGGGATTACTATGAACAAAGTCCTGGAGGTAGGGATGAGTGCTTAAGGAAAAGCAAGCAGTATACCTTGAATTAAGATAAAACAAAGATAGTAATTGGAATATGAAACTGAAGTAGTTAGTAAGGGACAGAATATGTGAGCCTCACAGCTTTGATTTTCATGCTAAGGGACTTAGACTTTATTTCAGTAGGCATTGTGGCCTATTGCAAATGCAGTCGTGTTACTTGAAAGGTCAGTGATCATTATTGCCTTAACTATTTAGGATTGGTTGTATTTCCTAATTAGCCTCAGCAGTAATCAAGATATTAATGGAAATCAACATGAAATGGACCCATTTGGTGGGCTAATAGATGATCTTGTTGAGATATTTAGAGCAAAGTTCATCACCATGGGGTGGAAAGCATGGGTATACACTGCATGTTGTTAAGAACAAATGTACAAAGTGTACATTATCATCTATCATTGTTGTTATTTCTAAACTTATTGGCTGGATGAGCAGGCATGCTTTTATGATGCTTTTTTTGACGTTTATTCATTTTTGAGAGACAGAGTGTGAGCGTGGGAGGGACAGAGAGAGAGAGAGAGAGAGAGAGAGAGCGAGAATCTGAAGCAGGCTCCAGGCTCTGAGGTGTCAGCACAGAGCCCAATGTGGGGCTCGAACTCCTGAACCACGAGATCATGACCTGAGCCAAAGTTGGCCGCTCAACCGACTGAGTCACTCAGGTGCCCCTTTTATTGTGCATCTTATTTGTTTTTCAATTTCATGTCTTGTACTTTGTTGTCAGGTTTTGCTTTTCTTTCTCCCAAAATTGACTTTTGTTTGGTATGGGCAAATGTAGCCTTATTTTTTTTTTATTAAGTTTTTATTTAAATTCCAGTTAGTTAACATACAGTGTAATATGAGTTTCAGGTGTAGAATTTAGTGATTCAAGGAATCAACTAATTCACAGCAAGCCCACATATACCAAAACATCCTGTCTTTGTTGGTACTTCAGAAGTAGACAATAATACTTAGGCACAAATCTAGTTGTATGGCTGGACTAACTCTGAGGGGAACAGGGAAAAACCGAAATTTGGAAAATAGATGCAGATTCAAGCCTGACCACTTGCATATCAGATTTTATATTTCTTTCTTTTTTTTTTTTTTTTTTTTTTTTTTTTTTACCAAATGCTACTTTTCATTGGGAGATATTTGACATACAATATTGTATTAGTTTGAGGTATAGTGATTTGACATTTATATGCATTGGGAAATGGTCACCATAATAAATCTAGTTACTGTCACCTTACAAAGTTCATACTATATCAGTGACTATTTCCCCATTTTGTACAATACATCCTCATGTTTTATTTATTTTATAACTGGACGTTTATACTTTTTAATCCTCATCACCTCTTTTTTTGCCTTTACCCAAAATTTCTCCCCTCTGGCAACCACCAGTCTGTTTTATGTATCTATAAATCTGGGTTTTGTTTTGTTCATTTGTTTTGATTTGTTAATTTCACATATAAGTGAAATCATATGATATTTCTCTCTCTGTGTCTGACTCATTTAACTTAGAATAATACCCTCTAGGTCCATACATGCTGCAAATGGCAAGATATCATTCTTTTTGTGGCTGAGTAGTAGTCCATTGTGTGTGTGTGTGTGTGTGTGTGTGTGTGTGTGTGTGTGTGTGAGAGACACATCTTCTTTATCCATTCATCTATGAACAGACACTTGGGTTGCTTTAATATCTTGGCTATTAATGTAAATAATGCTGCAGTGAATATAGGGGGTGCATATATCTTTTTTAATTAGTGCTTTCATTTTCTTTGGGTAAATACCTGTAGTGAGATCACTAGATCATATAGCATTGGTAATTTTGGAGGAACCCCCATACTGTTTCCTACAATGGCTGCATCAATTTACATTCCCAATGACTGTGAAGGAGGGTTCCCTTTTTTTCTCCACATCCTTGGCAACAGTTGTTATTTCTTGTCTTTTTGATACTGGCCATTCAAAAAGGTGTGAGGTAGTATCTCATTGTGGTTTCAATTCACATTTCCTCAATGATTAATGATGTTGAATATCTTTTCACCTGTTGGCCATCTGTATGTCGTCTTTGAGAAAATTTCTATTTAGATCTAAGGCAAATGCTTTATTGGGGAGTGTAATCTCAGGGAAAATGAGTGAGGGAAAAGGTGAATGAGACAAGGAAAGAGGGAAAGCCAATACAAGGGTTAAACTGGTCAGCATTTGATATAAGAGCTTGCTCAAGTTCATGGGATTCTCTTATGAGAATCTGTATAAATAAATACTTCTCTTTATAGTAGGTCTAGGGACAGAAAGAGAAATAATTTATTCTCCGGCACCCATTTCCCATTACTCAAAGTTAAGCCCATGGCCTTTATTCCTCCTGCACTTTGAAGTTGTATTCTAAGAAGGTCCCTGGTTTCTCATACCCTGACAAAAATAGTGAAGCCCCAGAAAAAAAATGGATAGATGCTATCAGGTTTGCCCATATGTAATGGAATAGAATATAGTGTGAGATCAGACTGTGAGTTATTTATGTCTAATTCTTGATTGCCTTACTGGTTTCTTAATTTGTGTTTTCTCAAGGTCTCTCAGTGTAAAGTGTTACCATAGGTTAAAGAGTGTAGTGGGTATAGAGTTTTGTTTCTATGGCATAGCTACAGGTGTTGGAAGTGCTAATTCTTTATGACAATTCTTTTGTAAAGTATGAACGATTTTGATAGTGATTTGGAGATTTACTTTGCAGTTTATTTTGTGTTTGCGTTATTTAACATCCAGATTTCTGGGTGTTTGCTTTCCACTGGGCTCTATTTTTTTTTCTTTTCCCACTGCTTTGACAATGTTTCTCTGTATTTCCTTTCTGTTATTTCTCTTTCCTCCACATCCACTTGATTCTTCTCCTCCTGCTTTCTCTTCTTTTCCTCTTAATTTCTTCTATTCATTGTCCTTACCATTATTTCCCACTTTTCCCCTTATAAGTTTTCTGCTCTCTACCTTTTAAAAAATGTGGTTTTTTTTCCCTCCACTTCTCTTTTGACTTAGTTTTTCTTGACTCCTTAAGAGAGATTAGGCTAGGAGGAAGACCCTGTGGTAATTTATTTTAAGACGAGGGTAGCTCTGAAATACAAAGCCATGAAATTAACAGAAAGAAATGTAGTTTTCTGAACAAAAATTTGTAGAAAAGCAAAAGAAATTAAACTGGGTTAAGGTTAAATAACTTATTTCTATCATACAAAATTGCTGTTGCTTTCTGCCTAAAGAAATAAATGCCCACACTTTTAACCTTTAGGATTTTGTAAACCTTTATGTATAGTTGGAGGCTTAAAGTGATTTAGCTTCCTTGTACCTATCACTCCCCATATCCTACCACACAGACACATGTGCACACACACACACGTGTGCACATCATATTTATTTTGTGACTGAACATAGTTCCATCACAAATGGATTGCATACAAATTTTATAATTCATTGCCTACTGAGAGAAGATGCTCTTGCATACTGCTTAAGGGAAAGTGTGAGTCACTAAGCCCACAGGCATGCAAAATCGAGTACTTGCTTTCCAAAGTTAGAAAATGGATTGATATTCAGATGATTTTGCCTTGGCTTATTGTAACCATTTCCAATGAGGGAAGAATTCTAGAAAGCTTCCTTTGCTCTGTTATATTATTGGGTGATGAAAAGAAATGTTCAGATTATGTTTTGGAATGTTCAGAGTGCCAGAAGATTGATTTTTTAGGAAACAGTTCTGTTGCAGTACAGCATATAACAAGAAAAGTACACAAAACATAAGTATATAGCTCCATGAATTTTCAGAATGTAACCACTACTCAGATCAAGAAACAGAACATCTCTGGCACCCCAGAATGCGACGCATTTTCCCTACACCTCAAGGTAGCCACAAGCTTGACTTCCTGAGTTCTAATTCCATAGATAAGATTTACTTGTTTTTAAACTTTATATAAATATAAAATATGTATACAATATGTACTGTTTGTTCAATAGTGTGAGATCCATTCATCTTACAGTAGGTAGCAGTGGTTTATTTATATTGTATATAAACCTAATTGTGGAATTGCTGGGTCATAAAAATGCCTATTTTCAGCTTATAAAGACATTGCCAAAAATTTGCCAAAATGGTCGTGTAATTTATATTTCTACAAGCATGTATGAGAATTCCAGTTGCTCTACGTTCTCTACAATATTTGGTATTTACAGTCCTTAATTTAAAAAAAATGATAATATATATCACATAATTAAGCATTTTAACAATTTCTAAGTGTACAATTCAGTGGCATTAAGTACATTCACATTGTTTTGAAAACATCACCAGTATCCATATCTGGAAGATTTTCATTATCACAAATTGAAAGTCTGTACTTATGAAATGATAACTTCATAATCCCCTCTTCTCCTACCTCCTGGTAACCACTATTTTACTTTCTGTCTATATTAATTTGATACCTCTTGTAAGTGGAATCATAGAATATTTGTCCTTTTGTGTCTGGCTTATTTCACTTAGCATAATGTGTTTAAGGTTCATTCACACTGTAACATATATCAGAATTTCATTCCATTTTAAAGATTTATTCCTATTTATTATTTATTTTATTTATTTTTATTATATGAAATTTATTGTCAAATTAGTTTCCATACAACACCTAGTGCTCATCCCAAAAGATGCCCTCTTCAATGCCCATCACCTACCCTCAGTTTGTTCTCCCACCCCCCATCAACCCTCAGTTTGTTCTCAGTTTTTAAGAGTCTCTTATGCTTTGGCTCTCTCTCCCACTCTAACCTCTGTTTTTTCTTTTTTTTCCTTCCCCTCCCCCATGGGTTTCTGTTAAGTTTCTCAGGATCCACATAAGAGTGAAAACATATGGTATCTGTCTTTCTCTGTATGGCTTATTTCACTTAGTATCACACTCTCCAGTTCCATCCACGTTGCTACAAAGGGCCATATGTCATTCTTTCTCATTGCCACGTAGTACTCCATTGTGTATACAAACCACAATTTCTTTATCAATTCATCAGATTTATTCCTTTTTTATATTCCACTGTAGGTGTATACTACATTTTGTTTACCCATTTTTTGTAAATGGACATTTGGGTTGTTTCTACCTTTTGACTATGTGAATAATGCTGCTATGATGAACATGGGTGTACAAATACCTGTTTGAGTCCTTGCTTTCAATTCCTGTGGGTATATACCTAGAAGTGGAGTTTGCTGGATCATATGGTAATTCTATTTTTAATTTTTTGAGATGTTATCATAGTAGTCTTTTAGTTATAGCCATTTTGATATATGTATGTAATGCTATCTCTGGGATTTTAATTTGATTTTCCCTGGTAACTAATTAATATGAGTATCTTTCATCTCTTTACTTGTAATTTTTATGCCCACTTTCTATTGCACTATCTTTTGCATACTGCTTTGTAGGAGGTTTTATATATTCTGAATATGAATCTTTAATAGAATAAATGAATTGCAGATATTTCTTTACACACCATGGATTGCATTTTCACTCTCTTAATGACATTTTTTTGGTGAACAAATGATTTTAAAATAGTCCAGTTTATCTTTCCTATATGGCTGATGCTTTAAAATTTTTCCTATTTAGAATATATTTGAACCTAAAGCTAATGAAGATACTGTGCTATGTTATATTCTAAAGACTTTGTTATTTTACCTTTCAGATTTGTATGTACAATCTATCTAGAATTATTTTTTGTATATAGTATGAAATAGAAGTCAGTACTTTTTTCATATATGTGACCAAATGATCCCTTCCACTTGTTTGGGAAAAAAAAAACAACCCAGCATTTATCCAGTTCATTACATGTCATCTTGCCTTTGACATAAATCAAATCCTTTATATATGTGGATCTGTTTCTGAGACTTCTTTGATTTTTGTATTTGTCTGCCTTTATATAAAACCCTTTGTTTTAAATATAGTAGTTTAATAAGTCTTAATATCTTCTAATATAAGCCCTCCAATTTTGATTATCTTTTAAGATTGTCTCAGTTATTCTTTACCTGTTGCATTTCTATGAAACTGTTAGAATCAACTTACAAATTTTCAAAACCAAAAAACCTGCTAGGCTTTGATTGGGATTTCATTTAAATTATAACTTCTTTTTCACAGAATTGTTGTGTTTACAATGTTCTCTTCCAGTCCATTACTGTGGTATATCCTTCCTTTTCTTTAGGGTTCTTTGATATCTGTCAATATTGGCATGTGATTTTCTGTGTTGAAGTATTGTGAATACATTTCCTCAGATTTATTGCTAGGTATTTGATGTTTTTACAGTTTTATACATGTTACCTATTTTTTAAAAAAAATTATAAGAGGAGAATGGTATCTTTATAAAAAAATATATTTTCTAATGACAATTCTGTAGAAGTATAATTTTTTTTAAGTTTATTTATTTTTGGGTCGGGAGGCAGGGGGAAGGGAAAGAGACAGAGAATCCCAAGCAGGCTCCATGTAGTCAATGCAGAGCTTGATCTCATGAACCATAAGATCATGACCTGAGTCAAAAACCAAGAGTTGGATGCTCAGCTTACTGAGCCACCCAGGCACCCTAGAAGTATGTTTTCAAAAATATATATTGACCTTGTATTCTGCGAATAGACTACATTCATTTATTAATTCTAATTTTCTATCTAAAGGTTATTTTGGATTTTCTATGTACCCAATCATGTCACCTGAAAATATTAACTACATGTATTATATATTACTTATTGTATTGGCTAGGACCTCCAGCATAATGTTGCATATATTTGGTGATGATAGGATCCTTGTCTTGTTCCCAATTTCAGTTTAAAAACTTTCAATATATTACTATTAAATATAAATCTTGCTATATTTTGGATATACTATCAAATGTTTAAATTCCCTTCTATCCCTTTGTTAAATGTTGTTTTTATTATCATTGTTAATGGATGATGAATGGTATAAAATACTTTTTCATCATCTACTGACATGATCACATGATTTTTCTTCTTTTGTTACAGAGATAAGTTGTTTGGTTTTTAGTTCTAACTACCCAAGTTTTGGGGGATGGTGGCAATTTATCTTACTATATTATCTTTAAATTCCTTGGATTCAATTTGTTAATATTTTCTTTAGATCATTGACATATGTGCTCATGAGAAAGAATGCCATATATTTTTTTATTTCTGTTAAAGTCCTTTTCAGGTTTTAGTACCTTTAGTTATGGTTGCCTCATAAGACTAGTTGGGAAGTATTTTTTATTTCATCATTAGAAATATTTAAGAATAATTGAGATTTTTTATTAAATATTTGGAAGAATTTATTGTTTAATTCATTTCTTCCTGGAGGTTTTTTATTTGTTGAATTTTAATTACAGACTTAATTTCCTTAATAGTTATTAAGCTAATCAAATATTTATTTATCTATGTCCCAATATTGGTAAGTTTTTAAAATTGTTTATTTAATGTAAATTTTCATAAATTTTGAGAAAAAAATTTTGTCAGTGTTTTTCATTATACCCTTATAAAATTTATTTTTAATTGCATAATAAATTACCCACAAAGTTAGTATCCTAAAACACACATACGTATGATTTCACATTGTTTCAGAAGGTCACAGATCTGGGAGCAGTATATTGGGTGTTTCTGAATCAAAGTCTCTTCATGAGGTTGTAGTCAAGGTGTCAGGTGGGTCTGTAGTCATATGAAGGCTTTACCATGGCTGAAGGATCTACTTCCAAGATGTCTCACATGACTATTCACAGGAAGTATCATTTGCTCATTGGCTTTTGGGTGGAGGCCCCAGTTCCTAGCTTCTCCAGAGGTGACTTGGCATCTGTCTTCCTTCAGAGCAAATAACCCAAAAGAGAGAACAATCAAGAAGCTGAAGCACCTTTATAATTTACTCTCCAAAATTGCACACCATCACTTCTTATTCTATTTGGTAAATGTAAGTGGCAAAGTCCAGTCCATACTCAAGCAGACAAGAGAATTTGGATCTACCTCTTAAAAGGAAAAGTATCAAAGAATTTGTGGGCATTTTAAAACCACCACAACACTTTTGTTAGTTTTTTTCATATCCACAGGATCTGATATTGGTTATTTGCACCTTCTTACTTCTTTTTAAACATCTTATTAGGGTTTATCTATTTTATTAGTCTTTTCAAAAATTCACTTTTGGTTTACTGATGTTCTCCCTTATGTTTGTTTTCTATTTTATTAAAATCTGCTCTTTGTTATTTCCTTCCTCCTACTTTGCATTTATGTTGCTATTATTTTACCTTCTTTTTGAGATAGATAACTGAAATGATTTTTAGGCATCCTTCTTTCTAATATAATATTTTGAGATTATAAATATCTCCATAAGCATATATTTAAAGGTATTCTGTAAGATTTGATATATTCACTATTATTTAGTTCAAGATATTTCATTTCTCATTCTTATTCCTTCTTTTTGGTCCATGGGATATTTAAACATATATATATATTTTTTTTACTTTTTAAGATATTTGATGATTTTCTAGTTATAATTGTTGTTTATTTCCAGCTTAATTATACTGTGGTCAGAGAACACATGATTTCAGTAATTTGAAAAATGTTGAGATTTGTGATAAGATGCATCTTTTAAATTTTGGTTAATGTTCCATTTACGTTTGAGTAGAATTAATGTTTTCCAATTGCTATGTGTAGCCCTTGTTAAAATGTCATTTAGATTAAGTTTGTCAATCACATTATTCACATCTTATACAGTATTACTGATTTTATATGTGACTATTTTATTTAAGTTAAAATATTTGTGATTATGGATTTAAAAAATTTTTATGCCTATTATTTTTTGTTCTGTATATTTTTATTTTATATTAAGTACTAACATTTTGGGATTGTTAGTACATACATTTTTGATGTATGGGGCCTTTATCATTATAAAGTATCTTTATTTACAACATTTCTCTTAGTATGGCCTAAAACTTATCTAAAACATTGTTTTAGTATTCAGAAAGTTTTTTCATTTCACTTTCATTTTTAAAAGACATTTTCACTAAGTATACACCCCTAGGTTAACAGTTTCATTCTATTATCTTCTGCTTTACCTTTTTTAAAATAAGGCAGTTATAAATCATATTGTTGGTCCTTTGAAATCTATATGTTTTTTATCTCTGTTTTAAGATTTTATTTCCTTGTATTTGGTTTATGAGATGCTTCGGTATTGTTTTTATTATATTTTTTCTACTTTTGATTTATAGCAAAACTGGCAAAATTCTTCACTGGTGTATTTTGAAATATTTGTTCTGCCCCATTAACTCTCTCTTCTTCGCCATGTCCTTTATATTCATTATGTTCTCTTCTATATGTTTTATCTTTATCTCTCTCTATATAATTCTAATATGCAGGATCATACGTACTAACGTATTTTCCAGTTCACTGCTCATTCTTTTTTAAAAAAATTTTTAACACTTTATTTATTTTTGAGAGACAGACAAAGACAGAATGCGAGCAGGGGAGGGGCAGAGGGAGAGGGAGACACAGAATCCAAAGCAAGCTCCAGGCTCTGAGCTGTCAGCACAGAGCCCAACGCGGGGCTCGAACCCACAAACCATGAGATCTTGAAGTGAGCTGAAGTCAGACGCTTAACCTACTGAGCCGCTCCAGCTCCCCACTGCTCATTCTTTAATTGTTTCTAATCTTTTCTGAGACACTGCTCATACTTTTTTTTTATGTATTTTTTTAATTTACATTTAAGTTAGTTATCATATAGTGCAACAATGATTTCAGGAGTAGATTCCTTAATACCTCTTACCCATTTAGCCCATTCCCCCCCTCCCACAAACCCTCCAGCAACCCTGTGTTTGTTCATTCTTTAATTGTTTCTAATCTTTTCTGAGACCAGGCCCATTTATTAAATTCTTAATTTCTTCTTTTATTTTTTTAGTTTTATGTTTTACATTTAATTTTTATTGACTGCAGTTTTCTGTTGAACTCCATCATTTCATGTATCTTTTAGAACATATTTAACATATGTTTCTTAAGCTATGCTTTGATAATTTCAGTAATTTTATCTCCTTTATATTACTTTATATTGCCTTTTTTATGCTATTTTTTTACTCATTTTATCCTTTTTTCTGGCATGCTTAGTATTTTGTATTTAATGTAATGATTTTTATTAAAAATTATTACCATAATTTAAGAGTACGGCATATATTTTCTTCCTGCCGAGAGGATTTTCTTTTACATCTAAGGAAAAATTAGAAGAGGACGAGATCACCTTAATCAAGTCTTGAATTTAGTTTATTTTTAAAATCGGTTTTGTTCCCTGTGGGAGCTAGACTAATTCTGATTTCTCCTTATTACTAGAGAGTTGTTTGTCAGGAGTACCAACTGCCACGACCGGCCTGTTTTCAGGGTTGTTCTTCCTTGAGAGGATGTGAATATCATTTCTGAGTTATTCTAATCCATGAGATTTCTGAAAGCTTGTTATATCTCCACCGCTTGCCATCCACTAATTTCTGTTTGATTTACTAGTCTCTCTGTTGCAGATTAAAAATTGGCAAGTACCTCAATGGGAAAATAGAACTGTATTTTGGCCTCAGTTCTTTGTTCTCCACCTCCCGCCTCCGGAATCTTAGACCCCCAAATGTTTATTGTCATAGAAATTATCCAATACATTCAAATAGATTAATTTAATTTTTTTTTCTTTCCTGGTTGCTATTGGCAGGAAGGCATCTATCATAAAGTAGTCTGCTATATCTGGAAGAAGAAGTACTAAGAAAGTTATGAAAATGAATGAGAAATCAAAGGTTACATGGTGGAGGGAGCCAAGCCACATAGTTTACTTACTAACTCATTTTATTCATTCACTCAGAAAAAAAATTTTTGAATGTATATTCTAGGCTACACTAAATGTAAGGCATTGTGGTGGTTATGTTGGTAAATTTGACATGAACTTTGAACAGATGATGATAGTTCGTCTTCAAATGAGGAGTATGATTATTTTAATTTTTTGTACTGTGTTTCAAGGGAGAGAAAAAACTGTGATTATTCTAAAAAGTTCTTGCAGGAAACACAAAATGTGTACATGCATTTCTGATAGAATATAAAAAGTGCCATGGGGGAGAAAAACATAAAGGAATGTGAGGAAAAAATTCAGAAAAACGTGAAAATATTCTAGATGGATAATCTGGAAGGTCCATGGATTAGGAAGCATTTAAATGAGACTTTGTAGACTAAATTGAATTTGGATATGCAGAAATGAGAGAAAGACATATCAGGCAGAGGAAATTATGTTAGCAAGATCATAGGTACATGGGTGGAAAGATGTAAAATATGTTCTTTAGATGAATAATAGACTAGTTTGCATACAATATAGAATACATAGAGGGGAATGTTGAAATATGGGTCTGAAAGGGAATGAGATGGATCATGGAGTGTTCTAAATACAATTCTTAGGAATTTAGTTTTCACTATTTCAAATATTAACTTGACTAACTATTTTACTTCCTCATTCCCTCTTGTAGCAATTTTTTAACTTATTATTTTATTTTGTTTTCTTTTTCATTTTTTCCACTGTATTTTTTTTACCACACTCTCTTCATCTAGGCACTGACAAAATGGGAGAAGTAAAGAATTCATAGCTAGCTGTTGATCATGATTTTTTCCTAAATAGTAGAAGAAAAACTTCAAACAGAGGTAAAGACTTGATAATTATCTGCATCATTTAATAATGGAATGATCATTAACAGCTTAAAACTGTGAATAATGGGGAGACTTCTGGGAATATGGTGGAGTAGGAGGATACTAAGCTCACCTTGTTTCATGGACACACATAGATAACAGCCACATCAGTGCAGCTAACCCAGAAATTGACCCAAAGTCTGACAGGGCAGATTTTTCACAGTTAATCATAGAAAGGAGGCCACATCAAAAAGGGTATGAGGAACAGAGACATAGTTGGGATACAAACTACTAGCAAGACTAACCACAGACAAGAGGGACACCACAAGCACAGAGAAGGGAGAGGACCAGATCCCACCCCAGACACCCCAGATGTTGCACTGGGAAACTGAGTCTTCATAACATTTGGCTTTAAAAACAAGTGAGGCTTAACTTCTTTAGCTTTTACATTCAGTAGGGCTTAACCCAATGTACTTTAAGAGTAGGCTTCTTCAAGGAGATCCAGAGAGCAATAGGAAAGCATAGAAGCAGCAGTTGGAAAAGTACCAGGTTTATACATGAAGAAAATTTGTTTACTAATCTGAGGGCAGAAATCTGATCTGCTGCTAACTGTACCCACAAACAAAAAAAAACCTCTTGGGGTGCAGCACAGGGAGAAAGCACTACCGTTGAGGGTCACTGCAGTCCTGGAAGATGGACTGGGAGCAGGGATCTGGTTTGACTGCAGGTCCCATTGCAATAAAAGTTTCTCAGGGGACAGTGCACAGAGAACTCCCTTTAGTTCCATGTGATCACAGCCCCAGCAAACAGGCTGAGACTAGGAATATTGTCAAACTGCTGACTCCACCTAACTATAAGCTCACTGCAGCCCCAAACTTACCCCTTAACAGCACAGAAACCAAAGCCTGCCCACAACAGGCAAACTGGACTATTGCACTTGACTGGAGTGAAGACAAATGTACTCAGCTATAACAGTGAAGGACACACAACCCATATAGGAGACACTCCTGAAGTACCTGGTTCTGGTAAGCAGGGGACATTGCACTATAGAACAACATAGGACCTCTTTTTCATAAGGATACCACTTTCAGATCAGGAGACATAGCTGACTTTCCTAATACATAGAAACAAACAGAATTGGACAAAATGAAGAGAAAGGGAAATATGTCCCAAATGAAAGAATAAGACAAAACCACAGCAAAAGACCTAAATGAAATGGAGGTAAACAACTCACAGTAATGGTCATAAAGATACTTAGTAGACTTGAGAGTGGAGGATCTCAGTGAGACCTTCAATAAAGAGATCGAAAATATGAAAAGAACTAGCCAGAGATGAAGAACTCAATTGCTGAAATTAAAAATACACCAGAAGATTCAATAGCAGATCATACGAAGCAGAAGAATGGGTAAGTGAGCTAGAAGACACAGTGATGGAAAGTAACCAAACTGAACAGGAAAAATAAAAAATAAAATAAAACAAAACAATAGGTTAAGGGAATTCACTGACATCAAGCATGATAACATTCACATTATAGGGATCCCAAAAGGAGAAGAAAGAGAAAAGGGGACAGAGAATTTAGTTCAAGAAATAATAGCTGAAAACTTAGAGACATCCAGGTCCAAGAGACACAGAGAGACCCCAGCAAAATCAACCTGAGGAGGTCCACACCAACATACATAATTAAAGTGGCAAAAATTAGTGATAGAGAATTTTAAAATCATCAAGAGAAAACAGTTACATACAAGGGAAACCCCATAAGCCTATCATCTGAGTTTTCAGTAGAAACTTCACAGGTCAGAATGAAGTGGCATGAAATGTTCAAAGTGCTGAAAGGAAAAACCTACAACCAAGATTACTCTACCCAGCAAGGCTATCATTCAGAATACAAGGGGAGCTACATATTTTCCCAGACAAGCAAAAGTTAAAGGAGTTCATCACCACTAAAGCAACCTTACAAGAAATGTTAAAGGGAACTCTTTGAGTAGAAAGAAAAGGTCATAATCAGGAGTAGTAAGAAAATTAAGAAAGGAAAATATTTCACAGGGAAATACAAACAATAAAGTAGTAGATTAATCACGTATAAAGCCAGTACAGAAGTTAAAACACAAAAGTAGTAGAATAAATTATGTTAATAAAAATCAGTCAAGGGATTCACAAAATAAAAGGACGTTAAGTATGACATCATATAGATAAAACATATGGAGAGGGAGTAAAAATTTAGTGTGTTTAGAATGGGTTCAAACTTAAGTGACTATCAACTTCTTATAGACTGCTACATGCATAAGACATTATATATGAACCTAGAGGACAAATATAAAACCTGTAATAGATACACCAAAAATAAGGAGAAAGATATCCAAACATATCACTAAAAAAAGCCATCAAACCAAAAGGGAAGAGAACAAGAGAAGAATAAAGGAACAGAGAACTACAAAAACAACCATAAAACAAGAAACAAAAGTACATACCTGTTAATAGTTACTTTGAATGTAAATGGATTAAATGCCTCAATCAAAGACACAGGGTGACTGAATGCATAAAAAAGAAAGATCCATCTACATGCTGCCTACAGGATACTCACTTCAGACCTGAAGACATGTGCAGATTGAAGTGAAATGATGGAAAAATATTTATCATTCATATGGAATAAAAAAGAAAGCTGGGGTAGCAATACTTATATTGGACCGACTAGATGTTAAAATGAAGTGTATGAAAACAGACAAAGAAGAACACTACAATAATGATAAATTATCAAGAGGTTATAACAATTGTAAATATAATTGCATCCAAATTGGGAGAACAAAAATACATAATGCAACTATTAATGAATATAAAAGAAGAAATTGACAGGAATGCAATAATACTAGAGGACTTTAACATCCCATTTACATCAATGGATAGACAGAAAATGAACAAGTAAACAGTGGCTTTGAATGATACTCTGGATCAGAAGGACCTAACATATATTCAGAATATTTCAACCCCAAACAACAGAATAACAATCGTTTAAAGTGCACACAGAACAATGTCCAAAATAGACCACATAGTAGGCCACATAGCAAATTTCAATTCAAAATGATTGAAATCATACAATGCATATTTTCTGATTATGAAACTAGAAACTGATCACAGGAAAAAATATGGAATGAACACAAATACATGCAGGCTAAATAACATGCTACTAAGCAAAGAATGGGTCAACCAAGAAACCTAAGAAGAAATAAAAATTACATGGAGACAAATTAAGATAAAAACACAGTGGTCCAAATCTTTGGGATGCTGCAAAAGCTATTCTAAGAAAGAAGACTGTAGCAATATAGGCCTACCTCAAGAAGAAGAAAATATCTCAAATAAATAACCTAACATTACACCTAAAGGAGCTAGAAAATGAACAGTAAACACAGTCCAAAGACAGTGACAGGAAGGAAATAATAAATACTAGAGCATAAATAAATGAAATATAAACTAACAAAAACAATAGAACAGATCAATGAAACCAGGAGTTAGTGTTTTGAAAAGATCAACAGATTAATAAAACTTTAATCCAACTCATCGGGAGAGAGACAGATAGACAGAGAGAGAAGAATTGATATAAAATCAGAAATAAAAGAGGAGAAATAACATAAACCACAGAAATACAAAGGATTATTAGAGAATATTATGAAATATCATATGCCAGCAAATTCCACAAACTAGAAAAAATTGATAAATTCCTAGGAACATAAACTTTTGAAACTATGTTGGAACGAAGTAGAAAATTTGAACAGAACCAATTACTAGCAATTAATTTAAATCAGTAATCAAAAAAAAAAAAAACTTCCAACAAACAGAATTCCAGCACCAAATGGCTTCATAGGTGAATTCTTCCAAATATTTAAAGGAGAGTTAATGCCTATTCTTCTTAAAATAATACAAAAAAATAAAAGAGATGGAATTTAAGAAACAAAACAAATGAACATAGGGGAAGGGAAGGAAAAATAAGGTAAAAACAGAGAGGAGGGCAAACCATAAGAGACTCTTAAATACAGAGAACAAACTGAGGGTTGCTTGAGGGGAGGTGGGTGGTGGGATGGACTAAATGGGTGATGGGCAATAGGGAGGGCACTCGTTAGGATGAGCACTGTGCATTGTATGTAAGTGATGAATCACTGGGTTCTATTCCTGAAACCAATACTACATGATATGTTAACTAACTTGAATTTAAATAATATATTAAAAATATGTTAAGCTGAAAAAAGAAAATAAAGGAGGAAGGAAAGCTTCCAAATTCATTCTAGGAGGCCAGCATTACCCTGATACCAAAATCATATAAGACACTCCAAAAGAGAAAACTACAGGCCAGTGTCTCTGATGAACACAGATGTAAAAATCCTCAAGAAAATATTAGCATATTAAATCCAACAATACATTAAAAAAAATCATTCACTCTGATCAAGCAGGATTTATTCCTGCATTACAAGGGTGGCTCAGTATTTGCAAATTAATCAATGTAATACATCACATTAATAGGAAAGAATAAAAACTATATGATCATCTCACTATATGCATAAAAAGCATTTCACAAAATATAATATTCATTCATGATAAAAACTCAACAAAGTAGGTTTAGAGGTAACATACCTTAACACAATAAAGACCTTATATGAAAAAGCCACAGAAAACATAGTCTAATGGTGAAAAACTGAGACCTTTTTTTCCTTTAAGATCAGGAAGAAATCAAGGATGTCTATTCTCACCATTTTTATTCAACATAGTACTGGAAGTCCTAGCCCCAGCAATCTCATAGGACATAAATAAAAGGCATCCAAGTTGGTAAAGAAGTAAAACTTTAACCATTTGCATATCACATGATACTATATATAGAAAACCCTAGAGACTCCACCAAATTAATATACAGAAACCTGTTGCATTTTTGTATACTAATAATGAAGTAGCAGAGATTTAAGAAAACAAGGTAATTTACTATTGTAACAAATAGAATAAAATACTTACAAATAAGCATAACCAATGAGATGAAAGACCCATACTCAGAAAACTATAAAACATTGATGAATTGAGGATGACAGAAACAAATGGAAAGATATTCCATGCTCATGGATTTAAAGAATATTATTAAAATGTTCATATTACCTGGGACACCTGGGTATCTCAGGTGGTTAAGCATCCAGCTTTTGATTTCAGCTCAGGTCATGACCTCATGGTTCTTGAGTTTGAGCCTCACATGGGGTTCTATGCTGACAGTGCATAGCCTGCTTGGGATTCTTTTTCTTTCCTTCCTTCTCTGCCCCTTCCCTTCTCTCCTTCTCTCTCTGTCTCTCTCTGTCTTTCACTCTGTATCTCTGTCTCTCTGTGTCTCTTTCTCTCTCAAAAATAAAGAAAGCCTTTTTATTTTTTTATCTTTTACACTTATACTTTTATTTTTTTTATTTTTTTAAATATATAATTTATTGTCAAATTGGTTTCCATACAACACCCAGTGTTCATCCCAATACCTCAATACCTCCCTAATACCCTCCCCTTCCTCCCACCCCCCATCAACCCTCAGTTTGTTCTCAGTTTTTAAGAGTCTCTTATGCTTCGGCTCCCTCCCTCTCTAAACTCTTTTTTTTTTCTTCCCCTCTCTTTTTTTTCTTTTTTTTCTTCCCCTCTCTTTTTTTTTCTTCCCCTCCCCCATGGACTTCTGTTAAGTTTCTCAGGATCCACATAAGAGTGAAAACATATACTATCTGTCTTTCTCTGTATGACTTCTTTCACTTAGCATAACACTTTCCAGTTCCATCCACATTGCTACAAAAGGCCAGATTTCATTCTTTCTCATTGCCACGTAGTATTCCATTGTGTATATAAACCACAATTTCTTTATCCATTCATCAGTTGATGGACATTTAGGCTCTTTCCATAATTTGGCTATTGTTGAGAGTGCTGCTATAAACATTGGGGTACAAGTGACCCTATGCATCGGTACTCCTGTATCCCTTCGGTAAATTCCTAGCAGTGCTATTGCTGGGTCATAGGGTAGGTCTGTTTTTAATTTTTTGAGGAACCTCCACACTGTTTTCCAGAGCGGCTGCACCAGTTTGCATTCCCACCAACAGTGCAAGAGGGTTCCCGTTTCTCCACATCCTCGCCAGCATCTATAGTCTCCTGATTTGTTCATTTTAGCCACTCTGACTGGCGTGAGGTGGTATCTGAGTGTGGTTTTGATTTGTATTTCCCTGATGAGGAGCGACGTTGAGCATCTTTTCATGTGCCTGTTGGCCATCCAGATGTCTTCTTTAGAGAAGTGTCTATTCATGTTTTCTGCCCGTTTCTTCACTGGATTATTTGTTTTTCGGGTGTGGAGTTTGGTGAGCTCTTTATAGATTTTGGATATTAGCCCTTTGTCTGATATGTCATTTGCAAATATCTTTTCCCATTCCGTTGGTTGCCTTTTAGTTTTGTTGATTGTTTCCTTTGCTGCGCAGAAGCTTTTTATCTTCATGAGGTCCCAATAGTTCATTTTTTATTTTAATTCCCTTGTCTTTGGGGATGTGTCAGTAAGAAATTGCTTTGGCTGAGGTCAGAGAGGTCTTTTCCTGCTTTCTCCTCTAGGGTTTTGATGGTTTCCTGTCTCACATTCAGGTCCTTTATCCATTTTCAGTTTGTTTTTGTGAATGGTGTAAGAAAGTGGTCTAGGTTCATCCTTCTGCATGTTGCTGTCCAGTTCTCCCAGCACCATTACTTAAAGAGACTGCCTTTGTTCCACTGGATATTGTTTCCTGCTTTGTCAAAGATTAGTTGGCCATACTTTTCTGGGTCTAGTTCTACGGTTTCTATTCTATTCCATTGGTCTATGTGTCTGTTTTTGTGCCAATACCATGCTATCTTGTAGTAGAGGCTAAAGTCTGGGATGGTGATGCCTCCTGCTTTGGTCTTCTTCTTCAAAATTACTTTGGCTATTCGGGGCCTTTTGTGGTTCCATACGAATTTTAGGATTGCTTGTTCTAGTTTCGAGAAGAATGCTGGTGCAATTTTGATTGGGATTGCATTGAATGTGTAGATAGCTTTGGGTAGTATTGACATTTTAACAATATTTATGCTTCCAATCCATGAGCATGGAATGTTTTTCTATTTCTTTATATCTTCTTCAATTTCCTTCGTAAGCTTTCTATAGTTTTCAGCATACAGATCTTTTACATCTTTGGTCAGGTTTATTCCTAGGTATTTTATGCTTCTTGGTGCAATTATGAATGGGATCAGTCTTTATTTGTTTTTCTGTTGCTTCATTGTTAGTGTATCAGAATGCAACTGATTTCTGTACATTGATTTTGTATCCTGCCACTTTGCTGAATTCATGTATCAGTTCCATCAGACTTTTGGTGGAGTCTGTCGGGTTTTCCATGTATAATATCATGTCCTCTGCAAAAAGTGAAAGCTTAACTTCATCTTTGCCAGTTTTGATGCCTTTGATTTCCTTTTGTTGTCTGAATCCTGATGCTAGAACTTCCAACACTATGTTAAACAACAGTCGTGAGAGTGGATATCCCTGTTGTGTTCCTGATCTCAGGGAAAAAGTTTTCAGTTTTTCCCCATTGAGGATGATATTAGCTGTAGGCTTTTCATAAATGGCTTTTGTGATGTTTAAATATGTTCCTTCTATTCCGACTTTATTGAGGGTTTTTTTTAAGAAAGGATGCTGAATTTTGTCAAATGCTTTTTCTGCATCGATAGACGGGATCATATGGTTCTTATCTTTTCTTTTATTTATGTGATGTATCACGTTGATTGATTTGGGAATTTTGAACCAGTGCAGCCCAGGAATGAATCCCACTTGATCATGGTGTATAATTATTTTTATATGCGCTTGAATTCGATTTGCTAGTATCTTATTGAGAATTTTTGCATCCATATTCATCAAGGATATTTGGCCTCTAGTTCTCTTTTGTTACTGAGTCTCTGTCTGGTTTAGGAATCAAAGTAATCCTGGCTTCATAGAATGAGTCTGGAAGTTTTCCTTCCCTTTCTATTTTTTGGAACAGCTTGAGAAGGATAGGTATTACCTCTGCTTTAAATGTCTGGTAGAATTCCCCAGGGAAGTCATCTGGTCCTGGACTCTTATTTGTTGGGAGATTTTTGATAACTGATTCAATTTCTTCACTGGTTATGGGTCTGTTCAAGTTTTCTATTTCTTCCTATTTGAGTTTTGGGAGTGTGTGGGTGCTTAGGAATTTGTCCATTTCTTCCAGGTTGACCAGTTTGTTGGCATATAATTTTTCATAGTATTCCCTGATAATTGCTTGTATTTCTGAGGGATTGGGTATAATAATTCCATTTTCACTCATGATTTTATGTATTTGGGTCATCTCCCTTTTCTTTTTTTTTAAAAAAAAATTTTTTTTTTCAACGTTTATTTATTTTTGGGACAGAGAGAGACAGAGCATGAACGGGGGGGAGGGGCAGAGAGAGAGGGAGACACAGAATTGGAAACAGGCTCCAGGCTCTGAGCCATCAGCCCAGAGCCTGACGCGGGGCTCGAACTCACGGACCGCGAGATCGTGACCTGGCTGAAGTCGGACGCTTAACCGACTGCGCCACCCAGTCGCCCCTCCCTTTTCTTTTTGAGAAGCCTGGCTAGAGGTTTATCAATTTTGTTTATTTTTTTCAAAAAACCAACTCTTAGTTTCATTGATCTGCTCTACAGTTTTTTTAGGTTTTACATTGTTTATTTCTGCTCTGATCTTTATTATTTCTCTTCTTCTGCTGGGTTTGGGGTGTCTTTGCTGTTCTACTTCTATTTCCTTTTGGTGTGCTGTTAGATTTCATATTTGGGATTTTTCTTGTTTCTTGAGATAGGCCTGGATTGCAATGTATTTTCCTCTCAGGACTGCCTTCACTGCATCCCAAAGCATTTGGATTGTTGTATTTTCATCTTCATTTGTTTCCATATATTTTTAATTTCTTCTCTAATTGCCTGGTTGACCCATTCATTCTTTAGTTGGGTGTTCTTTAACCTCCATGCTTTTGGAGGTTTTCCAGACTTTTTCCTGTGATTCATCTCAAGTTTCATAGCATTGTGGTCTGAAAGTGTGCATAATATTATCTCAGTGCTTTTATAGTAATGAAGAGCTGTTTTGTGACCCAGTATGTGATCTATCTTGGAGAATGTTCCATGTGCACTTGAGAAGAAATTATACTCTGTTGCTTTGGGATGCAGAATTCTAAATATATCTGTCAAGGCCATCTGATCCAATGTATCATTCAGGGTCCATGTTTCATTATTGATCCTGTGTCTAGATGATCTTTCCATTGTTGTAAGTGGAGTATTAAAGTACCCTGCAATTACCACATTCTTATCAATAAGGTTGCTTATGTTTGTGATTGTTTCATATATTTGGGGGCTCCCATATTTGGCGCATAGACATTTATAATTGTTAGCCTTTCCTGATGGATAGACCCTGTAATTATTATATAATGCCCTTCTTCATCTCTTGTTACAGCCTTTAATTTAGTCTAGTTTGTCTGATACAAGTATGGGTACTCCAGCTTTCTTTTGAGTTCCAGTAGCATGATAGATAGTTCTTCATCCCCTCATTTTCAATCTGAAGGTGTCCTCATGTCTACAATGAGTCTCTTGTAGACAGAAAATAGATGGGTCTTGTTTTTTTATCCATTCTGATACCCTGTGTCTTTTTGTTGGAGTATTTAGTCCATTTACATTCAGTGTTATTATAGAAAGATATGGGTTTAGTGTCATTGTGATGTCTGTAGGTTTCATGCTTGTAGTGATGTCTCTGGTACTTTGTGGTCTTTGCAACATTTCACTCACAGAATCCCCCTTAGGATCTTTTATAGGGCTGGTTTAGTGGTGATGAATTCCTTCAGTTTTGTTTGTTTGGGGGAACCTTTATCTCTCCTTCTATTCTGAATGACAAACTTGCTGTATAAAGGATTCTTGGCTGCATATTTTTTCTGTTCACACATTTAAGATTTCCTGCCATTCCTTTCTGGCCTGCCAGGTGTCAGTAGATAGGTCTGCCAGTAGTCTTTATGGTTGTCCCTTTGTAGGTTAGAGTGTGTTTATCCCTAGCTGCTTTCAGAATTTTCCCTTTGTCCTTGTATTTTGCCAGTTTCACTCTGATATTTCGTGCAGAAGAATGACTCAAGTTACGTTTGAAAGGAGTTCTCTGTGCCTCCTGGGTTTCAATGCCTTTTTCCTTTCCCAGATCAGGGAAGTTCCCAACAATGATTTGTTCAAGTACACCTTCCACCCCTTTCTCTCTCTTTTCCTCTTCTGGAATTCCTATTATAAGGATATTGTTCCATTTGATTGCATCACTTAGTTATCTAATTTTCTCCTCATACTCCTGGATTTTTTAATCTTTTTCTCATCTTCCTCTTTTTCCATAATTTTATCTTCTAATTCACCTATTCTCTCCTCTGCCTCTTCAATCTGAGCTGTGGTCGCCTCCATTTTATTTTTCAGCTCATTTATAGCATTTTTTTTTTAGCTCCTCATGACTATTTCTTAGTCCCTCGATCTCTGTGTCAATAGATTCTCTGCTGTCCTCTATACTTTTTTTCAAGCCCAGCGATTAATTTTATGACTATTACTCTAAATTTTTGTTCTGTTACGTTGCTTAAATCGTTTTTGATCAATTCATTAGCTGTCTCTACTTCCTGGAATTTCTTTTGAGGAGAGTTCTTCTGTTTCATCCTTTTGGGTAGTCCCTGGGGTGGTGCAGGGCACTTCCCCTGTGCTGTCTGGAGTAACTTTTTTGGTGGGTGGGGTCACAGTCATACCAGATGTCTGCCCCCAGCCCACTCCTGAGGCCACAGTCAGAATGGTGTGTACCTTATCTTCCCCTCTCCCAGGGGCAGGACTCACTGTGGAGTGGTGTTGCCCCTGTCTGGGCTACTTGCAAACTGCCAGGCTTGTGGTGCTGCTTCAATGGGATCAGGCCTATTAGCTGGGGTGCATCAGCAAGTTGCAAGGTGGTGGGGTGGGGGAGGAGCAGGTTCACCTTGCTTTGCCATTGGTGGTCCCATGCAGGAGGGGCCCTGCAGCACTGGAGGAAGGCAGACCCGTTGGAGGGATGGATCCACAGAAGCACAGTGTTGGGTGTTTGTGTGGTGCAAGCAAGTTCAGTGAAGGTTCCCTTTGGATTTCAGCTGGGGGATGGGAGAGGGAGATGGTGCCTGCCAGTGCCTTTGGTCCCCCACGGAGCTGAGCTCTGTCTTCCGGGGCTCAACAACTCTCCCTACCAGTGTCCTCTCGCCCTCCTGCTCTCCAAACAGAATTGTTGACTTTTAACATTCCAGATGTCAATTCCCGCTCGCTGTCAGAACTCATGCAGTCTGGCTCCTCCGCTTTTGCAAGCCAGACTTCGGGGGCTCTGCCTTGCGGGGTGGGCTGCCCCTGCACCACCCTGGTTCCCTCCCACCAGTCCCTGTAGCGAGCACTGCCTCTCTGCCTTTCCTACCCTCTTCCATGGGCCTCTTGTCTATGCTTGGCTCCAGAGAGTCTGTTCTGCTAGTTTTCTGGTGGTTTTCTGGGTTATTTAGGAAGGTGTGGGTGGAATCTAAATGATCAGCAGGATGAGGTAAGCCCAGCACCCTCCTATGCTACCATCTTACCCCAAGCAATCTTGAGAAAGAGCAAAGCTGAAGGCATCACAATCCTAGATTTCAAGATATATTACAAAGTTGTATTAACCCAAGCAGTATTATAGTGGAGCAAAAATAGACATATAGGTCAATGGAACAGAATAGAGTATATAAATAAACCCAAATGTTTATTTTTAATTAATCTACAGCAAAGCAGTCAAGAATATACAATGGAAAAGACTCTCTTCGATAAGTGGTGCTGGGGAAACTTTACAGCTACATGCAAAAGAATGAAACTGGACCACTTTTTTACTCCACACACAAAAATAAGTTCAAAATGTATTAAAGGCCTAAATGTGAGCCCTGAAACAATAAAATTCCTAATATAGCATAGGCTGTAATTTCCTTTACATCAGCCATAGAAAAAATTCTTAGATATGTTTTATCTAGAAAGGAAACAAAAGAAAAATTGAAATATTGGGACTATGTGAAGACAAAAACTTTTTGCACAGTGAAGGAAATCGTCAATGAAATAAAACAACAATCTACTGAATGGGAGTAGATATTTGTAAATGATATATTTAATTAGGAGTTAAAGCCTAAAATATATAAAGAATGTGTACAGTAAGACACCAAAAATATATATAATCCAATTAAAACCAGGCACAGAATGGTAACAGACATTTTTTCAAAGAAGACATACAGATGACCAACAGACACAGGAAAAGATGCTCAACATCATTCATCATCAGGAAAATTTAAATTAAAACCACACTGTGATATCACTTTACTCCTGTCAGAATGGCTAGTATCAAAAAGACAAGAAATACCAAGTGTTGGGAAGGATGTGGAGAAAAAGGATCTCTCATGCACTGCTGGTGGGAATAAAAATTGGTGTAGGAACTACAGAAAACAGTATCAAGATTCCTCCAAAAATTAAAAATAAAATTACTATATGATCCAATAATTCCACTACTGGGTATTTACCCAAAGAAAATGCAAACACTAATTTGAAAAGATATATGCACCCCTATGTTTATTGTAGTATTATTTACAATAGCCAAGATATGGAAGTAACCCAAGTGTCCATCAATAGATACATGGATGAAAAAGATGTGTGTGTGTGTGTGTGTGTGTGTGTGTGTGTGTGTGTGTGTGTGTGTGATGGATTATGGCTCAGGAATAAAGAATGAAATCTTGCTATTTGCACCAATATGGTTGGAGCTAGAGGGTATAGTGCTAGATGAAATGTCAAAGACAAATACCTTTTGATTTCACTCATATGTGGAATTTAAAAAATAAAACAAAGATAAAAGCAAGCAAACAAGCAAAATGTTAAATGTGGAGAAGAAACTGGTGGTTGTCAGAGTAGATGTGGGTGGAGGGTGAATGAAAGAGATAAAGAGTATTAAGAGTACACTTATCTTGGGGTGCCTGGGTGGCTCAGTCAGTTGAACATCCAAGGCTTGATTTCAGCTCAGGTCACGATCCTAGGGTCATGGGACTGAGCCCTTCATCCAGTTCCACATCAGGCTTTGTACTGAGCATGAACACTGCTTAAGATTTTCTTTTTCTCCCTCTGCCCCTCTCCCCCACTTGCATGCTTTCTCTCTTTCTCTAAAATAAAAATTTTAAAAAGAGTACAAATATTTTGATGAGCACTGAGAAATGTGTAGAATTGTTCAATCATTATGTTGTACGCTTAAAACTACTATAACACTGCATTTTAATTATGCTTGAATGAAGAAAAAAATTCATGGAATAATGATGGTAAAACAACAAGAAGAGGTATAAATATAAGAAAAAAGTTTTCAATTTTGATGAGAGCCCTGCAAACTTGCCAGTTATCTGTGCCTTGTTTCTAATAATCATGTTATAAAACACTGGCCCATAGTAAACAGTAAATTTTTTACTTTAAAAAAAATCTTGTGGCCATTTGTATTAAATATTAAATAAAATACTTACAATAACTTTTTAATCTTTGTTTATAAATGAGAATGTGTCTTCTTTGAGACAGCCAAATACACATAGATGTCCTAGTTGAGGTTCATTATTTTTTTGCGTATGTACATCAAACTGTTTCAATGCCATTTGTTAAAAGATTATCACTTCTTCATTTAATTGCTTGTGCACATTTGTCAAAAAAAAACCAATTAACTGTATTTGTGTGGTTCTATTTCTGGATTCTGTTCTATTTCATTGATCAGTGTGTTTATTCCTTGCCAATACCATACCCTTCTTGATTATTATAGAGTAATTTTTATACCTTAAAATCAGAGTGAGTCTTCCAACTTTATTCTTTTTCAAAAAAAATTTTTTCTATTCCTGTTCACTTGTAATTCCAAATAAATTTTTAAGTCATCTTGTCTGCATCTCCAAAAATCCTGCTTGGATTTTTCTTAAAGTTGCATTGAATATTTAGATCAATTTGTAAAAAATTGACATCTTGACTACACAGGGACATATTTTCTTACATCTTGACTATTATTTTTTTAGTGGGCTACTGGACACTGTTGATGTTGATTGTCTGAATTTAGTCATCTTCTATTAAAGGTGTTGAATTTTGTTTTGGCAAAAATAAATAACTTGCAGGTCAGTTTGATCCCCTCAAGACTTGTTTTTAACATTTTTTAAGGGAGTCCTAAGTTAATCTTTATTCCCAGGGATACTTCATCTGTGCTACTAAGAAGGAATTCTTCTGATATCTCCACTCAGTATCCCTGGGTTCACCACAGACTCTCTGCTCTGGCCAGTTGAAACTTAAATTTTCCTCACTTACATGAGATTTACAACTTCCCATCTCAACTTATGGAAATTAGTTAGCTTACAACTGTCTGGTCATTCTTTGCTTAGCTTTTATAAGGTTTTGTATTATGCATTCACAAAAGGATGGCTATATGTATGTCTAGAAATTTTCTTCTGCATAGCTCTCTCTTATTCAAAATTCTGCCTTATAGATTCCAGCCTTCTCAGTATCCCTGAATTCTGAACTCCATCTCTTCAACTCAGCAAAGTCAATTAATTCTGTTTATATTCTCAACATCTATACATTCACTGTGGGGCTGGGGCTCTCATGAGGTTTACTTTCTATGTTTCCCTTCTCTCAGGGATCCCAGGCCAATGCTGTCCATTGCCCAATATGTGAAAACAGCTGTTTCATATACTTTGTCCAGATTTCTGGTTGCTTATGTTGAGAATCTAAGCATGGTTCTTGTTACTACAATACAGCCAGAGTATAAATCATTTAATAGTTTGCTGCTGTCTATTGTCTTTGTATCTCAATTGATTGGTATCATTATCAGCAGTTCTCTTTCAGAGGCTTCTTTATGATTGACTGCATGAATACTATTATTACAGTATTGATTTAAACAATTAAAGTATAATTTCTAAATTATAACTATAGGCAACTCACTACTTTGGACTAATCTATCCCCCTCGTCTGTTATTCTAACTACCTCATATGTATGCTATGTTCATGTACAATGACAAGTCTTCCCACACCTTGAATATCTTCATCCTTTTCTCCAAATCTTCCCACCCCACCAAGAAGCCTTCTATAACTGGGTGTTAAACTTGAGTACTTCAATTGGTCAGAAAACGAATTCAGAAGTGGAGCTATCCAAGCTTAATTCATGTGGAACCATTGATACAGACTATTATGGTCACCTTGCATCACTCAATTATAGAGATCTTTGGCAACTAAAACTAAAGACAATTCAACATTATTAAAAACAAACTGGCATGTAAGTATCTTGAAATATAATCAGAAAGAAAACCAGTTTAGACTATACTAAAGAGGTTTGGCAGCTAAGTGGAATGATTTTAGACTGGATACTCAATTAGAAAAAAAAATGACATAAATTAAAATATTGGCAATATTTGCATACATAGCTTATATTAGATGATGTAACAAGTTAAATTGTCTAAATTGATAATTTTACATGGTTGATTAAAAGAATGTCCTTGTTCTTGAGAGATGTATACTGTGGTGTTTGGAGGTAAATATTTACTGTATCTTCCACTTGCTCTTAAATAATTTAGTCGGGAGAAAGAGCAAGCAAGAGAGAATGAGAAAATGCAGTCATGTGCATGCCAATGAGATGAAATGTTAACATTTGGTGAATCTAGGTGAAAGTTTGTGGGAATTAATTTTATTATCATTGTAACATATAGCTTAGAACACATTTTTAAAAATAAATCAGGTTGGGGGCGCCTGGGTGGCTCAGTCGGTTAAGCAGCCGACTTCGGCTCAGGTCATGATCTCGCGGTCCGTGAGTTCGAGCCCCGCGTCGGGCTCTGTGCTGACAGCTCAGAGCCTGGAGCCTGTTTCGGATTCTGTGTCTCCCTCTCTCTCTGACCCTCCCCCATTCATGATCTGTCTCTCTCTGTCTCAAAAATAAATAAACGTTAAAAAAAATAAAAAAATAAATAAATCAGGTTGAAAAATAAACAAAACAGGTTGAAACCAAACAAACAAAGCTAAACAGACAAAAATAACACTCTTCTATTAGTAAAAAAAATAGACCTATATGTAAGATTTGCTGACAAATTACTGTGACATCTGATTAATCCTTAGAGTGTCTTTTTTTTTAGAAGATCTTTTATATGTTTGGATCCTTATGGTATTTGTCTCTACAACACGAGCTTGATTACATTCTACTTTCTCTTGTTTCCTCTATGTGTATCTTATTTTTTCACAACTGGATAAGCTACTTCAGGGCAGGTTCTAATCTCTTTCTTAATTAGGACAGTTCTGAGCATAAAGTGTTCAGTGAATAATTCTTGAATTTGGTAAGTTTACATGAATTTGGTAGGCTAATCAAATGAGAACTTTCTCTATTGTGGGCTGGAGATTCCTATTATCTTTATCATTTTTACTAAAGTATTTACTTCCTAAGCAATAAGGAGAGTCATTTAATATTTCTCCTTTTTAAATTATTTTAAGATTGGAAGAAACTCAATGAGTGTTAGGCTAGGAGGAGGAAATATTCTAGAACACACAAAAAGGTCACTATTCTTTTTTTGATATAAAATGTAGGTCATTCTCTCTGTACTTTTATCCCAGGATCAGTAGAAATTCAACAGTGGAGACTTACAGACGTGCTCTAACTAAAAAAGGCTGAACAAAGCACTGACATGTTATTGAAGCTCAAAATGTTTCAATAGAAGAGCTTCTGTTTTTACATTCAAAGGACTGAGTAATATTTAATGTTTTGTTTTTATGGAATGTCTACTCAGAATGTTAGGTCAAGGAGAATTGTAGATCTCCTTGAATGGGACTAGTTGGGAAGCTATAATGAATCAACAATTAAGAGTAGCCATGTGCAAGCTGCATTCACGAGTCACTGTTAGGGTATATATATTTTATCATTAAACCCATGTACATTGCCTCTGCCCTGGAGGGCTCAGTCCGTTAAATGTCTGACTCTTGATTTCAGTTCAGGTCATGATCTCACAGTTTGTGAGTTCAAGGCCTACGTTGGGCTCTGTGCTGACAACATAGAACCTGCTTGGGATTCTCCCACCTCCTCTCTTTCTGCCCCTCCCCTCTTGCACTGTCTGTCTCTCTCAAAATAAATAAATAAACTTAAAAAAGAGAAAATCATGATAAAATATTCAAAGGATTCTGAAAGACTAATAACGATTACTATAGAAGTATAGAATCCTGGGTATTCCAGACATAATTAAAATTTGCATACACTTATAAGCTCTTTTTCATAAGTTTCCAGTATGTGCTCATTAGAAATAGAGTTGGTGATAGGAAATGACCTCCCTAAGTGGCAGTGAAAAATATATGTAGCTATAGAAAGCACTCAGTAAATCCAAAAGATGACAGAGAAAGAGGAAAAAAGAAGCAAATAGCAGATGGAACAGATTGTAGATTATATTTCAATGATATAAATAATTATATTAAATGTAAATAGTCTAAACACATTAATGGCAGAGATTGTCAAATTATGTTCTTTATATGAAGTCTGCCTTAAATATGAAGACAAAGTAAAAGGGTTGAAAAAGTTATTCTATTTAAATAAATTCACATTTAATAGAACTTTTAGGCAAAAAATCAGCAAAGATAAAGAACACTGGAACAATATGGTCAACCAACTTGCATTGATAGACATTTATAGAAAAATTGACAAAGCAGCAGTTGAATACATGTTCTTTTCAAGTAAATATAAAGCATTCACAAGCATAGATCATATTCTGGTCTATGAAACAGATCTAAACAAGTTTTTAACCATGTTTTCATTTTTCTTTTTTGTAAATTGCCTTTTATGTTTTTAGCCTATTTAAGGAGATGTCAGTGTTTTCACTTCATTTTTTTAGTTTATTTGGCATGCATTTCTAATAGATCTTTACAGGGTAAATATATTAAACTTATTTTATTTTCTGCAAATATTTCTCCAATTTTATTGTTTGGCTTTTAATTTGGGTAACTTTTAACATAAGTTTGTAAAAACATTCATGTAGTCAAATCTTTTGATCTTTTCCTTTGATCCTTCTTCCATTCTGTGTGTTCCTGGAATGTCTGTCATCATTGATAGTTATGATAAATATTTACTTGTATGTTCCCACATATTTTTTCAATTTTGAGTTTTGTATTTAACTCTTATAACCATTCTGCATTTGTTTTCCCACATTGTGTAATATATGCATTCAAAAGGTCTTTATTTTTTAAATGAACATTTGCCTCAACACTGTTTATTGACTATTCTATTCCCTGCCCCACTTACTTGTAATGCTTAATTTATGTACATATTAAATTATTATAAATCCAAAAAATAAAGTAAAATCTATTTTGTCTGACATAAGTATGGCCACTCTGGCTTTGTTTCGACATCCATTTGCATAATAAACATTTCTCTATCCCTTCACTGTCAATCTGCAGCTATCCTTAGATTTGAAATGAATCTCCTGTGGGCAGCACATCGATGGGTCTTGTTTCTTTATTCATTTTGTCACCCTATGTCTTTTGAGTAGACTATTTAGTCCATTTACATTCCCAGTAATTACTGATATGTTTTTGTTGCCATTTTATTACTTGTGTTATGGTTGTTTCTGAAGTTTTTATCTGTTTTTTTTTCTTATCTTTCTCTTTTTCATGGTTTGATGGGTTTCCGTAATAATATATTTGTATTTCTTTCTTTTTATTCTCTGCATATCTATTAGTGGTTTTTGATTTGTGGTTCCTATTAGGCTTATATGTAACATCTTTTGCATATAGCAGTCTGTATTAAGTTGATGATTGTTTAAGTTTGAACCCATTCTTTACTCCTCCCCCATGATATTGGTATATGGTGTTATATTTTACAGCCTTTTATTTTGTGATTTCCTTTACTGATTTTTTTACATGAATATTCATTTTTACTGCTTTTGTGTTTCCCACCTTTAAACTGTCACTTTTGGTCTCTCCTTTGCACTCAAAAAAAGTCTCCTTTAATATTTCTTTCAGGGCTGGTTTATTGTTCATGAACTCCTTGTTTTTGTCTGAAAAAACTTTTTATCTATCCTTCTGCTCTGAATGATAGCCTTGCTGTTTAGCGTAGTCTTGGCTGCAGATTTTTCCCTTTCAGCACTTTGAATATATTATGCTACTCTCTTCTGCCTTGCAAAGTTTCTATTGACAATTCCCCAATGGCCTTATGGGATTTCCCTTGTATGTAACTGTCTTCTTTTGTCTTGCTGCTTTTAAACTTTTTTCTTTATGACTACATTTTGCCATTTTAATTACAATATGTTTTGTTACAGATCTGCTTTCATTGATTTTGTTGGGGGTTCTCTGTGTTTCCCGGATCTGGATTTATATTTCCTTTCACCAAGTAGGGAGGTTTTCAGGTTATTTCTTCAAATAAATTTTATACTCCCTTTTCTTTTCTTCTTCTGGGATCCCTATAATACAAATGTCGAGGCACTGAGTTCCCCCAAGTCTATTCTCATCTTGCATAGGTTTTTTTTCTCTTTTTTTTCAGCTTGATTACTTTTCATTACTCTATCTTCTAGGTCATTAATTTGTTCCTCTGCTTCTTCCAGCCTGCTGTTCATTCCATCAAGTATGTTTCTCATTTCATTTATTGAACCTTTTATCTTTGCTATATTGTTCCTTATATCTGTGTTAGAGGTTTCATGCATGTCTTCCCCTTTTTTTCTCAAGTCCAGTTTGTATCCTTATGATCATTACTTTAAATTCTCTATCAGGCATGTTACTTTTATCTGTTTTGCTTAGATCTCTGGCTGTGGCCTCGTCCTTTTCTTTCATTTGGAACAAATTTCTGTCTTCTCATTTTGACTAATTCTCTGTGCCTGTTTCTCTGTAATAGGAAAGTAAGCTACATCTCCTTTTCTTGAGGGTAATGGCCTTATGAAGAAGATGTCCTTTAGAGCCCTGCAGTGTAATCTCCTCTGATCCCCAGCACCTGATTTTTCCAGGAGTGTCTCCAGTGTATGATGATTGTGCTCTACTGTTGTGTCCTGGTTGCTTTATTCTTCAGGCCAGTCATCTGCAGAGTCCCTCACAGAGCCTGATGCAGGGATTAAACCCACGAACCATGAGATCATGACCTGAGCCAAAGTCAGACATTTAACCAACTGAGCCACCCAGGTACCCCAAGGGAAAGAGAATCTTAAGCAGGCTCCATACTAGGCATGGAGCCTGATGAGGTGCTTGATTCCACAACCCTGAGATCCTGACCTAAGCCAAAATCAAGAGTCAGATGCTCAACTCACTGAGCCATCTAGGTTCCTTGACAATGTGGTGAGTTTTAACTAGGTGTGCTCTGGTATGCTTGTGAAATGAGGCCTGTCACCACTGATATCAGAACTGAGACCCCACAAAACTCCTGGGTCAGGAGATGCAGTGTTGGCAAGGGGTTGGGCTAGTCTTCTGGGGAAGGGGGTCTGCTGGGACTGAGGCAAGTGCGACTGGGATGGGCATGTCCACTGGAGCACAATTTGGGGGTGGGACTTGGTATAAGCAGGTTATATGAGAAGTCTCAGTGCTGTGCTGGTTCCCCCAGGTGGCTCTGTGTTTATGCTGAGGAGTAGGGGAAGGAAATGACACCTTCTACTTCTTTTGTTCCCAAATGGGTCTCTCTGTCTGCCTCTCTGGGACATGCTCTAGGATGAGCAAATAACCTCCCCACTGTGTGCCCCAGGTGGTCTTCAGGTTGCTGTTTTCCACACTGTATGTCAATGGGTTGTTTGCTGTGCCTTTTCTCCTAGAGTAGCCCCAATGCCCTCTGTACTCTCTCTAGGCCAATCTCATTGATCTTTAAAACTTCAGGCTTTAAATCCGCTGGTTTCAAGAACTCACAAAATTAAGCCCCTCCTGCTTTCCAAGTCAATTGCTAAGGGTATTCATCTTCCCCATGTGGGCTCCTCTGTGTGCTAGTCTGTCTCCTGCCATTTTCTGGTTCCCTGGCTGCTTTCCCACCACTGGTCACAATCAGATTTCTCTCCTAAATCATGTGTCAACACTTTCTACTTTCTTGGATGTGGCCTCTTCTCTGCCTTTAGTTGTGGAGTTTGTTCTGCCTTTCTTCAACTCTTATTTCAGAGATATTTAATGTAATTTGATAGTTATCTAATTGCACTTGTGGGACAAGGTGGGCCTAGGGTCCTCCTACTCTGCCACCATCTTCCCAACCCACTCCCACAACAACTTAACTTTGCTTGCATACAAGAACGCTACGCTTTTGCTCCCTCCTCAAATGTTGTATGTTTTTTATGTCATAATTTGCATATTTTTATATTGTGTGTCCATTAACAAATTATTATAGCTGTAGTTGTTTTTTAATACTTTTGTTCTTTAAGCTTTATGCTAGAGTTAAGTTATAACACACCTACTGCAATATTAGAGTATTCTAAAACTGGCTATATATTTTTATCAATGTGTTGTATATTTTCATAGGTCCTCATGTTACTAGTTACAGTCCTTGTGTTTCAGCTTTAAGAATTACTTTCAGCATTTCTTGTAAGGCAGGTCTAGTGACAATGAATTTCTTTAGCATTTGTTTGATATAGAAAGTCTTTATCTCATTTCATTTTTTTTTTATATTAAATTTATTGTCCAATTGGTTTCCATACAACACCCAGTGCTCATCCCAAGAGGTGCCCTCCTCAATGCCCATCACCCACCCTCTCCTCCCTCCCACCCCCCATCAACCCTCAGTTTGTTCTCAGTTTTTAACAGTCTCTTATGCTTTGGCTCTCTCCCACTCTAAAATCTTTTTTTTTTTTTTCTTTTTTCGTCCCCCTCCCCCATGGGTTCCTGTTAAGTTTCTGAGGATCCACATAAGAGTGAAACCATATGGTATCTGTCTTTCTCTGTATGGCTTATTTCACTTAGCATCACACTCTCCAGTTCCATCCACGTTGCTACAAAAGGCCATATTTCATTTTTTCTCATTGCCACGTAGTATTCCATTGTGTATATAAACCACAATTTCTTTATCCATTCATCAGTTGATGGACATTTAGGCTCTTTCCATAATTTGGCTATTGTTGAGAGTGCTGCTGTGAACATTGGGGTACAAGTGCCCCTATGCATCAGTACTCCTGTATCCCTTGGATAAATTCCTAGCAGTGCTATTGCTGGGTCATAGGGTAGGTCTATTTTTAATTTTCTGAGGAACCTCCACACTGCTTTCCAGAGCGGCTACACCAATTTGCATTCCCACCAACAGTGCAAGAGGGTTCCCGTTTCTCCACATCCTCTCCAGCATCTATAGTCTCCTGATTTGTTCATTTTGGCCGCTCTGACTGGCGTGAGGTGATACCTGAGTGTAGTTTTGATTTGTATTTCCCTGATAAGGAGCAACGCTGAACATCTTTTCATGTGCCTGTTGGCCATCCAGATGTCTTCTTTAGAGAAGTGTCTATTCATGTTTTCTGCCCATTTCTTCACTGGGTTATTGGTTTTTCGGGTGTGGAGTTTGGTGAACTCTTTATAGATTTTGGATACTAGCCCTTTGTCCGATATGTCATTTGCAAATATCTTTTCCCATTCTGTTGGTTGCCTTTTAGTTTTGTTGGTTGTTTCCTTTGCTGTGCAGAAGCTTTTTATCTTCATAAGGTCCCAGTAATTCACTTTTGCTTTTAATTCCCTTGCTTTGAGGATGCATCGAGTAAGAGATTGCTACGGCTGAGGTCAGAGAGGTCTTTTCCTGCTTTCTCCTCAAAGGTTTTGATGGTTTCCTGTCTCACATTCAGGTCCTTTATCCATTTTGAGTTTATTTTTGTGAATGGTGTGAGAAAGTGGTCTAGTTTCAACCTTCTGCATGTTGCTGTCCAGTTCTCCCAGCACCATTTGTTAAAGAGGCTGTCTTTTTTCCATTAGATGTTCTTTCCTGCTTTGTCAAAGATGAGTTGGCCATACGTTTGTGGGTCTAGTTCTGGGGTTTCTATTCTATTCCATTGGTCTATGTGTCTGTTTTTGCACCAATACCATGCTGTCTTGATGATGACAGCTTTGTAGTAGAGGCTAAAGTCAGGGATTGTGATGCCTCCTGCTTTGGTCTTCTTCTTCAAAATTCCTTTGGCTATTCGGGGCCTTTTGTGGTTCCATATGAATTTTAGGATTGCTTGTTCTAGTTTCGAGAAGAATGCTGGTGCAATTTTGATTGGGATTGCATTGAATGTGTAGATAGCTTTGGGTAGTATTGACATTTTGACAATATTTATTCTTCCAATCCATGAACAGGGAATGTCTTTCCATTTCTTTATATCTTCTTCAATTTCCTTCATAAGCTTTCTATAGTTTTCAGCATACAGATATTTTACATCTTTGGTTAGATTTATTCCTAGGTATTTTATGCTTCTTGGTGCAATTGTGAATGGAATCAGTTTCTTTATTTGTCTTTCTGTTGCTTCATTGTTAGTGTATAAGAATGCAACTGATTTCTGTACATTGATTTTGTATCCTGCAACTTTGCTGAATTCATGTATCAGTTCTAGCAGACTTTTGGTGGAGTCTATCGGATTTTCCATGTATAATATCATGTCGTCTGCAAAAAGCGAAAGCTTGATTTCATCTTTGCCAATTTTGATGCCTTTGATTTCCTTTTGTTGTCTGATTGCTGATGCTAGAACTTCCAGCACTATGTTAAACAACAGCGGTGAGAGTGGGCATCCCTGTCGTGTTCCTGATCTCAGGGAAAAAGCTCTCAGTTTTTCCCCATTGAGGATGATGTTAGCTGTGGGCTTTTCATAAATGGCTTTTATGATCTTTAAGTATGTTCCTTCTATCCCGACTTTCTCAAGGGTTTTTATTAAGAAAGGGTGCTGGATTTTGTCAAAGGCCTTTTCTGCATCGATTGACAGGATCATATGGTTCTTCTCTTTTTTTTTGTTAATGTGACGTATCATGTTGATTGATTTGTGAATGTTGAACCAGCCCTGCATCCCAGGAATGAATCCCACTTGATCATGGTGAATAAGTGTTTTTATATGCTGTTGAATTCAATTTGCTAGTATCTTGCTGAGAATTTTTGCATCCATATTCATCAGGGATATTGGCCTGTAGTTCTCTTTTTTTTACTGGGTCTCTGTCTGGTTTAGGAATCAAAGTAATACTGGCTTCATAGAATGAGTCTGGAAGTTTTCCTTCCCTTTCTATTTCTTGGAATAGCTTGAGAAGGATAGGTATTATCTCTGCTTTAAACGTCTGGTAGAACTCCCCTGGGAAGCCATCTGGTCCTGGACTCTTATTTGTTGGGAGATTTTTGATAACCGATTCAATTTCTTCGCTGGTTATGGGTCTTTTCAAGCTTTCTATTTCTTCTTGATTGAGTTTTGGAAGAGTGTGGGTGTTCAGGAATTTGTCCATTACTTCCAGGTTGTCCAATTTGTTGGCATATAATTTTTCATAGTATTCCCTGATAATTGTTTGTATCTCTGAGGGATTGGTTGTAATAATTCCATTTTCATTCATGATTTTATCTATTTGGGTCATCTCCCTTTTCTTTTTGAGAAGCCTGGCTAGAGGTTTGTCAATTTTGTTTATTTTTTCAAAAAACCAACTCTTGGTTTCGTTGATCTGCTCTACAGTTTTTTTAGACTCTATATTGTGTATTTCTGCTCTGATCTTTATTCTTTCTCTTCTTCTGCTGGGTTTGGGGTGTCTTTGCTGTTCTGCTTCTATTTCCTTTAGGTGTGCTGTTAGATTTTGTATTTGGGATTTTTCTTGTTTCTTGAGATAGGCCTGGATTGCGATGTATTTTCCTCTCAGGACTGCCTTCGCTGCGTCCCAAAGCGTTTGGATTGTTGTATTTTCATTTTCGTTTGTTTCCATATATTTTTTAATTTCTTCTCTAATTGCCTGGTTGACCCACTCATTTGCTAGTAGGGTGTTCTTTAACCTCCATGCTTTTGGAGGTTTTCCAGACTTTTTCCTGTGGTTGATTTCAAGCTTCATAGCATTGTGGTCTGAAAGTATGCATGGTATAATTTCAATTCTGTAAACTTATGAAGGGCTGTTTTGTGACCCAGTATATGATCTATCTTGGAGAATGTTCCATGTGCACTCGAGAAGAAAGTATATTCTGTTGCTTTGGGATGCAGAGTTCTAAATATATCTGTCAAGTCCATCTGATCCAATGTCTCATTCAGGGCCCTTGTTTCTTTATTGACCGTGTGTCTAGATGATCTATCCATTGTTGTAAGTGGGGTGTTAAAGTCCCCTGCAATTACCACATTCTTATCAATAAGGTTGCTTATGTTTATGAGTAGTTGTTTTATATATTTGGGGCCTCCGGTATTCGGCGCATAGACATTTATAACTGTTAGCTCTTCCTGCTGGATAGACCCTGTAACTATTATATAATGTCCTTCTTCATCTCTTGTTACAGCCTTTAATTTAAAGTCTAGTTTGTCTGATATAAGAATGGCTACTCCAGCTTTCTTTTGACTTCCAGTAGCATGATAAATAGTTCTCCATCCCCTCACTCTCAATCTAAAGGTGTCCTCAGGTCTAAAATGAGTCTCTTGTAGACAGCAAAGAGATGGGTCTTGTTTTTTTATCCATTCTGATACCCTATGTCTTTTGGTTGGCGCATTTAATTCATTATCATTCAGTGTTATTATAGAAAGATACGGGTTTAGAGTCATTGTGATGTCTGTATGTTTTATGCTTGTAGTGTTGTCTCTGGTACTTTGTCTCACAGGGTCCCCCTTAGGATCTCTTGTAGGGCTGGTTTAGTGGTGACAAATTCCTTCAGTTTTTGTTTGGGAAGACCTTTATCTCTCCTTCTATTCTAAATGACAGACTTGCTGGATAAAGGATTATCGGCTGCATACTTTTTCTGTCTAGCACACTGAAAATCTCGTGCCAATTCTTTCTGGCCTGCCAAGTTTCAAAAGAGAGATCAGTCACGAGTCTTATAGGTCTCCCTTTATATGTGAGGGCACGTTTACCCCTTGCTGCTTTCAGAATTTTCTCTTTATCCTTGTATTTTGCCAGTTTCACTATGATATGTCGTGCAGAAGATCGATTCAAGTTACGTCTGAAGGGAGTTCTCTGTGCCTCTTGGATTTCAATGCCTTTTTCCTTCCCCAGTTCAGGGAAGTTCTCAGTTATTATTTCTTCAAGTACCCCTTCATCACCTTTCCCTCTCTCTTCCTCCTCTGGGATACCAATTATGCGTATATTATTTCTTTTTAGTGTATCAGTTAGTTCTCTAATTTTCCCCTCATACTCCTGGATTTTTTAATCTCTCTGTTTCTCAGCTTCCTCTTTTTCCATAACTTTATCTTCTAGTTCACCTATTCTCTCCTCTGCCTCTTCAATCCGAGCCGTAGTGGTTTCCATTTTGTTTTGCATTTCATTTAAAGCGTTTTTCAGCTCCTCGTGACTGTTCCTTAGTCCCTTGATCTCTGTAGCAAGAGATTCTCTGCTGTCCTCTATACTGTTTTCAAGCCCAGCGATTAATTTTATGACTATTATTCTAAATTCACTTTCTGTTATATTATTGAAATCCTTTTTGATCAGTTCATTAGCTGTTGTTATTTCCTGGAGATTCTTCTGAGGGGAATTCTTCCGCTTGGTCATTTTGGATAGTCCCTGGCGTGGTGAGGACCTGCAGGGCACTTCCCCTGTGCTGTGGTGTATAACTGGAGTTGGTGGGCGGAGTCGCAGTCAGACCTGATGTCTGCCCCCGGCCCACCGCTGGGGCCACAGTCAGACTGGTGTGTGCCTTGTCTTCCCCTCTCCTAGGGGCGGGATTCACTGTGGGGTGGCCTGGCCCGTCTGGGCTACTTGCACACTGCCAGGCTTGTGATGCTGGGGATCTGGCGTATTAGCTGGGGTGGGTAGGCAAGGTGCACGGGGGCAGGAGGGGCAGGCTTAGCTCGCTCCTCCTTAGGTGATCCACTTCGGGAGGGGCCCTGTGGCAGCGGGAGGGAGTCAGATCTGCTGCAGGAGGTTTGGCTCCTCCGCAGAAGCACAGAGTTGGGTGTTTGCTCGGAGCGAGCAAGTTCCCTGGCAGGAACTGGTTCTCTTTGGGATTTTGGCTGGGGGATGGGCGGGGGAGATGGCGCTGGCGATCGCCTTTGTTCCCCACCAAACTGAGCTCTGTCGTCTGGGGGCTCAGCAGCTCTCCCTCCCTTTGTCCTCCAGCCTTCCTGCTTTCGGAGCAGAGCTGTTAACTTATGACCTCCCAGACGCTAGGTCGTGTGCTGTTGGAACACAGTCCGTTAGGCCCCTCCGCTTTTGCCAGCCAGACTGGGGGGCTCTGCTTGGCCAGCGAGCCGCCCCTCCGCCCCGGCTCCCTCCCGCCAGTCCGTGGAGCGCGCACCGCCTCGCCGCCCTTCCTACCCTCTTCCGTGGGCCTCTCGTCTGCGCTTGGCTCCGGAGACTCCGTTCTGCTAATCCTCTGGCGGTTTTCTGGGTTATTTAGGCAGGTATAGGTGGAATCTAAGTGATCAGCAGGACGCGTGGTGAGCCCAGCGTCCTCCTATGCCGCCATCTTCCCTCCTCCTATCTCATTTCATTTTTGAAGAATTTTGCTGGGTAAAGTATTTTTGGTTTGCGGTTTTTTCCTTAGCACTTTGAATATATCATCCCATTCTCTCCTCAGCTCGAATGTTTCTACTGAGAAATTCACTTACAGACTTATGGGAGTTTTCTTGTATGAGATACTTTGTTTTTTCTTGTTGCTTTAAAATTATCTCTTTTTCTTTGATTTTAGACAGTTTTACTATAATGTGTCTTGGAGAATGTATTAGATTTAAAATTTAGGGTACTCTGTTAGCTTTATGAACACGAATGTCTAAATATTTGCCCAAGTTTGGGGTTTTCTGAGCCATTATTTCTTAAAATATGCTTTCTGACCCTTTTTCTTTCTCTTCTCTGTCTAGAACTCCAATGATGAATAGACTGTTTGTCATAATGTTGCCCTATGATTCCCATAGGCTTTCTTCATTCCTCTTCATTCTTTTTTTTTCTTTTTGCTCCATTGACTGGATAATTTCAAAAAAATGTCTTTGAGATCACTAATTCTTTCTTCTGCTTGGTCCAGTCCGATTTTGAAGATCTATATTGAATTCTTCAGTTTAATCATTGTATTCTTCAGCCCCCAAATTTCTGTTTGTGTGTTGTAAATATTTATTCAGATTCTCATTTAGTTCTTGTATTCTTTTTCTGATTTCATTAAATTGTTTATCTGCATTCTCTTATAGCTCTTTGTGTAGCTGTAGACAATATTTTGATTTATTTGTTTGGAAATTCACATATATACATTTGTTTGGGGCAAGTAACTGGAAATGTATTATGTTCCTTTGGTGAAGTCATATTTTCTTGGCTCTTCATGATTCCTGTAGCCTTTGTGTAGGTAATCATGCATTTGAAGAAGGAGTTACCTCTTCCACACTTTATGAATTCACTTTGGTAAGAAAGTACCTTCACTTGTAGGTGGGATCATACTGGATCTACTTGTTTAGGTTATGAAATGTGGAGGGATATGGTGGAGCCATTTCCAAGGGGCATAGTTACCTGACTCATGCCATTGGGGTCCACAGCATTGAAAATTGTGTGGCTCTTGGTGAGCACTGCAGGCTGTTCATCAGAGACTATAAGGGCAGTTTGACTCTCCAGTAGTGATTCCAAGTCCAGTTTCTAGAGATTAGGATAGGCACTGGTAGTGGCTATATCAAGTGGCATGGATATGTTTATCTGTGCAGGTTAACTGCTGGTGCCTATGTAGTGGCAAGGACTGGTTGTAAACACACATCTAGTGTTGGGGGCCAGAGAAAGCAGCAAGGGTCAAGGCCAACTGCAGGTGCACTGTCATATGCAGGGGGCAGATTTGTGAGCATGCACTAACTACCATAGATGTTCGTTCTCACCATGGGCACATGGCAGTGGAGGCCAATGTCAAGAGTTGGGTTGGGGGCATGTAGGTTTACAGCTGGAAGGGTTAGCCATAAGTGAGTCCAGTGGTATAGGCCAGTGAGAGGAGATAGAGCTGAATCTGGGCTCATACACAGCTGCAGGGACCCTGGCTCTTAGCATGCATTCCAGTGGCTGCAGTCTCTCCATGGGCATGTACAGATCAGTGGAAGCCCATGACAGTCAGGCCAGGAGTGCGCAGATACACAGATAAGGGGAATGATAGCAGGTGAGCCCAATGGTGCAGGCTGGTGACAGAAGATAGGAACAGATACAGGCCTACAAGTCACTGTGGGGCTTTTACTATCAGTGTGCAGTCCTATGGCTGCACAATATTTCTATTGCTATTCACATAGAAATAACAGCTGGTGATAAGAATTAGAGTAGGGTTTTGCAGGTGGATAGCTACAGTGGAGTTGCAGGTCCACCCAAAGGTGCAAGCCTGTGACAGGAGATAGGGCCAAATTGAGGCCCCACATGCAGCTTGAGAGCTTTGGCTATTGATGAGGAACTTATATGGCTGTGAGATCTTGCCATGGGTGTGCACACAGCAATGGAAGCTGGTGACAAGTGTCAGGCAAGCAGCATGCAAGCACACAGGGCATGAGGCTACCACCAAGTGTATGTGTGGTGGGGCATGGCCAGCTGTCTGGTTCTATGCTGGCATATTGCAGTCACACAGCTGTAGATGCCTGGGTTGTCTGGTAGTGTGGTTTCTGGGCTCTGGTGGGGTTGAAGTTAGGGTAGAGAGCAGAGAGGGGCTCAGATAGCTGGCATTGGCTACCATATAAGCAACAATGAATACCTCATGGAGCAAAATTCAGTAAAAATTACAGGGGTTCTGTGGTGGCTGTGCTCATCATTGGTTTTGTCAGTGATGAAATCTGCTGGGGTCGTCTGCAGAGTAGGTCACTAGTTACTGTGGTTTCTCTCACTGTATAACTGATATTCATAGCCCCTGCTTTTTTCCCCCTGTTCCTAGCTGTCTCTAGTCAGCTTTACCAGTGCCTGGGTGGAGTGAAGCCAAAGTGGGTCTTTCATGTATGGACTCAAAAAGCTGGGAAGCTGGTAGCTCATTTCTTTCTTTATTTCCCAGTGAGGGGAACTCTTTCTAGCTGAGGAGTACCCCCTTGGCACTGAGAAATTCTGGGGATGGGATGATGTAGGCAAAAGAAGGCTGTTCTTCCTGCCTGTTTTGTGTGGTTATTCTCAGGTTTTTTTGTTCCACTCTGTTGAAGTTTCTTAAGTAGACTCCAGAACTTTCCTAGAGCTGTTTTTGTTCATAGATAGCTGTATAATAGTTGATCTTTTTGGGGGGAGTCAAGAGGCTGAGATCTCTTATTCTGCCATATTGATGATGTCACTCTTTTCTCAGGATATATATATATATATATATATATATATATATATATATATATTAATTCCCTGTTGATTTCTTTGAGCCTGTGATTCTTGAGAAAAATATTTTATCAACAGAGAAATGCAAGTTCAGTTAGATCCAGTATAGTTATGAAATCAACAAACCACTATGTCTGATTATATGAGTCATGAACGATTAGAGAAGTGAATATAGCACCACAAATGGTCATGTCAAGTCTTCCAGGCCAGACACTTCCAATTACTATCAGTGTCATGAAGTTGTTGTCTTTTTCTTCTTCAGTGAGTATTTTTCAAGGAAATTGAGCAAAGAATGAAATGTATCTTTTTGCTAGCAAAGTTTTGGGGGGAGCATGCTGAAGTCTTATGAAAGTAATATGTATCTTCAACTCAGGAACAGATGACTCATTTCGTTGGGTCTAATAGTAGTCTCTTTATTTTGAAGACAATCTCCTTCCATGGCTCATTGAGGGGAAATTGTTAGTGAACCTGCCAGCTTTGTTTCTGATTCCAGAAACTCCTTTCTCTCCCTACCTACCAAAAGAGTTTTTTCAGACAAGTAGGTCTCCCACATTAAACTTTGAACTCCTTTCTAAGCAAAGTCCATGTTGATTAATCTTATATATATATCCCTCCACAAGCCTAGCATAGTTTCTGACACAGAATAGTTGCTCCATAAATAATAGTTAAGGGAAATCAAAGCCATCTAAGCTTCATGTTATCCCCTCAGAGCTCTGTGGTCCTTAGGAGAAAATGACTATTGATAGGTTAATCAGGTAAAAGGGTATGGAAACTAGCTTATGTGTTACATCTCTTGAATAAAAGGCAGCTTAATCTACCTACAATACTCAAATTTCCAGAAAGGCTCTTACCAAGTGAATATAATTGTGGAGATATCATACTAACAGATGACAGTAAATATAGTCAATTTTCTGTAAAGACAGAATTCACTTACTTTAGACTTATGGTCATTCCTGCTTATAGGCTGCCTTGAAACCATAGCCTACTCATCAGAATAATCTGTAGAGCTTTAAAAAATATAGAGTGATCCATAAATAATTGAAAACTTAGATTTATTTCTCAGGAATTATATTATATATTAGCATGTAATATATACAGAATTATAGAGATATACTTACATTTGCCAATTTTGTGGCTTAGAGCTTGCTGAACTTGGTTCTGTAACTATAGTGCAAAGATCATTCTGTATACTATACAACAAGCTTCCATAGATCCTAACAATGTTCATTGCTGCTCCAGATGGGATGAAAAATATGTTTCTGTAAAAGGCATAGGAACAGAGTTGCCTAGTGTGTCTGAAATAGTCAATCACATTGGTATCACCATTAGGAAAATCTAGCAGCGAACCAGACATCCTTCGGCCATTGGTCTGGCACATGTTCTAGAAGCTGATAAAGATGAAACTTGGCCCCTTTCACTTGATGAAGACCCTGACGGAAGCACATGAGGCAAACTGATATAACTTCTGCCATATTCAAAGTCATATGTAAACGAATCAATTTTTCATATTACTCATAATCACTGAAGAGGCTGATGTGAAAAAGTCAACCACCATTATTTGCACTTGTGAAACAATGGAAACCAACATGACACATGTAAAAGAGTTGTCAAAAGTTAACATCTTCTGTGCCACGTTCGTATATGGATTTTGGCCTATTTTTTTGTGTACAATGAAGGAAATCTCATATTAGAAATGCTGGTGGAAGGGCACCTGGGTGGCTCAGTCAGTTAAGCATCCAACTTTGGCTCAGGTCATGATCTCTCAGTTTGTGCTCGTGTCAGGCTCTGTGCTGACAGCCAGAACCTAGAGCCTGCTTCAGATTTTGTGTCTCCTTTTCTCTCTGCCCCTCCCCTGCTCATACTCTGTCTCTCTCTCTCTGTCTCTCAAAAATAAATAAACTTAAAAAAAAGGAAGTGCTGGTAGAATGAGAGGTTTTTCTCCACTGTTAAAAGGGGGTCTCCTTCAACTTCACTTTTCAGAAGGATGGGTCTCTGTTTTACTTATGTAACAAGTTTAGAGAGGTCCTAATAAACATCTAACATGGTACCAGATTGGGTATGGTATTCAAAACCTTGGCCAACCTTGACCAGTAGCCACCCAGATTCCCAATTGGCATACTGGAAATCTTTCTCCTTGTGGGTTTTTTTCAGGCCTTCATGTTTTGTACTACTTCTTTCTTGAAGACTTGAAATAAAAAAAATACATCCTGGTTGCTGCTTCTACCATTGACAGTCTGGGATAAATTATAAAACTGAATGTGTAGTACACTTACCAAGATGGAATTTTTTTTAATTTTAAAAAGACTAGCAGATAATCAAACCATAAAAGAAAAACAAAACTGAATGTGTGTCTGTGGCAGCAAGAATGAATATGAGCATTCACAATATTATAAAAATAATTATAGTAGATCCTTTATAAATTAGTTTGGCTATATGCTCATATATATATAACATAGTTATTGAGTGATTAATTTTGAGAAGTGTGTAATTATTTCTGAATTATATATATATATAATATATATAATTCTATATATGCCTTGGGTACAATCCTTCATATTATATTAAGCTTGGCTTAGGGCTAACCATCTGCACGTTTAAAATACTCCCAATAAGATGCTGATTTGAAACAAGAGTGGAAAACCTCTCAGACACAGTCATTTCTACTTGCCCTTATTATTTTCTCCAATATGGACAATAATACTGAATTCTATCTTTTGTGACAGCCACCCAAAATTAGTGCATATGTATACATATACACATACATATGCATCTTGAACCTGAGTATTGGGAGTTGCCAGAGACTAAGTAATATATCCTTCAAATTGCTCTCTGAAGATCTTTACAACATCACTCTGGTGATATTTTTTTTTAAATTATACATCATAATTATGTAACTACACATTGTAATTTTATGATTATATGTGTTTACACTCAATAGACAATTAGATATAATCACCCTTAATACATACACACATGATGACAAAAGTGACTCAATAGAAACCAAGGGTCTACATTGAAAATGAAGTGGATTAAATGCTTTTTTGATCTTGATACTCTGATCCTTTCTGTCTGGTAGTTTATATGAGGTGGGGCTAGCAAGACACCTTGCATCAGGATAGAGAAAGAGATTTGGAAAGTATTCTAACTGAAGGATGGAAAAGCAAAATGAAAACAAATGAGTAGAATATTTCTTGGTTAAATTTTCTAGAATCACACTATTAAATTAATACTGAAATTAATTTTTAAAATGTATATCCTATTTTATTTAAATACTTGTGGTATTAATAATTAAAAGTATCATTGCATGTATACAGCATTTTAGAAACAAACAGAGGTATGCACTCCTTTATATTTTCTGCCCATTAATTCATTTACTCATTCATTCATTCATCACACATATATTCAGTACCAGCCATATACTGGGACATGAGTTAAACACTGATCCATGTCCTTATTTTCAGTCAGCACTCTTGGCCCTGGTCTCTGGGGATGCTTTTATCTTCCATCACAGTGTGTAATGCATTCCTTCCCCATCAAAACTTCCATTTGGTGTCTATCATAGCTGGATTGTCATCTAGGTCATAATGAGTTGTCAGGGTTGTAGAAGTAAAAAAAAAAAAGGAAAAGGAAGGAAGGAAGAGAAAGAAAGAAAAGAGGGAGAGGGATAAGGAAGGAGAGTAGGGGAGAGAAGAGGCAGGAAGAGATGATAGGTAGGTAGGCAGGTAGGTAGGTAGATAGATAGATAGATAGATAGATAGAAAGATAGATTAGATAGATTAGATAGTTCCATGTTTCCATGTTGAAGTATTTTGGACCTAAGGGATGATTTCAGTACTGGTACTGATAGTACTCCTGTCTGGAGCTCATCAATATGTTCCACCTGCTGCCTCTACTCTGGCCTAAAGATGCAACCAGAGGCAGTGCATCCAGTCCTCCAGGGAAACACCCTCCTAAAGCATATGTCCACCATTCCCATTGGACTGTGTGTTCCTTGAGGAAATAGATAGCATCTGAGTAATATCCATTGTATAGCAAAATACCTTTTGTGGGGCACATCTTTTGTGTATGCTTGCTTACTTTCTGAATGAAGAGGAGTTAAAAATAATAAGCAGGGGCTTCCCTGCCCATATTTACTCTCATAATGACCAAAAGTGAAGAATTTTACATGTGAGTACTATTCATATATTTATTAAATATCTGTAGTTCATACTTTATTTTGCTTATCAACTAGCAATTATCATTATTCTAGAGGTGCTTGAGTTAAATATTTGTTAGTTCTTCGATTGGAAACTAATACTACATATCTTGCAGTAACCAGATACTTAAGCCCCAAGGGAATATATTTAAAAATTTTTTGTGGTTAAAATATTTTCTAAAACTGGAATTACAGAGTGTAGAAACTTGGAGTTACATGGCATCTTAGAGTTCATCTGGTCCAATCTTCTAGCTTTCACTGAGTATGGAAATGTATACTGTTATACCCTTGGCAGGTAGGCATTTACTGTGCTTAAACATTTCTAGAGCAAAGGAGTTCAACATTATACAAGGCAATCCTGTACATGGACCTCCTTATGTTGAACTGGAACTTACCTTTTAACTTCTCATTGTTCCTGATTCTACTCTGGGAGCTATGCAGAATAAGTGTATATCTTCTTCCACATGGTAGCTGCTCGTATAGCTAACTGCCATCTTCTTTCTCTGTTTGTCACCTAGATATTGTCAGGTTTTCAGATATTTTTTATAAGTCATAGAACTACTTAGAACTACTTAGCCCAGTCCTTTGGATTTTCTTTTGATTTTCAACATCCCTTTGAAAATGTGAGGCCCAAATCTGAATGTCTTATTCTGGATTGACTTGCCAGGTCACAGAACAGAGAGCCTACTAACCTCCTCCTGCTCCTAATTGGGGAAGGTTTTTTTGTTGTTGTTCTCAAGTGCAGAACTCTTCTTTATTAAATTATGTCATTTGTTCTATCATTTCTCATCTGTTCAGATGCCTTTGAATCATGATTCTGTCATATTAATTATCTGTTTCTACTTTGGCTAATTTGTAAATGTGGTCAATTAGTTAACTTTTTGGGACTACTCCAAGTTATTGATGGAGTATAAAAGATTTATGATAGAAACCTGTTTTCCCAGATTGCAGCTAACTTATTCTTTGGGGTGCATTCTCTGTTAATGGTCCTTCAACTTCCTAAGTATATACTTAAGTGAATCCAGTCAACATCATCCTGTGTAGTTGCCAGAGCTATCACATCCATTTCTGAAATCTATACAAATTAATTATAGCATTCAGCAAATCTGCCAGCCATTCTGACAGCTAAGTAACAGTATAAAGGAAACAAACATGAATTTTCAGAGAACCCATATTTTCTGCTTTCATAAATACCGAAAAGTCATCTGCTTAATAACTCTTGAATTTTGCTAGAAATCAACATTTATCTCTCTGGGGTTTTGTTCCAGAGTCCATTTTTCCGGTTTTTAAAATTAAGCCATTTACCTATATCTAGTCTTCATATCCCATACCTTTCTCATTGCTGGTCATTTCTCAAAGACTAATATGAGTAGGTTAGCAATTGTAAATACATAATCTTCTGTCCTTCACAAATGAATTAACCAGAGTCTTATTTATATCAAACTAGTGCTATTCTCTACAGTCTCCAGATCTTACTTAGGGTTTAATGCCCTCCCAAGAGTACTTTTCAAATCCTTCCAATGTATGGATATCCATATGGAATTCATGTTTAAGGTGTACCTCTTTAAAAGTGCCCCAGCACCTTTGGAATTTTCAGTCTTCTTCACACTTACTATACACCAATGGTTTCTTTTTCTAAACCTTATGTACCCTTTTTACTGTACCTCTTGTCAGAGATGGAGCCAACAGGTAACCTTTTTTCAGTGCCCTCTTAGTTACCAGCAGAACTTTCCTTTTCCTCTCTTCACCCTACAAGTATCCCATGGTTCTTATACTGATTTCTGAACTCAGAGGACCTTCTTGTGGTGTCCCACTAGAACTAGACAGAGTTTCATACTTTGAACGTTCTCTCAGGCTATTTCTCTCGCATCATCAAATAGTCTCCTTGGGTTCTGCTCTCTGCCACCTGACAGGTAGATTAGCTTTTGCAACTACGTTAGCTCAATAGGATGTTACCCATTTCAGGTAAGAGAATGTTTTAATCTTGATGAAATGTGCATGACTCTAAAGACTGTTAAATATTGCTTTGGATGGCATTTATTGTAGGCATCAAGTCATACTGGGGCAGGAGAAGTGAGGGAAGATATATTTTAGAACAAACAAATCCTCCAGTAGTGTTCCCTAGAATGGAACACTGTTTATAGATACTCACTTACTCTGCCATGACACATTGCAGGCAGCAATGAGTTTGAGGCATTTTCCACTGACTTAACACCATGCTTGTGACAAATTGGAGGATGGAGACAATATGACAGGAAGTGTTTCTGACTCAATAGATTGAATTTCAAACACCAGTCTCCTCTGAGCTCTTAACTGCAGGCTATGGTCTATTTCCTGGGTTATGATATTGTGCTGTAATGTTCTAATATTGGCTCTTTCTTCTCCAGAGGTAGTGAATAGTCTTGTGTCACCTTCTCACACCTCAGTTAGAAACAGAGGCTGAGAAAATACTATTCTTGGTCCTGATGGGATGAGGAAGAGTTAATTAGAACAGAATGACTTTTTCTCTTCCCTGCTACAGCTTAAACGTGTCTGCATTTCTTTTTACTGTATCACCTTTTCTCATTTCCGAACTTTCATGGAGAGGAAAAACAGATGACAGCTGGTTCCTTTATGATAAGTTGCATGTCCAAGTTTGCAGCAATCCTAAGAAATCTGGGTTTTGTTATCTGTGGCATATAATTGACAATATCCCATTTAATGATATCAACTCCTGCTTGGTAATTATTAAGAAAAATCTTGAATAAAAATACAGCCATATGGTCCAATACATTAAATTATTCTCTGCATGCAAAACACATGCATCACACACACACACACACACACACACACACACACACACACACACACATTACACAAGCATACACATAAGAGCTGAGTTCCTAAATGTCTCCATTTTGTCAACCCTACCATCATAGAATCTGAATTTGGAGTCAGGGGAGGGCAAAGGTGCATAGGTGACTTGATATAATAACTCTGGAGTGTCTATGGCCTTCTCATTTTGCCTCCTTCTTTCTGTACTTCAGCATAGCTCTATTGAAGTCTCTGATACACTTGGGCAATGCATAGGATCACTTAACATGTTTTAGAAACTCTGAATTTAGAGAGTTTAGTAGTTGGGGACACTGGGGAATTGATAGAATACAGGTAGGTAAAAGTGCTTGCAATAGGTTCTTTGTATTCAGAGCCTGATCTGAGGGGATTCAAAGAGGACAATATTCGCCAATAGAAAGATTTGGATTTAAATCTAGCTTCCTGATTTCCTGACTGAACATCTCTGAGCCTCTATTTTATCTATTAATTGCAGAATTATTGTGAATATTAAAGCATAGGTGCAAAGCTCTGCTTTGGTTCAAGTGTCACTGAAAGTGAATGAGTGTTGTGTACATGGTGTCTACTTTCATCTCTCTTGATAATGTGCAGGCTGATGAATATGCTATGTAGATTGTGTAATGGCAGAGAAGATGAGGAACTAGAAAAAGACCAATGATAGATTTCCACTTTGGAAAAGGGGAACTACCTATGTAAACATCTCTGAACATTTAGTCTTTGAATCAGATGTGAAATTCTCCATTGTTTACCTCTATAATGTTAGTAGGCATCATGTAGTCAGTAAAGTTTTCCAAGATGATATGTCCTGGTTGATAACTCTCCTCATTATGATACTTCTCTGAAGTCATAGCTACTCTAAGAAGAAGCCTCATTAACTATAACATTTTGGAGAGGATCTTCTTCTTTTGGATTGTTGTTAAAAGAGGGCAGCTAACTAAAGTGTGGGTTGCTTGAGATCTTGAAATGGTAAGGAAAACACTAGGTTTTACCTAGATCATTTGATTGTTGTAATTGTGGAACAATTTTTCAGGAAAATTCTCTTGTGTCTATTTATTTCTACTTAGGTTGCTTCAATTTTAAGGGCAGGGAAAAATAAGAGAACTCTGGGCTGGGATAAACTGGATCACCAAAAAGGGAAACCAGATGAAGAGACAATAACGATTTTTACTGGAATATGTTTTTCAGACAAAGTATTAAGAAAAATACTTGGTGGGCTATGTCTTTCTCATTTAGGTCAGATTTTGTTTAGATCATTAGTAGCTAAACAGTTTTTGGATATGTGTTGGTAGTTTCTGTTTGTTTCCAACAGACAGGTGTAAATGATTCCTTTCTGTCAGCTTGCCCATTCTCAGGAAACTATATTTGTCATCCTGTTGTTGGGGTCATAGAGCCACCCAGTCATCAGCTGTTCACTGCCTATCTGCCTTGACAGGGAAGGAAATTGGAGGTGTTAGTAGAGGTTATTTAGGGTCATTCAGTGAGTGTATTGAAAAGAAACCACAAGAAGTACTTTGGCATATTTGAATTTAGAGGAACATAAGGCCAAGTAGAAAAACAGGAAAGTTGGTTATCAATTGCCTTTTTATAAAAATGATTGAACTGTATCATTTCCTCTGATTATCCATGAGTGTATATTTTTCCTGCCTTTTCCATCAATCATAATGTAAAATATGAAGTGATCAAATTGGCGTTTATAATTTGCCAAACTATTTTGATGCACTCCTAATTACCAGAACAAATGTGTATATGTGTATGTATATGTGTATATTTTATTCTAAATCATATGAAATTGCCTTTGTTGTAGATCAAAAGTAGTTAAATATTGGAATTTTCATATGATTTAATCTAATATACTGTACATGATTCAAACATTCCCATTTTGGTATATAATTTATGAGTCATCCAAAAGTTAGTTTTAGTGACTTTTTTACCGTAGTAAGGCAAAAATTTAAATTGTATGTAACGTGTGTGTGTGTGTGTGTGTGTGTGTGTGTGTGTGTATATATATATATATATATATATATATATATATAGCAAGAATATATGAAGGAGTACTTAAGTAATGAATGACATGGTCACCAGTATTTGCTTTCATAAAAAATAACATTGTTAAACGGAAAAAAAAAAACCTTTGTTTTTTCATCTGTTGCTAAAGATATATGGAAAAAAGTAAGAAAGTGATGTTTCTTAGTTGGACAAAAGAGTTAGTTGATATATTGAATAATAAAGCATCATATTCCATGGTAACTCAGTCTATGATGTGAATAATTCACCCCATGCTCTTAGTTCTTATGTGAAACTAAGAAAACTTCCCTCCTGAAATTGTTTCAGCCAGTGCTGCAACAAGTGCAAAAAAATTTCATCAAGAGAGAGAAAAATTATTGAGTGCTAAAAGGACACCTAAGTTTTGCTATCGTGGGTTTGCTCTGCACCACTGATTCTCTCCTCTATCATATAACAGCACTCTAAATTTCCTTTAGAAACTATCCTTTCCCTAGCCCACCCATGTTCTCAGCCAAGTGGTTTATGTGAGTTTGATTCTACATCCAGCTTCAAATTGGTCTAGATTGGCCTAAACTAATCAGTGTATGGCATTTATCTAATAAATGGGTCACAGGTAGGCAAATAATGTGATCCAGTCCCATCATAATGAACACAGAAGTTTTGCTGAGAATGCTGGAATGAAGACTTCCTTTTTTTCCAATGGGTTTAGTACTCTGAGAATTCATGTTTTTGGATTATGGCGACATTGTTGACACCATGAGGAGAGATAGTCTGACAAAGTTTGAAGGACGAGGAAGAAAGAAAGAGAGTCTTACATGATAACAGAATGGAACCCTGATAATACCTTGGTTTTCTGGATCAAACTCTGTCTAAAGTTAGTCATAGTTTGGGCTAAATAGGTGATGGATATTAAGGAGGGCACTTGTGATGAGCAGTGGGTGTTTATGTAAATGATGAATCAGTAAATTCTACTCCTGAGATCACTATTACACTATATGTTAAATACCTAGAATTTAAATAAAAACTTAAAAAAATAAAAAAAAATGTCAGTCATAGGTTTGATATTTCTGTTCTCTAAGCCAATCAGTACCCCATTTTGTCAAGACACTTTTATTCAGGTTTACTTCTCACCAGAAATCAAAACCATCCTAACCAATATAGGTGGTTAATTTGAGGTTTGAGGAAATGCAAAGGAAATGTGTGATTCTCAATAGAAATGTGATTTAAGAGAAAGCCATGGAACTGGTCAAACAGGTATATGATGTAACTGTTAGAGGAAACACCAAAGCATCTTCTTGAACAGATCTTCATCATGAGTAAAATTTGGACTTTACTCATTTTTCCTGAATATAAATGTACATACCAATTGAAAAAAATTAAAAAGTCAAGTTTAAGGCACAAAAAATCAGTCATCTATAACTCTGCCACCCAGGGGAAAACATTGTTGTTATTTTAGCATATTTGCTTCTATTCTACTTTCTATCCATTTTTATGTGGTAGAGATCACACTGTATATACAATTTTTATCCTTCTTTTCTTCATTCAACACCACTTTATTTCATTCAAATAAGTGTTTTCCCACATCATTAACAACTCTTCATGATGAACATGTTTTTCTTCCAAAGGAAATTACACTTGATTTGAGGATGTGATATGAATACACACCGAACAGTGAATAGTGTAGTAAATTGTGTAATACAGTCAATTTGAGAATATTACTATGCTAAATGCAAAAAAAATATAACAATGTTATTTAAATATGAGTTTTAGAAAATCTGAAAATTTGTCATGGCATAGGTGGAATTTATAGGGGGATATGGTTTGGCTTGGGAGCAGGGGAAGGATTAGACAGTGTAGACCAAGAGAATTACATTTAACATATATTCTAATCCAGTTGAGACATGATCTATGTAGAAGGAACAAAGGCTGGGATGAAGATTTAGTAAGAGTAGTTAAAAATAAGAGTAGAGGGGCGCCTGGGTGGCGCAGTCGGTTAAGCGTCCGACTTCAGCCAGGTCACGATCTCGCGGTCCGTGAGTTCGAGCCCCGCGTCGGGCTCTCGGCTGATGGCTCAGAGCCTGGAGCCTGTTTCCGATTCTGTGTCTCCCTCTCTCTCTGCCTCTCCCCCGTTCATGCTCTGTCTCTCTCTGTCCCAAAAATAAATAAACGTTGAAAAAAATTAAAAAAAAATAAGAGTAGATATATAATATTTTTTTTATTTTGGAGGACCTTATAAATCAGACAGAAGTTTCTTCTGTAGACCAATGAGGTGCATATAAACATCTGGATAAGTCTAGGACTTATCAGTTTCAGGGGCATAAGGAGGTCCATGTTGTCTTATGTGATGTGTTTTAACTAAGAATTGTTGAGTAAGGAGCCAAATGACATGAAGAGAACTCTTCTAAAAGGGCACAATAGACACAATGGTGTTGCTTTTGCTAGAGAATTTGAAATCAAGCACTGTACCTGAATTACGGCAATTGCTTAAAATTGTACTCCTGTATACTTACATTATTTATTTTCCTTACTGTAGACATCATTGTTATTGTTATCTTTATTTCATAAAAGAAGAAACTAAGGCTCAGAGAAATTATACAGACAATAATCCAGCTCAAACTAGCTTAATCTAGCTTAATGTAAATATAACTATGGATTTTAATATGAATATAGTTTGAGTCAGATTATTGATGCTTACAACCAAATAATAATGATGAACACAAATCTTTTCCCATCAGTCCTATGTTTTTTCTACCAAACTTTACTTCATTACTAGTGTTGATATTAGGCGCCTGGGTCTTTATGGTAGCGAAAGAATCAGTCTTTTTGTATCATTACTTCCCTGTTTATGAATTCTAAATATTCATTTACAATTTGGGCAGTGGTTATTTAGTCCAAGCATCTATTTTAAGAAATTATATATAATAGTACAATTAAACCTTTTTATTGTCCTATGAGCCTTTGACTATCTGAGACTGTTTATTTACACATGAGATATAATTAGGCTTAGTGTATAATTCTTAGTTCACAATATTTCCCCTCAAAATTCTGTTGATATTGCTTCATTTGTTGCTTTTTGGAACATAGTGTGTATCTGAGATGTTTGAAGTTAGCTTAAATTTTTCAGCTTTATAGGTAATCTGCTTATTTTTCTCTCTGGATGCTGGTAGGAATTTTTCTTCATCCTCCTAATATAAATTTGTTTTGGTTAGGATATATCTAAGTTCAGGTCTCTTTTCATTGTCTTTAAAAAAAACAAAAAAAGGTTTCTTTAATCATGTCTTTGATTATTGCTTCTGATATCTTTCTCGGTAACCTCCATAATTATTGGGTTGGATTTCTTTCTTTGTCCTCTATATCTATCATTTATCTCTTCTTTTTATGTTTACCTGTAACATTTTGCTTGTGGGGACCAAGTGTTTGCTACGAGTCTGTGTCTCTGGATATAGACAGAAAAATAGTAATGGTGTGAGAATGGAGAGAAAAAGCACTTTGGTTGCTTTTAAAAGTTATATGCATATACTAGGTGGTCAGCCCTTTTTTACTGAATCATGGGAGAGACTGCAAGGGAAGGATTTAGTGTGTTTTGCTCTTCAATTTCAAGTGGGATGCAACAGATGGGCTAGGATTTGCATTTTCTGTTCTGTACAAGAATCCCAGATGACTACATGGACTGACCTTCCTCATGACCATTGGTTCAGATTTGCAAATTCAGGTTAGTTCTCAATATTACAAAATAAAAGTTTATTTTAGTGGCCAAATTAATTTTCATAGCTTTATAAATGATTTTTGGCCTATTGTTATGTAATCATAAAGTGAAGTTTTTCTTGTAACATTTTAAAAAGAGAAATTATATAACATAGGTTCACAAATTTGGAATATGTGGAAGTCTCTGGCCATATACCTTAGGAATGTCAAGGCTCTAGTATCTGTGTGATTATTTGAATTTATGTATTTTATAGATTACATTGCAATAATTAACACTTATTGACTGCTTGGTATATACTATGCATTTGACAAGTACTTTAAATATAATAAGTAATTTAAACCTCATTAAAACTTATGCAAAAAGATAGTAACACAAGATTATTGCAAAGATCTAGGACTAAAACTCTATCCTCTGAAATATAAGTCATGATGGTAAAACTTTAGTGGTGCCATATGTTCCTCATTTGCAGAAGTAGGTAGGTACAGATTTGTTTATGATAAACCTAACTCAAGCCTGTTGCCCTCTATTACTTTTTAGAATGAAAGTTATGGTAATTGGGAAAGAATTGAGGTGTGATAGTTCTAGATTCTGAAGTTATATTTCCAGTCATTGTCCACTGGACAGTACCATCAAGTTTCCTCTCTGCCAGTCAAGGCTGCAAGAGTGATTGGAATGCTTATGAGTACAGGTGTTCTCAAGTATTTTAGTGTCTATCAAACTGCTTCAAGTTTTCTTTTTTAAAATTGCCTTTTATCCCATTTTCTCACTTTATCAGCTCATTCAGAGTGCTTAATCTAGCTATACCCAATGCACTAAATTATTGGCTAGAAGTGCCCTAACTAGGGCTAGAGAAATGCTAACTTTAGGTCAGTGTGTGACATATTTTTGGCCTGATTCTGTGATAGTTTGTACATTTTCCAGTCCATGGCCTTGACCTTTGATTTGGGTTGAGTTGGAACATTGACTCTTCTCCAGGAATTCTAGTTTTGGTCCTTGACTACACCCTTTGCAATGACTGTACTGTCACTCTTGTCCTCTACATTGTCTTCAGTGTGATTTTTCTAAACCTGACAGTTATTTTCCTACATTAAAACCTCCAATAGATACCCACTGACTAAATGATAAAGTCTAAAATTTTATAAATAACAGTATACAAAATTCTTCACAATCTGATCTCTGCCTATCTTTCTAGTTGCATATCTTGCCTAGGATTCTAAAACATGCTTCCTCCCTAGAGGGGCAATGGGAAACACTTGAACTTCTCCATAGTAATCATGCAATCCACATTTGTTGAATTAAATAAGGAGTACAAGATATTGGGCTATGGCATGAAGTGTGGAGAGTGCTGGGCTCCAGGAACTGTCTGGTATCTTAGTTGGGTACCACAATAAGACATCAGAAATACCTTGAATGCTATGGCATGATGGCAGGGCACTAACAAGATGAGTTCAGGGAACCTTCAGAGAAACTTTGCCCATTTCACAGCTCTGCATTATTAATAACATTTCTCTAGTACCTGTTAAGTGAACTCTGTCCCTGGGAAGGAGACTGACTAGGACATACTGTTTTTGAATACCTAGCATTTGACTCATGCCATGTCAATGAATAAATGGACATTTGGCTAATCTATGCACACCTTCCTTTTGCACATCCATACCTGAAACATTAATGTTCTGCTAAGGCCTTAGACAATAGGATTTGTGCATATGCAAAGTCAGAATCAAAGACTAATCCATACTTGGTTATTCTGAGTGAATTAAAAAACAGTAATTCATTTTCATTATAGATCAGGCATGCTGAGGAGAGGAACTGATCCTTTACTGAAATCTGTTGTCTGTTCTCCATTAAGCTTGCTGAGGCAAGGGTCAGTCTGACACTTCGCTAGGGAAAGCTGGGGGAGGAGGATCATCCCCAGGAGTGTGAAGTTGGCCATGGTAGTTTGTATTGTATTATTTGGCAGCTGAAAGTGTACTTTAACTAAGTGGTTTCTGTCAAAGCCTTCTATAGTGGTAAATGTGTGGGATGATGACTGAGGAAGCTGCATAAAAGCCAAACATGTAGAAAGGTTGTCTTTATAGAACATAGAAACCAGATTTAGGTACATGTTTGGTCTTCCTTATAAATGGATCCCTATGGGCAAACACAGATTCCAGTGAGGTAAAAAGGATGGTGTCCTCTGCTGCTTTTATCACTCTTAAATGTTTGGGAAGCTATGTTAACAGAGCTAATGAAAGAGTAGTTTTCATTTCTTTCCAGGTGGTCATCCTCTATTAAGTATTCTTAGCTCTAAAGTTTTTTATTTAAAATTTTTTTTAAATTGGTCCCCTCAGCTCTCATAAACCCATATTGCACTACAACTTTGGATGTTTTGTTCCTTTGCCTTGTCATTGTCCTTAATGTTGAGTGCGTATGTATATCTTTGCTCTCCACTAAAAGTGCAAGCTTCTAACATGCAGAACATTTGGTTATTTTCCTTTCTTTTGCACTCCTCCTGTGCTTCTGGGTCTCTGTAGTACAGAGCTTGCTGTAACTCCCCTTTCCCACCAGACAGTTCAAAAAGCTAGTGCAGAAAAGCCACTTTGGGAGCACCTGGGTGGCTCAGTTCGTTAAATGTCTGACTCTTAGTTTCATCTCAGGTCATGATCTCATAGTGAGTTCGCTGATAGCACAGAGCCTGCTTAGGATTCACTCTCTTCTCTCTCTGCCCCTCCCAAGCTTGCTCTCCATCTCTCTCTCTCTCTCTCAAAATAAACAAATAAACATTTTTTAAAATAAAAAAACATTCTTAAAATTATACCACAGAGACAAATTGGAATAAAATAAAGAGGGTAAATAATGAGTCCTGAGTTTTAACTCTGGGTATGCCACATTCTTCCAAAATTACCTGAGGGAAGTCTGTTTCTATCTCTGTATCTCAGGTTCCTAATAAGAAAATGAGAGAATCAGATAGTATGATCTCTAAGGCCCCTTTCACTGCATCTTCTGTAATCTATCATGACTATCCTTTGTTACAGGATATATGGAATTGAGCTAGGGAAGAAATATGCTATAAGTCAGATTTCTTGAATTCTGACTTGAATAGCTTGGTCCAGCTACCACTTGTTGAGAGCCTACTATATACAAAATGTGATTCTGTTCCCCTTATATGCATTTAATCCTCAAAACAACTGAATGAAGCTGACACTATTATTGCTCCATTTTCAGAGGAGAGTTTAAGTAACTTGCTCACTGTTATGTGGCTAGAAATTTCTAGGGCCAGAATAAAAAATTGATGTCTGACTCCAAAGCCCTGTTTTTAACTACTGTACTATATCACCTTACTGTACTATGGTTTTTCCAGTTGAGGATATAGGACAAACTCAGGCATACAAACATACATACACATAATGCAGATAAAATAACCACAAGAGGCCAAGTATGAACCTGCTATGCTGTGGTTATCTGTGAATGGGTGAATTGTAACCCATTTCCTAAGAATTAACCTGTAATCTAGGCCTGCACAGATCTGAAGTTAAAGCTTCCCAACACTTGAAAGTAGCTGAGAAGGGATGTTGAAAAGCAGCATGGAAAATAGGGAGATTCAACTAAGGCCACAAGAGCACAACTGCAGGAAACCCTGAACTTGTGCAAGGAAAAAAAAAAAAAAGAAGTAGCAGGCAACAGCACGAGGCAAGTCAGAGGAGAATGAGAAAAGAGACAATAGAAATGAATCCAGCACAATTTCCTCCTGATCCCTGCCAAGGTTGGCTCTGTGTACTCCTTTACTACTTGTGTTTTCAATCCCTTAGCTCTAATGATTTCTGCTGTAACCTCAATAGGAATTTCAAGTTTTCTTAATCAGCTAGTGATGACATAGAGATCATGTATGAACCATGAAAAATTTCTCTGTCTGATCTATAAGCACTGAAATGGAGAGAGCTCATAAAGGAGAAAGAAAAGGCTGACTGTTCCTAATTTAACATAGTCCTGTGAGATTGAGTGAGGAATTGTCCAATAGCTAATCAAAGTGGGAGCCCATCCCTAGCACCAAGGATATATACTATAGAGTCTCTCTCCACCCCCCCCCCTCAACTCCACATGGGAAGAATAAACCTTTTTTTAGTCCATTTATTTTTTTCAAAGTGAGAAAGGATCTTAGTAGCCCATATGGGTTGAGAAGAAAAGGGCTGAGGGGCTGGGGATCGGGGACATGGTACAAAGAGAAGGAAATCTTGTGGTCCATTTCAGCTATTTTTTATGGCAGGCATGTAGTGAAGTTAAATTGTATTTAGTTGAAAGAGCTCCTGGGGTGAAAAGCAATGGCCTGGGTAGGATCAAATGTTCTGTCTTTGATCTGGGTACTATGAGGGAGGGGCTTAGGGGCTGTTGAGTGGATTTGTAAAGAATTCTTATAGAAGATTAGAATGAGAAAGAGAATAAAATCTGTTCTGTGTAGAAGTCTCTACCAAGAGGCTACTTCTCTGGCTGGCTGGAGTGCAGCCATTGTATGAAACTTAGCCATTAAGTCCTCAGTTCATATGACTTCAGGTCTTCTGTGTCCTATATTATTCAGCAACTCTCTCAACAAAGCATAGCACATTTTCTGAGGTCAGTTGTCTCATTTGGAAGGGCCAACTGAAGTGAGCTGTTAAGAGGATGGAGAAAGTCAGGAAGAAGCTTTCAGAAGGGAAAGAAGACAAAAAAAAAAAAAAAAAAAAAAAACCTTAGCAAATGCTCCCTGGATCCTGATAGGGCAGTGCCAGAAAAAGAGCAAGAATCATTCTGGAAAAAATAATGGCATTCAAATGAAGTCTTTTTGAGAACCTAAAAGTCAGGGATATAAAATTATTTTCAGTAGATGGAAGGCTTATTTATTATCCTCCACACCTCCTTTTGTGAATAATGTTACATCTCAACTGCTTCCATGTGTATTGTTCACTCTATTGATTAGCTGCTGCCAATTTAGAATGCCCCAGATCCAACATTTTGAGTCTCATAATCCCATAATTTTCATTAGCAAAAGTACCAGTTGTTTTATTAATCCAAACAAAATCCCAGAATGTAGAGCAAAGAAAAAATAATATGTGTACAAATTTCAAACATCTCAAAACCAGATAAAAATGAATTTGTATAATTGCCTCTTTTAGAATTTTTATGATTCTCTACCCATACTATGAAAAAGTAAGAATTGCTTGGCATTCAGGGTGGATATCTTCAGATAAAGAAGAAAGCGTTGAATGGCTGACGTTTTAACTAATGTGATCATCTTTGATGCAAACAAGTTATGTTGTCCCATTAGCCTCTGAAGAATATTAAAGCATTCCCAATTATTACAGCTGCATGATAGGAGGCTCTTTATTTTCCTTCATGGGCACACATCAAAATAAGATTTTCCAGGTATCTTTAGGGGGGAAAAGACAGTTTTGACCTGGTGGTCCTGTGAGACATCTGAGAAATGTGTCTGGGAAAACACAGTTTTATGTTATATTCAAGAAACAAAAATGCTTGTACAACAGTGAGCCTCTGGGTGCCACCTAGTTGAAGCAGAAATGTGGAATTTTATATGATTTTTGCCTCCACCCTGTGGAGGCAGGGTGGAGACCTGTGGCATTTATTTTTCTGCTCCATTAGTGACTCATGTTACTAGTGTGACCTCAGGATCAGTTGGAGATCCCTGACATTCTAAAATAATTCATGTATAAGAAATCCTAGAGGCAAGGTAGGATCTGTTTTCAGTCCAGGACAGAGTTAAATCCAGGGACCACAGGCATCACCTGTAAATGTGAGGTAGGATTCACACAACCTGGCTTTTCCTTAGATTTAGAACTGGACTTCAGCACAGTCAAATGAACCTGTAGTTTGTTTGCCTTTTCTGGGTTCCATCTGTCTTTTTTTTAATTGTTTCCTAGATACACACAAGAATTCAGAGAAAGAATGATGATCACTGACATTTTGGTTGTGACTGATAGTATTCAAATCATTTTATGTTTCACTTCTTTCTTTTTTAGCATTTATCAGAACCTACCACATACCAGGCACCATGCTTTCACATATATTGCATAGTTTAATCATATAGCTCCTGTCCTGTGGATCTGAGTATTCTCATTGTACAGATAAGTTCAAACAGATGAGTTCAAGCTGGCACTCAAACAATTAAATAACTCACCTAAGGACCTGAGGCTTCTAAATTGTGGAATATTGACTTGATCTACATCTGCTTGATTCAGAAATGTGTGCTGGTTCCATCACATGCCATGCCAATTTCTGTGATGGTTGGGTATGATTCAAAAGAACACAGAGAGACATGGCCTAACATACATATATTGCTTTCTTCTCTGTCTTAATCTGCTCACCTCATTTATAATGCCTTTTCATGGCTCAGTTGGTCCAGAGCTGGACTAATCTTTCCACCTATAGTATTGTTCTCACTTCTGACATGCAATATAGGAAGTACTTATGCCAGTAATGGGAAATAATTTTCATCCCATTCCAACAATGATAGATTGGCAGTAACTGCTTAGAACACTTTTGAGAAGACTTATGTGGTGGTATCCAGAAACTGGTGCTGTGATTAATTACTGATTGCTGTAGTAGGCATGGCAAAAGAGAGAAGATGTTTTATATATTTGCTATCCCTAACTTAAGCAATCTCAAGCTCCACTCCCTAGTACAGGGAGAAGTAAGTATATGTCTGTGTTGGTAATGTATACTTACAACCTTTCACGGGGATCCTACTAGTTTTTAATGATGAAGCCTCATGTCTTTTCTTGAGTTAATGTTCACTTCTGTTGCCACCCACTTTCACTACATACCCTTATTGTGATGAAGCAATTCCTTTACTCAACTTCCAAAGGCTAATTTATATTTGAGTTAGTTTTCATGACTTCCTGTTCCTTGACACTAAATGAGACATGACTAAAACACTGAATGTGAAAACTGCCCATCTTGAATCTGCATCTCAAGCCTTCAGCACCTTCTGAAAATTTCACTCTTTTGTGAATGCCATGTAGTTCTAATTTCCTGTATCCCAATTGAAAATTGCTTTACCTTGAAGATAACATGACTTGATATACAGTCTAAATTCCTACTGTAATCTCAGCCTCTTAGACCATATGTGTCCTATCCTAGTAGACAGGTACAGTGCCACATCTTATCCTTTCTGGATCCAGCTCCTGCTGGATTTTGGCATATGAACATTTCTATGATACAGGGATTTCAATCCCAGATACATCAAGATGTGTTGTTTAAATAACCAAGATTCAATAGGCATGCTGTACTTGGTCTCTATAATATTGGGACTTTGATAACTATAGACCAATTCTGCCAAACAGCAAAGCTGTAAAAGTGGGCCCAACCTCAGGTACCCTTACATCAGTGAAAACATACTAAAATTAGGCTCCAGATCTTATTCTGGGTATTTAAAAAATAATTTCAAAAATCTTAATAGATGTTCATAGTGTGAAAAGTCAAAGAATACTAGGACACATATTACCAAAAGCAGAAACTGTTCCTAACCTCTTTTCTACTCAATAAAAATGTAGAGAATTCGGTTGAATTTTTATACACCAATAATGAAGCAAGAAAAGAGAAATAAAGAAACTGATTCCATTCACAATTCCACCAAGAATCATAAAACACCTAGGAATAAACCTAACCAAAGATGTAAAAGATCTGTATGCTGAAAACTATAGAAAGCTTATGAAGGAAATTGGAGAAGATACAAAGAAATGGAAAAACATTCCATGTTCATGGATTAGAAGAATAATTATTGTTAAAATGTAAATGCTACCCAAAGCAATCTACACATTCAATGAAATCCCAATCAAAACTGCACCAGCAGGGAGAGAGCCAAGATGGTGGAACAGCAGGGAAGTTCTTTGTGTGTCTTGCATCCATGAACTACAGCCAGACCAATACTAAGCCATCCTGTACACCTTAGAAAACTGGTCTGAGGATTAACACAACAATCTCCACAACCTGAACTACAGAATTCATCAGGTACATGGCACAGAGAGGTGAACTTGGGGAGAGAGAAGCTGCAGAGGGCAGGGAGGTGCTTTTGTGTGAAGAAAGAGGACAGAGATGGTGGGGAGATTATGGGAAAAGCACCCCTCCCCAAAAGCACCTAGAGAGAAAGTGGAAAATTGGAAACAGCCACAGGGACTAAACTAAAACGGAGAAACGAGAAAGGAGAAAGGAGAGGGTTTAAATTCCATTAAGACTGTAAATAGGGGGAGCACAGGGTCTTCAACTCCACAGCTCCATACCTGGCGGTGCTCTGGTGAGAAGGGCAAATCCCCAGGAGCAGAGTGGGGTCCAGGAGGTTCTTGGGCCACACAGGGAGAAGTGGTTCCACTGCTGGAAGGATATTTTGTAGAGGCTGTGAGGCCACCTGGGCCCAACAGACACCAGAAAAGAGCCACATTCGCTCGTGCTAGAACAAGGTCATTAAGGGTGAAGCCTGGTACCAGATATGTGTTGTGATTTCCCACAATCATGAAACACTGCTGTTACACTATCTCAAGAATGTTTCTGGGGCAGGCTGGCACCTGGCCTCAGTCTCTAGGCATCGGCAGCAGCACGGTCCCTCAAAATTTCCTGGGTGTGGCTGGCATTTGGCCATTGCTTTGTGAGACCCTCCGCAGAGAGGCAGAATGGGTCAAAGCCACAGGCCCTCAGAAGTAAGGGGCCAGGGAAAACAGCCACATCTGAGATGAAACTCGGGAGAGAGGTATTACCTACGGGTTGGTCACAGACAGTGTAAAAGGAGGGAGTGGACGAAAGCTGAAGACAAATGATGGGTGGGTGATTGCTGATCAGGAAGAACAGAGTTCCAGTACTAGAGACTGGGTAGCTTGGTGGCGCCATTTTCACTGCTCCCACCCATGCACAAACACACCTGCAAGCACCAATACAATCCACCCCAGTAGGCTAGCATTGCCATATAGTGGAGAACAGAGCCATTACACTAAGCCCCACCCAACTGAGCCAACCTCGCTCTTCAAGAAATCTCACCACCCGCTTAGTTTACAGACTATAAAGCACTTCATAGTCTGATTTCTAGGGGAAAATGAAATCATTTCAGTCATATTTCAGTTTGTTAGAAGGTCCATATATTCAATTTTCTTTCTTTTTTTCCTCTTTTTCATTTCTTTTCCTTTTCTTGAATACAGAAAAAAGAAAAAAATCATTTTTATTTTCAAATTTTATTAAAAATATTTTCCTTTAATTTTTTTACTATATTTTTTACTTTTGTTTAATTTTTTTCAAATTCTAGTTTACTTATATCATTTCATTTTAGTCTACTTTGGTGTATTCAGTTTTTCAAATTTTGAAATGATTTCCTTTTTTTTTTTCCTTCTTTCTCCTTTTTTCTCTAATCTATCAAGCCACTTTCAACACCAGACCAAAACACACCTAGGATCTAGCATCATCTATTCGATTTTGTGTGTGTGTTTTTAATTCTTTAATTTTAATATTTTTTAATTTACATTTTTTCTACATCATTAATTCCTTTTCTCCCTTCAAAATGACAAAACAAAGGAATTCATCCCAAAGGAAAGAGCAGAATGTAACTACAGCCAGGAACTTAACCAACACAGATAAAAACAAGACGTCTAAACCAGAATTTAGAATCACAATAATAAGAATATTAGCTGGAGTCAAAAGTAGATTAGAATTCCTTTCTGTGGGGGTAAAAGAAGTAAAAACTAGTCAGGATGAAATAAAAAATGTTGCAACTGAGCTACAATCTTGAATGGATGCTGCAGCGGCAAGGATGGATGAGGTAGAACAGAGAATCAGCGATACAGAGGACAAACTAATAGAGAATAATGAAGAAGAAAAAAAGAGGGAGATTAAGGCAAAAGAGCACTATGTAAGAATTAGAGAAATCAGTGACTCATTAAAAAGGAACAACAGCAGAATCATAGGGGTCCCAGAAGAAGAGGAAGAGAGAGAAATAGGGGTAGAATGGTTATGTGAGCAAATCATAGTGGAGAATGTTCCTAACCTGGGGAAAGACACAAACATCAAAATCCAGGAAGCACAGAGGACTCCCATTAGATTCAACAAAAACCAACCATAAACAAGGCATATCATAGTCAAATTCACAAACTACTCAGCAAGGAGAGAATCATGAAAGCAGCAAGGGAAAAAAAAGTCCTTAACCTATAAGGGAAGACAGATCAGGTTTGCAGCAGACCTATCCCCAGAAACATGGCAGGCCAGAAAGGAGTGGCAGGATATATTCAATGTGCTGAATCAGAAAAATATGCAGCCAAGAATTCTTTATCCAGCAAGACTGCATTCAAAATAGAAGGAGATATAAAAAGGTTCCCAGGCAAATAAAAATTAAAGGAGTTTGTGACCACTAAACCAGCCCTGCAATAAGTTTTAAGGGGGACTTCCTGAGGGGAGAAAAGATGAAAATATGAATACATACATACATTCATACATACACGAAAAGCAACAAAGATTAGAAAGGACAAGAAAACACCACCAGAAACTCCAACTCTACAAGCAACATAATGGCAATAAACTCATATCTTTCATTACTCTAAATGTCAATGGACTCAATGCTCCAATCAAAAGACATAGGGTAACAGAATGGATAGGAAAACAAGATCCATCTATATGCTGTTTACAAGAGACCACTTTAGACCTAAAGACACCTTCAGATTGAAAGTAAGGGGATCTACAACCATCTATCATGCTAATGGTCAACAAAAGAAAGCCAGAGTAGCCATACTTATATCAGACAATCTAGACTTTAAAATAAAGACTGAATCAAGAGATGAAGAAGGGCATTATACATAATTAAGGGGTCTATCCACCAAGAAGACCTAACAATTGCAAACATTTATGTGCCAATAGTGGGAGCACCCAAATAAATAAATCAATCACAAACATAAACTCATTGATAATAATACCATAATAGTAGCAGACTTCAACACCACACTCACAGCAATGCACAGATGTTCTAATCAAATAATCAACAAGGAAACAATGGCTTTGAATGACACACTAGACCAGACGGACTTAACAGATATATTCACAACATTTTATCCTAAAGCAGCAGAATATACATTCTTCTCCAGTACACATGGAATGTTATCCAGAATAGACCACATACTGGAACACAAATCCGCCCTCAGCAAGCACAAAAATATCAAGATCATCGTGTGCATATTTTCAGACCACAACGCTATGAAACTCGAAATCAACCACCAGAAAAAATTTGCAAAGGTAACAAATACGTAGAGATTGAAGAACATCCTACTAAAGAATGAATGGCCTAACCAAGAAGTTAAAGAGGAAATTAAAAATTCATGGAAGCCAATGAAAATGATGACACCACAACCCAAAACCTCTGGGATGCAGCAAAGGCGGTCATAAGAGGAAAGTATATAGCAATCCAGGCCTTCCTAAAGAAGGAAGAAAGGTCTCAGACAAAACCTAACCTTATGCCTTAAAGGCCTGGAAAAAGAACAGCAAATAAATCCCCAAACCAGCAGAAGATAGGAAATAATAAAGATTAGAGCAGAAATTAATGCTATCAAAACAAACAAACAAAAAAACAGTAAAACAGATCAATGAAACCAGAAGCTGGTTCTTCGGAAGAATTAACAAAATTGATAAACCAGTAGCCAGTTTGATCCAAAAGAAAAAGGAAAGAACCCAAATAAATAAAATCAAGAATGAAAGAGGAGAGATCACAACCAACACAGCAGAAATACAAATAATAATAAGAGAATATTATGAGCAATTATATGCCAAAAAATGGGCAATCTGGAAGAAATAGACAAATTCCTAGAAACAAATACACAACCAAAACTGAAACAGGTAAAAATAGCAAATTTGAATAGACCCATAAACAGTAACGAAATCGAATTCATAATCAAAAATCTCCCAAAACAAGAGTCCAGACCAGATGGCTTTCCAGGGGAATTCTACCAAACATTTAAGGAAGAGTTGACACCTATTCTCTTGAAGCTGTTCCAAAAAAATAGAAATGGAAGGAACACTTCCAAACTCTTTCTCTGAAGCCAGCATTACTTTGACTCCAAAATCAGAGACCCCACTAAAAAGGAGAACCATAGATTAATTTCCCTGATGAACATGGATGCAAAAATCCTCAATAAGATATTAGCCAACCGGATCCAACAATACATTAAAAAAAATTATTCACCATGACCAAGTGGGATTTATACCTGGGATGTAGGGCTGGTTAAATATCCTCAAAACAATAATGCGATTCATCACATCAATAAAAGAAAGGACAAGAACCACATGATTCTCTCAATAAATGCAGAGAAAGCACTTGACAAAATACCGCATCCTTTCTTGATAAAAACCCTCAAGAAAGTAGGGATAGAAGCATCATACCTCAAGGTCATAAAAGCCATATATGAACGACCCAATGCTAATATCATCCTCAATGGAGAAAAACTGAGAGCTTTCCCCCTAAGGTCAGGAACAAGACAGGGATGTCCACTCACCACTGTTATGCAACATAGTATTGGAAGTCTTAGCCTCTGTAATCAGACAACACAAAGAAATAAAAAGCATCCAAATTGGCCAGGAGGAGGTCAAACTTTCACTCTTTGCAGATGACATGATACCCTATATGGAACCCAAAAGATTCCTCATAAAAACTGCTAGAATTGATTCATGAATTCAGCAAAGTTACAGGATATAAAACCAATGCACAAAAATCGCTTGAATTCCTATACACCAACAATGAAGCAACAGAAAGAGAAATGAAGGAATTGATCCCATTTACAGTTGCACCAAAACCCATAAAATACCTAGGAATAAATCTCACCAAAGAGGTGAAAAATCTATACACTGAAAACTATAGAAAACTTATGAAAGAAATTGAAGAAGAGACCAAAAAAAATGGAAAAATATTCCATGCTTCTGGATAGGAAGAACAAATATTGTTAAAATGTCAATACTACCCAAAGCAATCTACATATTCGATGCATTCCCTATCAAAATAACACCAGCATTCTTCGCAGAGCTAGTACAAATAATCCTAAAATTTGTATGGAACCAGAAAAGACCCCAAATAGCCAAAGCAATCTTGAAAAAGAAAACCAAAGCAGGAGGTATCACAATCCCAGACTTCAAGCTATACTACAAAGCTGTAATCATCAAGATAGTATGGCACTGGCACAAGAACAGACATTCATATCAATGGAACAGAACAGAGAGCCCAGAAGTGAACCCAGAAACATATGGCCAACTAATCTTTGACAAAGCAGGAAAGAATATCCAATGGAATAAAGACAGTCTCTTCAAGTGGTGCTGGGAAAACTGGAGAGCGACATGCTCTGGAAGAATGAACCTGGACCACTTTCTAAAACCATACACAAAAATAAACTCAAAATGGATGAAAGACCTAAATGTAAGACCTAAATGAAAGACCTAAATGTAAGCCATCAAAATCCTCGATGAGAAAGCAGGCAAAAACCTCTTTGATCTTGGCCACAGCGACTTCTTACTCAACATGTCTCTGGAGGCAAGGGAAACAAAAGAAAAAATGAACTACTGGGACCTCATCAAAATAAAAATCTTCTTCACAGTGAAGGAAACAATCAGCAAAACTAAAAGGCAACCAACAGAAAGGGAGAATATATTTGCAAATAACATATCAGATAAAGGGTTAGCATCCAAAACCTAAAAAGAACTTATCAAACTCAACACCCAAAAAAACAAATAATCCTGTGAAGAAATGGGCAAAAGACATGATTAGACACTTCTCCAAAGAAGACATCCAAATGGCCCACCGACACATGAAAAAATGCTCAGAATCACTCATCATGAGGGAAATACAAATCAAAACCATAATGAGATATCACTTGACACCTGTCAGAATGGCTAACATTAACAACTCAAGCAACAGCAGATGTTGGCGAGGATGTGGAGAAAGAGGATCTCTTTTGCATTTTTAGTGGGATGCAAGCTGGTGCAGCAACTCTGGAAAACAGTATGGAGGTTCCTCAAGAAACTAAAAATAGAACTACCCTACAATCCAGCAATTGCACTACTAGGTATTTATCCAAGGGATACAGGTGTGCTGTTTCAAAGGGATACAAGCACCCCAATGTTTACAGCAGCACTATCAACAATAGCCAACCTATGGAAAGAGCCAAAATGTACATCTATGGATGAATGGATAAAGAAGAAGTGGTATGTATATACATTTGAGTATTACTTGGCAATCAAAAAGAATGAAATTTTGCCATTTGCAACTACATGGATGGAACTGGAGGGTATTATGCTAAGTGAAATTAGTCAGAGAAAGAGAAATATCATATGATTTCACTCATATGAGGACTTTAAGAGACAAAACAGATGAACATGGAAGGGAAACAAAAATCATAAAAACAGGGAGGGGGGCAAAACAGAGATTCATAAACATGGGGAACAAACTGAGGATTACTGGAGGGGGTGTGGGAGGGGGGATGGGCTAAATGGGTAAGTGGCATTAAGGAATCTACTCCTGAAATCATTGTTGCACTATATGCTAATTAATTTGGATGTAAATTTAAAAAAAATAAAATTAAACAAAAGATAGTAAAAAAAATTGCACCAGCATTCTTCTCAAGGCTAGAACAAGCAATCCTAAAATTTGCATGGAATCACAAAAGACCCTGAATAGCCAAAGTAATATTGAAGAGGAAAACCAAAGCTTGATACATCACAATCCCAGACTTTAGCCACTACTACAAAGCTGCAACCATCAAGACAGTATAGTATTGGCACAAAAACAGACACATAGACTAATGGAATAGAATAGAGACCCCAGAACTGGACCCACAAATGTAAGGCCAACTAATCTTTGACAAAGCAGGAAAGAGTATACTTTGGAAAAAAAGACAGTCTCTTTAACAAATGGTACTGGGAGAACTGGACAGCAACATGCAGAAGAATGAAACTAGACCACTTTCTTATACCATTCACAATAATAAACTCAAAGTGGATGAAAGCTTTATCTGAATGTTAGACAGGAAACCATCAAAACCCTACAGGAGAAAGCAGGGAAAATCCTCTTTGACCTCACCCGTAGCAATTTCTTAGTTGACACATCTCCAAAGGCAAGGGAATTAAAAGCAAAAATGAACTATTTGGGACCTCATCAAGATAAAGTCTTCTGCACTGCAAAGGAAACAATCATCAAAACTAAAAGGCAACCAACGGAATGGGAAAATATAATTGCAAATGACATATCAGACAAAAGGCTAGTATCCGAAATCTATAAAGAACTCACCAAACTCCACACCTGAAAAACAAATAATCCAGTGAAGCAATGGGCAGAATACATGAATAGATACTTTTCCAAAGAAGACATCCAGATGGCCAACAGATACATGAAAAGATGTTCAATGTCACTCCTCATCTGGTAAATATAAATCAAAACCACACTGAGATACCACCTTATGCTGGTCAGAGTGGATAAAATAAAGAAATTAGGAGACTATAGATGCTGGAGAGGATGTGGAGAAATGGGAACCCTCTTGCAGTGTTGGTGGGAATGCAAACTGGTGTAGCCACTTTGGAAAACCGTGTGGAGGTTCCTCAAAAAATTAAAAATAGATCTACCTTATGACCCAGAAATAACACTGCTAGGAATTCACCCAACGGATACAGGAGTGCTGATGCATGGGGGCACTTGCACCCTAATGTTTATAGCAGCACTTTCAACAATAGCCAAATTATGAAAAGAGCCTAAATGTCCATCAACTGAGGAATGGATAAAGAAGATGTGGTTTATATATACAATGGAATACTACTTGGCAATGAGAAAGAATGAAATCTGGCCATTTGCAGTAATGTGGATGGAACTGGAGGGTATTATGCTAAGTGAAATAAGTCAAGCAGAGAAATACAGATACCATATGTTTTCACTCATAGGTGGATTTTGAAAAACTTAACAGAAGACCATGGGGAAGGGGAAGGGGGGAAAAGTTACAGAGAGGGAGAGGGGCAAACCATAAGAGACTCTTAAATACTGAGAACAAACTGAGGGTTGGTGGGGGTTGTGGGAGAGGGGAAAGTGGGTGATGGACATTGAGGAGGGCACTTTTTGGGATGAGCCCTGGGTGTTGTATGGAAACCAATTTGACAATAAATTATATTTAATGTAAAAAATGGGGATTAAACTTCCCATAGGGCTTTTGATTGAACATATTAGTATAGACTTAGTATTCATATTAGACTTGGCCTATCTAATAAGTATTAAATGATATCTGTCATCATCAATATTAAGTTGTGCAGCCTAGTAAAGACTGGAGTGGAAGACAACTTGTTTTCATATTTACCAGAGATCTCTATGGATTTCATCCCCCCCCTCAATAAATGGGAATGGAAAACCTGAAAGCACTGAGAAGTGAACTAGCATGTTTCTTTGTCCAAACTGAGAAAAATTGATTAAAAAATGAAACTTTTACACCCTCTTTTCCTTCCCTAGGTGTTCTGAAGAACCCTATTGGCATATATGAAGTTGTCAAGTATAAGGCAGAGTACATGATGATTTGTCTGCTGGAGAGAGGTTTACCTAGGGAAGGATCATTCTGAATATAAAGGAAGAGAAAATTCCCTTGCACTTTCTGATTAATAGTCTTCTTGCTTAACAGACACCGAATGCTTAGGAGACTGGGGAAGTCATCAGCTTTTGCAATTTGATCATACCTTCAGATTATCAGATGATAAATTTGTTATAAGGAATGATAAAAATTTTAATTCTTCCCACCCACACAAATGCATAAAACCAATTTCCCTGTTCAGGTTCCTGAGAAATAAACATGTCAACACAGAAAGGCTATTTATCATGGCTGTCATAATTAGGTCCAATTGGGGAAGTCAGTTTCCTTTTGCAAATGACAAACTTTAAGTTCCAACTCACCAGCACCATTTTGTAGGACATGTCTAATAACCTCCAGTCATTTATCACTATTCCCAAATGCCAGGATTATCAGAGGCAAGGCAGGTGTTCTTCATTCCAGTTCACTAACCTAAAATTGTTGCCATCATTTTACCAGTATGAAGATACTGCCTGGCTTCTGAAATAAGCACATTTTCAAAGGAGATTTTTTTTGTTTAGTTTTTTAAGTTTTAAGGGGTACATTTCATAAAAAAATTAGTAAGATAGTTTTTCCCCCTGACTGTTGACTTTATAAGTAGGCAGTCAGCTGTTAACTTTAGCCAGGGTATGAACATGTATGAAGTAGGCATTAGGAGACCAGGGGATCAAAGATACTCCAGGTGTATCCCATTCCACTTCTTGCCAGCACAGTGAAAGAAAGAGAACAATGCATGGCTGGAACAACTGTCTGCCAAACCATTGGCTAATAGGCTTTTGCTCTGTCTGCACTTATCGACTAAAGATAGAGCTGAAAGCTCTGCTTGAAAATCACAACATAAAGATCATACTATATATATTATTTATCACCATTTCAGTTAACAGGAAGGGTCAGGGATTGTATGTGTGGTGGCAAAGGGTGTGATTAAAGAAGTATTCTATTTAATGAGATACTCTCATAAAGTGAGAAATAGCATTTATCTCTCAGGATTGAAATCTTCCCAAAATAATGCCTGCTCTCTTCATAATAAATGTAGTTGAGTGACCCTTATGGGTTCACTGAAAAAAATCAGGAAAAGAACAGGAGACTTGGCATCAGCCAATCTGCCACAAACAAGCTGGGTGTACTTAGGCAAGTTGCTCGATTTTTCTGGACTGTGATTTCTTCTTTGATAGAAATACTACTATCTTATGAGAATCCAAGAAGACAATGCATGTGAGGTAAGTAATACATAAGAAGAAAGCAACGCTCAGAAACAATGCATGACTTTCAGAAATGATATGTGACAGCCTGGTTTACATGACTAATACATATCAGAATCAGACTGTGAACCCAGGCATAGTCAGCTCCCTGACCAGTGTTCATGCTTCTCTGATACATTGATATCCTATTTTTCAAGGATTAGAAACAAACAAAAGGCTTTCATGGTTCATTTGGGCAAAAAGATGGCATCTCCTTTGTAATGCTACAGCCCCACAGGTACCTTTCTATCATTGCATTTAATTTATTGTATTTTAGTTATCTATTGCATGTCACTCTCCTCATTACACTGCAGGCTCGTCAATGACAGGGACCGTGTGTTATGGATCTTTCTATTCCCACAGGCTAGTCTGGTGTTCAGCAATATAGTGAAACTGAATTAATGCCTGTGGTAAGAAAAAAAGGAAGGAGGAATAGGTGATTCAGAAGGCACTTTGGACACCTTCATTTCTGTTAATTATTTCTTGGAAATAATTCTGACTCTGAACTTTTTGGCAGTTTGAGTTCTGGATAAATGTGAGTTTACAAGGATGCCTAACTAATCTGAACTTCTTGAATGCTTTAGTGATAAAGCAATCAGCTCAGCCAAGTTTCAGGTCATATATCAGCTAATCAATAGGAATGTTAAGGCTACACCAAGATTTTCTAACACCTGTCAGGGCTGACTAATCATTGCTGTTCAAAAATCACATGAAAGAGAAAAACCTTTCTTTTCTCCTGGGAATTTGCTATGAGAAAAGACCCTGGGTAGGAATAAGGTGATTCAATTCTAAAATATCTAATTATTATTAGGAAGACTATGTAGAATGAAGAATCAGGGAGGAGGAAGGGGGGGCCGAGGGACTTAATCATGCTCATCATTTCACTCTTATGAACAGATGGGAAAATATATCAGACCCCTGACTTATTAGGTTCTCTTAGAGGACTGCAGGAAGTGAGGAATAGGGAAGGGAGAGATGGTTAGGAAATTAGAATAGCGGACAAGGAAGATACAGAAATAACAGTGGTGTGTGGTGCTTATGCCTCCTACAGGACTTGGAAAAAAGACATTTCCCAGCAGTTATTGGCTTTTTAAAACATTCCCTCGCAGGATTAGTGAATTTGAATCACTATGCACACTTCCCACCTCCATTCCTCAAACACATACAATCTTATAAATCTTAGATCTTCCTGTACCACCTGACATTTTCACACTCCTAGAACTCAGTTCTATTGGTAGTTTTATGGTAAAGGGTCTGTCATTGTTTCCATCATAAACACTGTTTATCCTAGATTTACTAGTTCAACTGTTTCAAATCCCATAAGGCTCAAGTTTGGCACCAAACACAGAGGACAGATGATTTTTAAAATGTTGCTCCTTTTTTAAAAACCTCAAATGATCCAAATCTGTTAAAATATTGTTAATTTAGATATGAGAATATATGTTCTTATCTGAATTAAAGTTATTTTTTATCTATTCGTTTAAAGATACCTGTTTTAAAAATATTAGCAGTTTTTTTTTTTTTTTTTGGAAGGGGTGAGGAGGCAAAAGTCCTAGGTGATACCTAACCACAATTTATCATGCAGTGGGGAAGGAAGGAAGTTGGTAAGAAAAAAGTACGGTGAGATTTGAGTAGATATTTTAAGATTTCATTCTTGGTACTTTGGAGAGAATTTTTCTCTTCATAATTCAGGGAAGGTTATGGGTGACCTCTACCTCTTTCCAAAGTGATGAATTCAATGTCTATCCCTGTAGGATAGATTCAGATGTCACTGAGAAGACTCAATTGCAAAAGATTTCAGTATTCCAACTATTTTGCCAGGAGTAGGTGTACCTGTCTCAAACAAGTTGTATACTCTACTGAAAAGTATGATTATGTTCAATCTGCAGTGCATAAACAATGCCTTTCATCATTTTGTGAAAATAATTATTTGCCCATCGTCTTGAGAGTGGGTAAATGAGAGGGGACTACTATTTTTATTTTATTTTATTTTATTTTATTTTATTTTATTTTATTTTATTTTATTTTATTTACATTTATTTGTTTTTGATAGAGACAAAGCACAAGTGGGGGAGGGGCAGATAGAGAAGGAGACACAGAATCCAAAGCAGGCTTCAGGCTCCAAGCTGTCAGCACAGAGCCCAACGCGGGGCTTGAACTCACAAACTGTGAGATCATGACCTGAAACAAAGTTGGATGCTTAACTGACTGAGCCACCCAGGTGCCCCTAGGGGACTACTATTTTTAAAGCACCTGTTTTGTGTCCATGTGTTATGGGATCTGCATATGTTGTTTTATTTAATCTTCACCAAAAAAATATGTTAAGTACTACACCAATTTCCAACTGAAGAAACAGAGGCATCACAGTTTGGCCCCAATAAGATGTTTAGATCCTCAAGTTGTCTTCTAAGTCTGGCTATAGAAAGTATATGGGTAGGGACCTGCAAAGATACTGTTTAAATTTGTAATCTATAGAGGGAGATTGGTAAAGCCAGATCATCTTTCTTTTTAGTGTGTGTGGTGTGTGTGTGTGTGTGTGTGTGTGTGTGTGTGTGTGTGTGTGTGTTGAAAGTAAGGGGAGTGAAATACCAACTTAGATCCTCCTCGGTGTGATGAAGCTCAGGAGTTAACAAGCTATCACCAACTATGGAGCTTAGGACTTCACAAGCTATCACCAACTCCCCCTCTCCCCCTAGGAGTTCCTTCAGCAAGGAGGGGAAAAGAAAACACCACCTGAGCAGCTATTCCAGCATTTGTTTTCAACAGCAAGTTCTAGAATAGTTGATTGCTTTGCCCCCAAATTCATCCTTATTCCTCTTCACCTTTAAGACTCACTTCACTTACCTTTATCACTACTTCTCCATATCATCAATGTTCTCATCAGCTTTTCTATTCAATTAAGAGAAAAAATTTCTGGCCTTAGAATGTGCTAAAATATGTCCAATATCCTGGGACAGATGACTCTGTATACTGGCAATGTCAGCCCAACCCAGAATAGTGCATCTGTCTCCTATGTCTCTGGAAGATACTATAAAATGGCCTCACTGCTTTGCCTCAGGTCTGGTCCTACAAATGGGAGGTGCTAAAAATAAACATTCCCTGGTACTGGCTGTCACAGAGATAAGCATTTATTTGGTCCTTTTCCAGTTCTTTATAGCTTTTATTTACTCTATCACTAAGGATAAGATTGCCCCTTTTTCCCCCTTGGCAACGCTATTCTGGGCAAGTTGAAATACAATTCTCCATCCCTTAAATGATGTTCCATCTCATAGAAGCCAGAACAATAGCGCTGTACAGTCAGCCTCCCATGAAATGCTTACTACAAAGTTGCTGCATTAGCATACTGCCCCCTGACCTCCATGCAAAGGCTGTGTTGTGAGAGCTTTACAGAAATGGAGACTCTTTGAGAAAAGGTGTCCTGATGTTCTGTCTATAGCTCTAAAGTTGCTAACAATACTTGGCTCCCTCAAGTCATCAACATAACCATTTAAGAAGACAGAACAGATTTTATTGCTTCGAATACCACTTCTACAAAACTTCAGCAAGGTCTCAGATAGAATAAAGGAAAGGTCAGAACTTACTGCTAATTGGAAGTTTGATTTAAGGTGGGACTTACAATGTAGCAACTTGATAAGGAGTGGGTAAACATCATGATACAACAGTAAAAGATAGATGGAAACGACAAACTGAGGGATTTAAAATGAGAGATTCAAAGAATGATAGGGTGTTTTTCACTGAAGAGTTGATGAATATTTCAGGAAGTTCTTGTAGTGAACAATGTGATCATTTGTTTGGGCAGGCATTCCCAGAAAGGTCAGGAAATGTTAATACAGTGGAGGAGCAAAGCCAATTTTCAGTGACATTAGAAAGACATAGTAACTTATTTTGCTGTTTATTTTGTATTTTATATAGTTATTTCTTTTTGTTCTTTTAGATACATAAGAATTGTTTTCTTGTTATTTTGTTTTGTGTAATGCCAGCCTACCTTAGCTATGGTGAGAAGCAAAGATGGGAATCAGAGGCCATGTTTGGGGTAAAACATTAGAGTCAGAGCTGAGAGCTCACCTCTGGGCTCTGAACATGGTGTTGACTATAATTATCAAAGAGAGGAATGAGGAAATGCTCTAGGAATAGGAAACCAGCTGTTAGTGTCATTTCTGACTGGTCAGTTGTTTGGAGTTGCCTAGATAGCCAGAGCAGTGTGTTTTATTTTAATGAGAATGAGTCAAGCAATTCCTGTACAATGTGCTTTGGCTGCTAAGTACAAATTATGTTTCCATGTTTACCTTCTTGGTTAAATTTATTCCTAGGGATTTTATTTTATTTAAAACTATTTGAGTATAGTTGACACACAATGTTATATTAGTTTCAGGTGTATAACACAGTGATTTGAAAAGTTTATATGGTATGCTATGCTCACTACCAGTGTAGCTACCATCTGTCACCATACAATGCTATTACAATATTATTGACTATTAACTATAATCCTTATGCTGTCCCCTTTATTTCCATGACTTATTAATTCTAAAACTGGAAGACAGGCTTCTAGTTATTGTATTCTTTTTAATGCAATTACAAATATGATTGTTTTCTTATTTTCTGTTTCTGATAGTTTGTGATTAGTGCATAGAAATGCAACTGATTTTTGTATGTTGATTTTGGACGGTGCAACTTTACTGAATTCACTGGTTAGTTCTAATAGATTTTTGGTGAATCTTTAGTGTTTTCTATATATTAGATCATGTCACTGGCAAATAGAGATAGTTTTACTTCTTCCTTTCTGACTTGGATGCTTTGTATTTCTTTTTCTTGCCTAATTACTTTGGGTAGGACTTCCGGTATTATATTAAATAAAAGTGGTGAGAGTAGGCACCTTTTTGTCTTGTTCTTGATATTAAAAGAAAATCTGAGTATGATGTTAGTTGTGGGCTTGTCATGTATGATCTTTATTATGTTGAGGTATATTCCCTCTATACTCACTTTGTTGAGAATTTGTATCATAAATGGATGTTGAATTTTGTCAAATGCTTTTTCTGTATCTTTTGAGATGATCATATGATTTTTGCCTCTCATTTTGTTAATGTAGTGTGTCACATTGATTGACTTACAGATATTGAACCATGTTTGCATCCCTGGAATAGAGCCTACTTGATCATGGTATATAATCCTTATGCCGTACTGTTGAATTTGGTTTGCTAATATTTTGTTGAGGACTTTTGCATTTATGCTTATCAGAGTTATTGGCCTGTAATTTTCTTTGCTTGTAGTGTGTGTCCCTTTCTGGTTTTGGTATCAGAATTATGCTGGTCTCATAAAATGAGTTTGGAAGTATTGCTTCCTCTTCTATTTTTTGGAAGAGTTTGGAAAGGATTGCATTACTTTTTCTTTAAATATTTCTTTAAATATTTGGTAGGATTAACCAGTAAAGTCATGTGGTTTTAGACTTTTGTTTGTTAGAGTTTTTGGATTAATTATTCAGTCTCCTTACTAGTAATCATTTTTTTTGTTGTCTATTTCTTCATGATTGATTCTTAATAGCTTGTATATTTCTAGGAACTTATCCATTTCTTCTAGGTTATCCAATGTGTTGGTGTAAAATTAGTTACAGTACTCACCCATGATGCTTTGTATTTATGTGGTATCACAAAGCCATTTTAATGTACACCTTGTCAGGCTAAGTGTGGGAGTGAATGATTCTAGTTCCCAATGCCCTTTAGAGAACTGGGAGGTTGAAGTGAGTCTTTTTTTTTTCTTTCTGCATCCTCAAAGACTTGATCATTCCAGAATATAGTTCAGTGCTTCTTTTGTTTGTTTGTTTGTTTAACCCAGAGCCTATGGTTACGATATATCCGTGGCATATGTTGAAAGAGCACTGAATTTTAGGGAGTCAGAAATACTGGGTTAAAGTATAGGCTCTGTTTCTAACATACTGTATTACCTTAGGAAACATAGTAAACTTTCTGAGTCTTGGTTGGTTTGCAATCCAACTCAGACATGTAAAAAATTTTAAGTTGGATGGCAAAATCTTAAGGGCTATTTTAGCACTGATACTTTGTGACTCTGTCTATATTCGTACTCATAAAAAAGTGGGAAAGAGTTTAGCCTAATTTAAAAATAAAAAAATATTTTTTAAGTACACTATACCATGATTTTGAAAAGGCATAATGACAACACAAACTTCTCTACTACTAAAACCAGTCATTTTTGCCAGATGCCTTTTAGATGTCCTAGTTCTAATGCTTAATTAAACCAATTGGTTTGGAGGACAGGCAAAATGAAGAATAAACTATTAAAATTCATTCTGTAGGAAAATTGTTAATCATCTAGAAAAACATCCATGTTTTACTGATAATTCAAAAACATAGGTTATAAAACATAAGTAGTTTATAGTTATAGTTTTTCTAAAAATATTTAAGTATACATACCTATCTGGAATAAAAGATAAAGTACAAAAGGCAAATTATATATTAATATGGTTACTTTAGTCTTAATTTCTTCTTTAGCTCTTCTACATTTTTCAAGTTTCTACAGTGAAGTTTCTACAGTTTCACAAATTGAATTTTTGTTCATATAAACAAATGTATGCTATGAATATATTGGATCATATGAATAAAAATTCAATTCATTTCACTCATATATGGGATCTAAAGAACAAAACAACTAAGTAAACAAAAAGCAGAATCAGACATATATATAGACAGAACAAACTGATGGTTATCAGAAGGAAAGGAGTGGAAAGATGGGCAAAATGGGTGATGGAGAGGTAGGAGATAATGGTTTCCAGTTATGCAATGAATAAGTCACAAAAATAAAAGGCACACCATAGGGAATATAATCAAAAGTTTTGTAATAGCATTGTATGGTGACAGATGGTAACTACATTTGTGGTGAGCCTAGAATAATATATAGAAAATTTGAATCATTGTGTTGTACACCTAAAACTAAATATAACATTGTGTGTCAATAATACTTAAAACATTTTTAAAAATAAAATATTTAAAAAATAATGAAAAAATAAACCAATGTATGCTATCTAAAAAGGAGAAGAAAGGGGAGAGGGAAAACAGGCTGAAACTTTCTTCTGCATTTCTATTTGCTATGATGAAATTCACCAATCTGCCATAATGCTTGAAATTCCTATTAGTTTGTCTTGCGGTGGGATAAGTCACCCTCTCCAGGAGGTCACGGCTTAAAGGCAACAAGTAGGTTCTTTGGGGTAGAATAAACCATGAACTCATAACAATTCATTCACAGAGAGCACGGTTGTGAAGGAATGGGAAACAGAAGAGTTGTAGTAAGTTAATGGCAGTGATAATGGTAAGTTCAGTTATTGCCTAATGAGGGTGTGGTAGAGGGTAACCAAGCCCAATGAACAGGGATGGTTGCTAAAATTTGCCAATGTTAGAGATTTACAGGGGAAGCTGGACTTTTACCTTGTTTTTTGTTCATATTTTATTGTGTTGTCTGCCTGTATTTATGGGTCTTAAAACAAATGAAGTGTACTTCCATGGAAGTTTCATTATATAATCACATTCAATTTTTTATTCTTACAAATTTCATCCATTTCTCATCAAGTCAGAGAAGGAGAAATCATTCCAGTCAGAAATATCACAGTAGATAAGATAATGGAATTTTGATGGTGCTTAATTTATTTGCTTGTCCATTGCTTAGGGTTGGGGCATGTGGTGAGAATGGGGAGGACAATGTGTATAAGACAAGTGTAATTTTTTTTTCTCCAGACCTAGGGCAATTCTGCCATGATGTGAGATCCTTTATGTGACTTTATCTTATTCCATTATAGTTAAGATAGATGGCAGTGATGATACATGAAGCATTCATATTTCCAAGTATTTCTAGTTATAATATTCCTTAAATTTTTCTTATGTTAAGTAATTCTCTTTTTATTGGGGTATAATACTCTGTGCAAATGAAATAATAGAAATTCCCTTCAGCCTCTCCTTATTAAGTAGTTAGTGCCAAACCTCTATCAGCAGCATTAGTGGATAGGAGCAGCCTTTTGGACAAGACATAAATCACTTTGTTTGGCTTTGGAATGCATCACGTGAGAGGTTTGTTTGTTTTTGTTTTTTTCTTGACTCCAATGTATTTATCTTCCTAAAAAATCTGACTGTGTAAATAGTTGACTTTATATTGTATAATTATAGAAAAATTATTGGTAGAGGATAATCATTCAGTCCCAAAATATTACAGTGGCTTAGAGAATAAGCTTAGGAGTGAAATCTAGACTTGTTTTTGCCACTTATTAGCTATTGCATTTGGACAAGTTTTACCTTTCTGAGCCTCAGTTTCCTTATTTGTCAGCCAAAAAAAAAGGAGGATAATTCTAGTACCTACCACTGGGAGTGTTTGAGGACAAAAAGAGTTAATGAAGGGAAAATGTGTAGCATTGTGAATGATAGTCATTAACCACTCAATCAAAAGTAGTAATTATTGCATTAAACACTGCAATGGAAGCACATGTTGGATTATCTACAAACAGGATTACACAAAAATGTAGCAGAGATTAGGTTAAGTAATTTGAATAAATAGAGCTTTTTGAATAAATTCTCTATTTGAATAGAGAATTTTTTGATTCAATATGTATCTGCTAAGGCCTGACTCAACCTTAAATCCTCAACAAAGTTGTCAAATATGAATATGGACTACTAAATACATTGTGCTCTTGCTGTCGGATTTTCTGTATACAGTGTAGTAAGGCAACTGGCACAAGAATATGACAAGGACTTTTTATTTAGGTAATGAAATGTTCTTCCACAGTATTAATTTTAATAGTTATATAGATTATTCCATCATATTCATATGCATCTATCTGTATGTTTAATAAAAAATCTTGGACATTCTGGCTATTTGTAATGTTTCACTGTAGCAGAGACTGAAAGATGTGCATCATCTCCATTCTCCTCTTACTTACTAATCGAACTCATAGCTTCAGCTGGATTCATGGCTGCCACACTTAAAACTACATTTCCCCCACTCCTTTGCAAATTTGACCATGTGATTATATTCTAGCCTGTGGGATATGAGTGAAGTGGTATATTCCACTTCCAATTTCCTCTTCTAAAAATGAACTAATGCTCTGTGCTTTTCTGACTTTTCCTACCTTTCTTTTGGCTACAAGATGATGAGAACTGGAACAGTAGCCTTGGTTCCAGAGATCAAAACTGTATGTTGAGATTAAAAGTGCTGTTTGTCCAGTTCTGGACTCCTTACATTAAAAAAACAATGTCTCTCCATGCCATATATTTAGGATAGAAAGGTCTCTTTGTTATCTATAACTAAATGCCTCCACAAACAATGCTATGATTATCACCTTTTATCTGCAAACTTCTAATTATTTTTGTATGATAAATTCCCAGGAGTAGTAATTGTCAATCAAATATTTTGAGGCATTTGGCACATATTTTGAAATAACTCAGCTACAGTGTAGCAGAGTACCAATTTTCGTGTGCCTACACTGACTCCAGGTATTGTTATTTTTTGTTTTTATCTTTGTTACTTGAGAAGATAAAATGTTATTTTTTAATTTGAATTTTCTTGACTACTTGGGTGGTTGAATTACTTTCTTGAACCATTTTTTTAATGTTGGCACATTTTTAAGCTATTTTTTTGACCATCTTGTATGTAATTTTATTTTATTAAAACAATTTTTTTGATTCAAGTTTTTATTTAAATTCCAATTAGTTAACATATAGTGTAATATTAGTTTCAGGTGTAGAATTTAGTGATTCATCAATTACATATAACACCCACTGTTCATTACAACAAGTGCCCTCCTTAATATCCATCACCCATTTAACCCATCCCCCTGCCCAATTCCTCTCCAGCAACCCTCAGTACTCTATAGTTAAGTCTGTTTTATGGTATACCTCTCTCTTCCCCGCCCCCCCATGGACATTTGTTTTGTTTCTTAAATTCCACATATGAATGAAATCATATGGTATTTGTCTTTTTCTTATTTGCTTAGCATAATACATTCTAGTTCCATCCATGTTGTTACAGATTGGAATATTTCATTATTTTTGATGAGTGAGTAATATTCTATTTTATATATATGCGCATGCACACGCACACTACATCTTCTTTATCCATTCATCAGTCAATGGACGTTTAAGCTCTTTTCATAGTTTGGCTATTGTGGATAGTGCTGCTATAAACATTCTGGTGCATGTGTCTCTTCAAATCAGTATTTTTGTATCCTTTGTGTAAATACCTAGTAGTGAAATTTCTGGGTTGTAGGGTAGTTCTATTTTTAACTTTTGGAGGAAGCTCCATACTGTTTTCCAGAGTGACGATCCCAGTTTGCATTTTCACCAACAGTGTAAGAAGGTTCCCATTTCTCTGCATCCTCCCTGACATCTGTTGTTTCCTGTGTTGTTAATTTTAGTCATTCTGACAGGTATAATGTGATATCTCATTTTTAAAAACTTTCTATAATCTAAGGATATTACCTCTTCATTTTGGTTCTATCTTGAGAATGCTTCCCCAGTTTATCACTTACCTGTAATGTTTCTTTAGGATGGTTTAGTGTTAATATCAAATAAAGAACTACCCGTGCTTGTCTTTATGATTAGACCCACTCTAATCATGATCCCAAAGCCCAAGATCAATAATTATTCACAATACTGTCCTAGTGTGATTTCATTTTTTAATGTTTAAATTTTTAGTCCATATGAAATTGTTTTTGTTATATAATCTAACTTTGTTTTTAGTGTTATTTTTTTATAGGTGGGTAGTCAGCTTTTCCCATACCATTTATATACCACTGCTACTCAACTATGAGCAGTATCTCCCCACTAAGATGAATTTATAAATGTGTATATACTTTTCGTATGTCACAGTGACTAGGGAGTGCTTCTGACATTTAGAATCTAGGGACCAATGATGCTAAATATCCTGCAATATGTGGGAGAATGCTGAAGAAAGAAGTGTCCTGCTCAAAATATCAAAAATGTCCCACAGAGAAATGCAGATATATTCTTGTCCTAGTGATTACAATTGCCAACTTTACCATAGAATAAATTTCCAAACATTATATATGTATATATGCACACTCTCCATTTTGTTCCATCTACTACCTCTGTATTTTAAATGGTCTTTGTTTAATCACATTAAATTGTTATTTTATTATGTTATTTTCTCTTTGTCTAAAATCCCATGTCTATCTTCTTCAAGTATTCTTTAAAATGAATAATTCTGTCAAATTCTATCTTTTCACTTATATAATTTTACATAATGTTGTTTTAAATATACCCTGTAAAGAACAAATAATTTGATTTTATTTCTATAATTTATATACAAGTCAATATCTTATAAGAAATTATTTTGGTAATTGTTCTATTTGCTTTGACTTCTAATACTGTTTGGTTTTTTTAAATGTTTCTTTATTTTTTTCTTTGAAAATGTGATCATCTTTTCCTTGGTTGCTTTATATTTAAAAATTCAGAAGTTACAGGCAGGGCACCTGGGTGGCTCAGTTGGTTAAACATCTGATTCTTGGTTTTGGCTCAGGTCATGATCTTATAGTTCATGGGTTCGAGCCCCACATCCGGCCTTGTGCTGAGAGCATGAAGTCTGTTTAGGATTCTGTCTCCTTCTTTGCCTGCCCCTCCCCCACTCACTCTCTATCTCTCTTAAAAATAAATAAATAAGCACTTAAAAAATTCAGAAGTTATATATCCTATTTTTATTGTGATTAGTTTAAAGGATCAAAATAAAAATGGGTAGATGAATAAAAATTGGTAGAAGAGTTGAACAGATAATTCATAGAAAAAAAACATTAAACGGGTAACTAATATAGTCTAATTAATATGGATATTTAAGTTTGAAATTTGTCTATTGGTTTTTTTTTTTTTAATCTTTTTTTCAACGTTTTTTTATTTATTTTTGGGACAGAGAGAGCCAGAGCATGAACGGGGGAGGGGCAGAGAGAGAGGGAGACACAGAATCGGAAACAGGCTCCAGGCTCTGAGCCATCAGCCCAGAGCCTGACGCGGGGCTCAAACTCACCGACCACGAGATCGTGACCTGGCTGAAGTCGGACGCTTAACCGACTGCTCCACCCAGGCGCCCCTGTCTATTGGTTTTGAGTAGATTTTAAAGATATAAATAGTCTTTCTGCTGTTTCTTTCATTCACAATTGGTGGGGGAGTATAATTTTTGAAAGATCACACAATAATATTGAACAATATAAATGTGCATATCCTTTAACTTGCCTATGTCTATAATTCTGTTTTCCCTAATATTTTAATGAAATATTCTGTGACCTATGAAGAGATGATCAAATATTTTAAAATCTCACTTTCATTCAAGAGAATACCAAGGTAAGGAGTGCCTGGGTGGCTCAGTTGGTTAAGCATCTGACTCTAGATTTCACCTCAGGTCATGATATCATGACCTGAGCATCAGGCTCCCTGCTGAGCATGGAGCCTGCATGGGATTCTCTCTCTACCTCTGTCTCTGCCTCTCCTGTGCTTGTTCACCACCCCCCAAAAAAGAAATAAAATAAACATTAAAAGAGAGAATGTAAAGGTAATTTTATCTTTCCAATAGCACAGTTGAAGTAGATTTTAATGGTAATTTAGGATGATTCTAAGCATTGGAACTAGTTATTTGTAATTTCACATAAATTTTGAGGATTGAGGTGAATTTTGGAAAAGTTCTATCAAGTTTTTTTCTTATATGACCCGTAAGATTTGAGCTAATTTTCCACAGACTAGCTTCTAGTTTCCATATCTTTCAAACCTTGCTTCTCCTCTACTTCTGATGCCAGATGCTGAAGAGCATGGAAATGGTTAAATTGTAATGTCATCTGTGTTCCTTTATGCTATGATACCAAGAATACTGGCACAATAGGTACCACAGGTATTTCTGGAAGCCATTCCTGGGATAGCTACTAACAACTATATATGTAAATAACTGTGAACAATATTGTGTATGAGTGTATATAACATATTGTAATATATATTACATATGTATTATAAATTATATATGTAATAAATATATATATATACCTCAGTAAACCCAACAAAATGTATCCCCAACTCACTTTTTCTTTAGGTGACTCCCCAAAATGTCCATGGTTACTTCAATGTCCCTGACACAAGGGGGAGTATAATAAAAGAGATGGTGAAGAGAAAACTAACTGTAGCTAAAATATATTATTCTTGTTTTTTTCCTCTAAAACATATGATCTATAAACATATTGTTAGGGACTGTTCTTTCTAGTATCTTGAGAGGGTTCTGGGCGTGTGAAAGGACTTAAAGCTCAAGTTTCATGAGCTTTATTGTAAATCTGCCTCTGGTAATCAGAAAAAAATTTAAACTATTTCAGAGCTCTTGAAACAATTATTTATACTCTACATTTTCCTAAGTTCTTTACTTGTTTGTTTTATAGCATACCCTCTCCATTCTCAAATTAATTATTTTGACTCATATCTTGATTAACTAGAGTAATTTTTTTAGATAGAATAATTAGGCAATATACTTTTTCATCCTTGATTATCTGAATATCTTTATTTCTGCTGTCCTTAGGGCTATATACCTTAGAGGTATATAGTAGTTTCTCTGGTTATGGAACTCAATTGCCATTTTGTTTTTCTTCAAAACTCCATAGTTATTGTTTAATTATTTCCCAGCCTTTAATGTTATGGAAGATATGACAAATAAAACTTATATTTGTTTTTCTTTTTAGGTCCCTGTTTTCAATTTGCTTGTTTTCTTGTTGGTTTGTTGGTATGGATATTTATAGGATATAGGAGTTTTCCTTTTACATTAACATGAAAATGTTATTCATAGACATGGATTTACTTAGCAAGTCCTTCCTTTCTACACACTGTTTTCAAATAAAACTGTCATCACTGCCATTTTAATAGACATTTTATAGATATATGGTTTCATTGAAAATACTCAATTATAAATTACAGATATTCTAACATTTCCTCCTCTTTTTATTTCTTTATTTCTGGTTTATTTGCTTTTAAGTGACTCAATTTCATAGATCATTACAATTCCAGAGGAAAATTTCCTAGGAGAATAAAACTGATAAACTTATGGCAGACATCCTATTGCTGTTTCATTCAATTTTGTTCTCTCTGTTTATTAGAAACCACTGAAATATCTTCACCTAAATTCATTCTCTTCAGATGATGTAAGTGCATACTCTTTGACAGGTGTATCTCAGAATTCCTTGTAACAAACAGTTTGTAGCTAATTGCATATTTCTATGTGATAGTTGATTTTAGGAGATGATGGAAGGTTTTCAGTATTATTGACAGTGGTTTCATTGAGCCAAAAGAGTGGTCACAAACTGTTAACACACTGATTATATTTCATTTGGCCAGTGCAGTATTTTTTCCTTTATTTAAATGCCTTTAGACACTGTATGTACTCTTTATTTCTCCACAGTACCAACTATTCTCAATTGGTTTTACACCGGGGTCACTTACTCATTTCTACAACTTGCTTTGTAAGCACTTAAGATTGTGATTCCTAAATTGCTGTAATGTTTGTGCAAGTGGACCTCAGAGTGAAGATCAGTATTGGAGAGAGGCCAGAATACATGCATCAAATATTCACTGAGTATCTACTATGTGCCAGAATTTGAGATCAGTATTAATCATAGGGCAGTAAGCAAAATATACACAGTAATTGGCCCTCTTGGAGCTTATAGTGCAATGAAAGAAAAAGAAAATGAACAAGTTATTCATACAAAAGAAAAATTATAGTGGTGATTTACCATTCTGGAAGAAAGTAGAAAATGAAAAGGAGAGAGACAAAAAGGAAAGTGAAAGAGAAAAAGAAAAAGAGAAGAAAAAAGGGGAGAGAAGGAAGAGGAGGAGAAGGAGGGGTTATATTAAAGAGGAGCCTTAAGCAGGAGGCCAAAGAAATCCTCTAAATGTGTGAGAACATATAATAGCTAAAGAACAACTTAGCGATTTGAGTCTACATAGATATTTAAATGTGAAGGTGATATAATCCTCTACTTACCAGGACAACCGTATAATTTGACAATCTGACAATCACCTCTCTATACCTACTGTATTTATTTTGCTTCAAAACAGAACATTTCTGTTGAACATAAAATAGATTTTAATATTGTCACCATATAAACATGTGAAAAAGAAACCTGAAAGGCTTAAATCAAATATGGGTAATACAACTTTTGAATCAAAAAAATTCACAGCACACAGAAGTTGTATTTTTCTAGCCCCTTTTCACTGGGATGTATGCAGGGTCAGAATGAAGATTTACATTCTTTATGACTTGCCATGGACATAGCAAAAATAACAGGAATATTCTAATTCTGGTCTTCTAAGTAATAAAACCTTGTTTGTTTTTTTTTTTTCCCTGTGAATCTGGACTCCCTACAAAAACAAATTTATTCCTGATGTCTGTTATGCTAATGGCAGAACATATGTCATTAGCTTTGTGAACATGAAAAATAATGTGAAAAAGATGCTGGTTTTTTTTCTCCACCATGCAAATACTAATATAAAATTGCTTATTTGGTAATTTCTAAGATATTTTTTCTGAATTATTTTTCTTTTAATTCAGCTAGCCAACCCTTCTGACACCTTTGCAGTATTTACAAAGGACAATTTTTTCTTCCTTTTTGGAAAATTTCCTTTAACAGTATCTACCTACCTATATACCTATTCAAACTTTTATACAGAATTATTCACCTGAATATTGATGAAGTATATCTGCCTAGGTGCAGAGGAAACCTTGAATTATGACTAACACATGAAACTCTGACAAAACCTTGACTTTTTTTAAAAAAAGAAGTTATTAACAAGTAAATGTCTTCATTTAGACCTAGATTTAAATCCCTGATGTTTTACTTCCTAACTGAGTGATTTGGGACACATTATATAATTTTCCTAGCCTTCGCTTTCAGATTTACAAAGCAGGGACTAAAAGAGTACCTATTCCATAGGGTTGTATGAGAATTGAATGAGACTGTGCATGAAATGTGCTTATTAGTACACAGCCTGTCCCATTGTAAATGCTCAAAAAGTACTTTTAATATTATTAAAATATTCTTCAAGTTAATTAAAAAAGCTATTTAAGGGGCGCCTGGGTGGCGCAGTCGGTTAAGCGTCCGACTTCAGCCAGGTCACGATCTCGCGGTCCGTGAGTTCGAGCCCCGCGTCGGGCTCTGGGCTGATGGCTCAGAGCCTGGAGCCTGCTTCCATTCTGTGTCTCCCTCTCTCTCTGCCCCTCCCCCATTCATGCTCTGTGTCTCTCTGTCCCAAAAATAAATAAACGTTGAAAAAAAAAATTTTTTAAAAAAGCTATTTAAATTATTATTTAAAAAATTTTGATGAGCTGGTCCATTTACAAGTGGATCGTTTTCTGTACATGGCCAGTGACACAGCTCACTGATTTACTCATCTGATGGCAGTCCAGTTAATCCTCTCTGCTAAACTTTCAACCAGCTGGCTTAACCCAGAGTTTTTCAGCCAGGAATTTATTGAACTGTCTTGACCAAACAATATATAGGAGCTTGTGGCTCCCAGCCACATTGGTTTTAGTTATCTGATAAGTCTTGACTATAAGCCACTGCTTATTTCCGATGATGACCTAGCTGATATTCAGTCTGACAGTAATCTGATCAGAATCTATGGGTGCTATGAGGAGACTGAGTTCCTGATAGAAGTTTGTCTGAACTTCTGAAGGCATTCCTATGATACCAGCTCCTGGTACCAGGAGGTATTAGTTATTATTGTTAAGCACTGTATTTTTTAGTATGAGCTAAAGTTGTGCTCCATAGGCCTCTGCATATGGACCCAATTTTAGCTCACACTCAAAATGGATAGACTGTGCCATTGGCCTATGTCTTTTCCCAGCAGAGCTGCATCTGTAATGTAAACTTTCATTGATCAGGTATTCTATAGCATAGCTTCTTAATTGATCAGGACTTGTGAACATCTAGAACTTAATAATAATAATAGCTAATATCTGTTTGGTACCCATTATACACCAAACATTACAAAGGTCATTTAATTGTATCTTCACAATAGCCCTTTGGAATGGAACTATTATATCCCCATTTTACAGATGAGAAGATGGTGAATCAGAGTGAATTTCCCAAGATATGTGCTAATAATTGATAGAGCTGAGATTTTCAAATCAGGTCTCTATGGCTTTAGTACATGATGTTTTCACAATACTACTATCACCAGAATATTAGTTTTATGCAACTAATGTTGCATATGTACTTATGCAACACTGAAAGATACTAAAGTGCCTTTTGAATCATCAAAGCAGGCTGCTTTTTTTCCAACTTAGCAGTATATATCCTATGTATAAATTATTTCCTAGAAATACAAATATAAATATAAGTAGTAATTTATTATTTTATATTTTTAATCTATATTACATTGTTATAAGGGTTATAGTATCAGTTTGAACAAAGGAATTTCAGAGCATGGATTGGTAGTAGTACTGCAATCGGACCTGATAATGCCAGAAATAATTCTAAGCAGAGAACAGAGAGTAGGGAGTTCCATCCAGGGAGAATATCATGAACGAAAGGTCAAAAAGATGTATCCAAATAGATGGCATGTCTCAGGAAAATGACAAGTAATTTGTTGTGTCCAGAGCAGAATATGTACTGCTGGTTGAAAGAGTGGGAAAAGGAGAATAAATTGTGAAGGGACTTGGATGTTCCTTATTCTATTAGCATTGGTGTGTGTGTGTGTGTGTGTGTGTGTGTGTGTGTGTGTTTTGGGAGGTGGTTGATGCTAAAGTCAATGGGAAAGAATTTTAGTAATAATATTAGATCTGCAATATAATCATTGATTCACTGGTAACCCTGTGATGTTAGAGAACTTACCTAATGTTTTTAAACCTCAGCTTTTTAAAAACAGAGAATATGGGGTCTGTTGTTGAAAACATTAAATGAGATTACATAAACAAAGCACAAACATAGATGCATAGAAATGATACATGTGCTTTTCAACCTCTTCTGAACTGATTATTTACTTGACTTGAATATGCCATTATTCAATTATATTAGATAAGTAGCAATTTACTATATTTGCACAAGAAAACTTATGAACCAAGTTCTCCTAAGTTGAGTAGTAGCTAACTTCTTTCTCTATTTATATGGGCCCTGCATGTGCACTAATGTGACAGGGTATAAAGAAGAATAAATTACTTTGAAATAATAACTCAGATGCCAAGGGATGAACCTGATGGACAATTACTAAGAACATCACTTCGTGAATATAGATATGTTTGTCATTCATTTATTTGTACATTCATTCATTCATCCAAAGAACATGTAACAAATACTATATGCCAGGTACCACACTAAGTGACAGTGAAGCAGAGACGTCTATGCAATGCTTCCTCGTCTTACAGAGTTCTCTCAGAGTCTAATTGTAAGTAGCCATGATTCATCTTAGCCACCTATAAATTATTCACATGCACATTTTTTTTACTTCTAAGGAAATTTATGACCTCAACAATGTATACATGTCACCTATATGTTTTAAGATTTTTTTTTCAAGGCCCATACTGAAGATCTAAACATTCTGTGAGCCCATTATAAGCATCCAGTAGCTACCGTTCAAATTTATTTTTTCGTCTGATCCCTAAACCTCAATAATCTCTTTCAAGAATGCCTTTACCTCTTTGTCCAATGGAAAGAGGTCACTCTAAGTGCATTTTAATGTGTTCTGAAAACAGGCAGCACAGCTGAAGCCTGATTGAAAATCTGATCTTCTCTCTAATGTCACAAGGACATCCTGAGACAATGACTGAAGAGCTATGCACTAGTACCCAGCTGGATCCCTGATCCTTACATTGACAGATGCATTATCAACAGAGACATTGATTTAGAATGAATTAAGTAACCAATTTCCATTTTCAAGCCTCCAATTCCATTTTAGCACCAGGAGATATTAACCACTATTCTTGTAGGTGAAACCTGATTGTGTTAAGGAGGGTACCTGGACAATTGGAGGGAGCCAGGATAGGAAATTAGAGTTCTAAGTTCTGTTCCCATCTCTAGCCTGCTGGGTCACCTTGAGAAACTCACATTGTGACTGAGTCTCAGCTTCTAAAAATCAAATAAATGTTACTTTCTCTAATCCTGAAAAAAAAATTTTGAATTACTGATTTGCTATGTATAACACTCTCAAGGTAACTATATGCAAGGAATTGCTGTAAATGCAAGATTTTGCAAATTATTGAAATGAAACACTGGGTTGGCCTTGAAATATACTACTTTTCGTTTGTGTAGCCAGCAAACTAAAGAGCAAAGTGAAGCACTTAAATGCTCTCATTTCCATCATGATTCCAGCAGATTGATTGAGCATAGCAGAGGAGGAAGGGAAGAAAATAAATCTTATGTACAAAGTCATTGTAAGATATACCAAAATATGAATATTGTGTAATAATTCTTCTGGATATAATTGTGCTACATTAAATATTTTAAAGACATATTGATGCTATTTGTCATCAAAAAATTTAAACAACAAAGGTGTAACCAGAATTATATTGAGACAAATTGTGAATACACCGTTTTACCCTAGAGTATTTTCTCTCTTTCTCACTTTTTCTAATAGCATAATTATATAGTATTTTGTAATTCACATATGAGTCAATTCATTTTAGCTAGTATGATTCTCTTTATTTCATACTTGAAGAAACTGAAGCTCAGGGAGATTATTATTTGCTAACATTTCCTATCTAGGACTAAAACTCTTGCATTCTGCATCCATTGCTAGTGATCTGTCTGCCACAGAATGCTGTGTGTACTAAATTGTGGTACAACTAAAAAGAGCTATGACACCCGAGACATTCAAAAGATTAATTTGAGCCAAAGGCTTCATGGAAAGAAGATTGCAGTATTGAAGTGGGATACTTGAAGTATGGCATTTATTCATATCAGAGAACACTCAAACACATGGAGCTTTACCTTATTTTTAACCTCATGATGATACCGATAGTTTCTAAAAGTAAATGGTTCCTTATATTTTATTAGTGGTGTGTTTTATAGACTCTATTTGGGGGAGTTCCATTAAAAACAAGGACAAATACCTTTGGGAAATGTTGCATATAATATCCTTTTCTTGGAGATTGATAGTGCATATTAGTAACATGTTCTGAGAAATCCTGTAAAGAAGAATTTTGTTCAAGTTTGTTAAACTTGGCTTTAATTTCTTTTTCTTGTTTTAAACCCAACACCTATTAAACCTCTCCTGGAACACTAATATTTACAGGAAATGCAATTTGGAAAATAGAAAGCAATAGTACCATTTCTCTTATTAACTGCATCACTCTTTTTTCTTCCATAATTATCCTTTTTAAAGTATAGTTATTTTCTTTGAGAGAGAGAAGACATAGACTGTAAAACTGGGGGAGGGACAGAGAGAGAGAGGAAGAGAGAGAATCCCAAACAGGCTCTTCACTGTCAATGCAGAGCCTGATGTGGGGCTCAAACTCACGAACTATGAGATCATGACCTGGGTCAAAGTCAGATGCTTAACGAACTGAGACACCCAGGTACCGCTAACTATCCTTTTTTAAAAAAAAATATTTGTTTTGAGAGAGAGAGAGAGAGAGAGAGAGAGAGAGAGAGAGAGAGAAAACACATACAAGAGCAAACAGATGAAGGTCAGAGAGAGGAAGAGAGAAAATCCCAAGCAGACTCTGTGCTGACAGCTTGCTGACAGCATGGAGCCTGAAGCCTGACTTGGGGCTTGATCTCACGAAGTGTGAAATCAGGATCTGAGCTGAAATCAGGAGTGGGTCACTTAACTAACTCAGCCAGCCAGACACCCCCATAATTATCCTTTAAGTGAAAACTAAAAGAATCCAACATAAATTGATGGTGAATATGGCAGTACTCATAGTTAGTATCATTAGAGTGGAAACCTAGGCCAGGATCTGTTTTTCCTATACTTACTAAAGAGCCTCACACATCACAGTTGCTCAATATATCCCAATGATGTTTCTGTAAAATTGACGTATAAATCTGTTCTGCACATTTTTTATCCATGAGAAGAATAAAATATTTCAAGATATCTTGGAAAAATAAGTATTCAAAAATATTAGGCATTTATCTTTCTAAGAGCTGAGAGCTTAAACAGTTGTTTTTTAAAATATTTCCTGTGATTTCATAAACAGGTCATTTTATGGCATCTTTCCATTGCTCTTATTGAACTCTTTAGCTTAATCAAATACTGGTCGTGAGGTAATGATTTCTTTGTTGCTTTCTGGATATAACTCTTTTTGTGGCCTATTTTGATAGACTGAATTTTGCTAATACTGATGTACCTATCAGAATAAAGCCATATACTTGTGTGCTTTGTCACAAGGTCTTGAAATATCAAATCATCCCTGATGGCCAACCTCTTGGGAAAGGTACATCTATTTTGTACCAGAAACAGAAACTGAGAGGCAGAATTCTGTGTTATAGACTAGGAATCTCTCTCCTTTCAACTTACTAAGATGTCCAACGGTACTTTTCGATGGTCATTGAAAGATTTTTCCTTTTACATGAGGGAATTCTGGAAGATATGAAATAAGAAATCTAGGCAACATGCTGTTGATGGTGTACTAGACTTGTGTGACTTATGTACTGATACTGCAAGACCATAAAGAAAATTGGTGCTAAGGCCCTCAAACCCTGGAAAAAAATCCAGACATGGTAGGATTCAAGAGTTGAATGTTTACCTCTCTAGTTTCATTCATTATTTCTCACTTTTTCACCAGACTCCTATGAAACAAATTTATTAAACATATTTCAGAATCTTGAATGGGTTACTCTCCCTCCCGTGTTGGTACTTTTCACATTCTGTTCCCTCTACCTGGAATATTTTCCCTAGACCCTAATTTCCAATCCAATTTGATAAATTCCTACACATGCTTCAATTCTTCCCTCAGATGTTATTTTTTTCCAGGAAGATATTCTTGATGCCTGTATTCTTTCATTTAGGATATAATTTCTTTTTTTAACATAATTTATTGGCAAATTGGTTTCCATACAACACCCAATGCTCATCCCAGCAAGTGCCCTCCTCAATGCCCATCACCCACCTTCCCCTCTCCCCCACCCCCATGAACCCTCAGTTTCTTCTCAGTATCCAAGAGTCTCTTATGGTTTGCCTCCCTCCCTCTCTGTAATTTCCCCCCCTTTCCCTCCCCCATGGTCTCTGTTAAGTTTTTCAAGATCCACCTATGAGTGAAAACATATGGTATCTGTCTTTCTCTGCCTGAATTATTTCACTTAGCATAATACCCTCCAGTTCCATCCACATTACTGCAAATGGCCAGATTTCATTCTTTCTCATTGCTAAGTAGTATTCCATTGTATATATAAACCACATCTCCTTTATCCATTCCTCAGTTGATGGACATTTAGCCTCTTTCCATAATCTGACTACTGTTGAAAGTGCTGCTATAAACATTGGGGTACACGTGCCCCTATGCATCAACACTCCTATATCCGTTGGGTAAATTCCTAGCAGTGCTGTTTCTGGGTCATAGGGTAGATCTATTTTTAATTTTGGGGGGAACCTCCACACTGTTTTCCAGAGCAGCTACACCAGTTTGCATTCCCACCAACAGTGCAAGAGGGTTCCCGTTTCTTCACATACTTTCCAGCATCTATAATCTCCTGATTTCTTGATTTTAGCCACTCTGACTGGCATAAGGTGGTACCTCAGTGTGGTTTTGATTTGTATTTCCCTGATAAGGAGTGACGTTGAGCATCTTTTCATGTGCCTGTTGGCCATCTGGATGTCTTCTTTGGAAGACTGTCTATTCACATCTTCTACCCATTTCTTCACTGGATTATTTGTTTTTCGGATGTGGAGTTTGGTGTGTTCTTTGTAGATTTTGGATACTAGCCCTTTATCTGATATGTCATTTGCAAATATATTTTCCCATTCCATCAGTTGCCTTTTAGTTTTATTGAGTGTTTCCTTTGCAGTGCAGAAGATTTTATCTTGATGAGGTCACAATAGTTCATTTTTGCTTTTAATTCTCTTGCTTTTGGAGATGTGTAGAGTAAGAAATTGCTGTGGCTGAGGTCAAAGAGGTTTTTCCCTGCTTTCTCCTCTAGGGTTTTGATGGTTTCTTGTCTTACATTCAGGTCCTTTATCCATTTTGAGTTTATTTTTGAGTATGGTGTAAGAAAGTGGTCTAGTTTCATTCTTCTGCATGTTGCTGTCCAGCTCTACCAGCACCACTTGTTAAAGAGACTGTCTTTTTTCCAAAGTATACTGTTTTCTGCTTTGTCAAAGATTAGTTGGCCTTACATTTGTGGGTCCAATTCTGGGGTCTCTATTCTAGTCCATTGGTCTATGTGTCTGTTTTTGTGCCAATACCATACTGTCTTGATGATTACAGCTTTGTAATAGAAGCTAAAGCCTGGGATTGTGATGCCTCCTGCTCTGGATTTCTTCCTCAATATTATTACTTTGGCTATTCGGGGTCTTTCATGGTTCCATATAAATTCTAGGATTCTTTGCTCTAGCTTTCAGAAGAATATTGGTGCAATTTCGAATGGGATTGCATTGAATGTGTACATTGCTTTGGGTAGTATTGACATTTTATCAATATTTATTCTTCCAATCCATGAGCATGGAATGTTTTTCCATTTGTGTCTTCAATTTCCTTCATAAGGTTTCTATAGTTTTCAGCATACAGATCTTTTACATCTTTAGTTAGGTTTATTCGTAGGTATTTTATGGTTCTTGGTGCAATTTGTGTCTTCAATTTCCTTCATAAGGTTTCTATAGTTTTCAGCATACAAATCTTTTACATCTTTAGTTAGGTTTATTCGTAGGTATTTTATGGTTCTTGGTGCAATTGTGAATGGGATCATTTTCTTGATTTCTCTTTCTATTGCTTCATTTATTGATGTATAAAAATGCAACTGATTGCTGCGCATTGGTTTTGTACCCTGCGACTTTTCTGAATTCATTTATCGGTTCTAGCACACTTTTGGTGGAGTCTTCCGGGTTTTCCGTGTAGAGTATGATGTTGTCTGAGAAAAGTGAAAATTTGATTTCATCTTTGCCAATTTTGATGCCTTTGATTTTGTTTTGTTGTTGGATTGCTGATGCTAAAAATTCCAGCACTATGTTAAACAAAAGCAGTGAGAGTGGACATCTCTGTTGTGTTCCTGATGTCAGGGAGAAAGCTCTCAGTTTTTCCCCATTGAGGATGATATTAGCTGTGGGCTTTTCATAAATGGGTTTTCTTTTGTTGAAGTATGTTCCTTCTATCCCGACTTTCTTGAGGGTTTTTATTAAGAAAGGATGCTGTATTTTGTCAAATGCTTTTTTTTTATTCTATTCATAGGATCATATGGTTCTTATTCTTCTATTAATATGATGTCTCACATTGATTGATTTGCAAATATTGAACCAGCCCTGCAGCCCAGGAATGAATCCCACTTGATCATGATGAATAATTCTTTTTATATGCTGTTGAATTAGATTTGCTAGTATCTTGTTGCGAATTTTTACATCCATATTCATCACAGATATTGGCCTGTAATTTTCCTTTTTCGTGGGGTCTCTGTCTGGTTTGGGAATCAAAGTAATGCTGCTTCATAGAATAAGTATGGAAGTTTTCCTTCCCTTTCTATTTTTTGGAACAGCTTGAGAAGGATCAGTACTAACTCTGCTTTAAATGTCTGGTAGAATTCCTCTGGGAAGCCATATGGTCCAGGAATCCTATTTGTTGGGATATTTTTGATAAATGATTCAATTTCTTCACTAGTTATGGGTCTGTTCAAATTTTCTATTTCTTCCCGTTTGTGTTTGGGTAGTATGTGTGTGTGTTAGGAATATGTCCATTTCTTCCAGGTTGTCCAATTTGTTGGCATATAATTTTTCATCGTATTTTCTGATAATTGTATTTTTGAGGGATTGGTTGTAATAATTCCATTTCATTCATGATTTTATCTATATGTGTCTTCTGTCTTTTATTTTTGAGAAATCTTGCTAGAGGTTTATCAATTTTCTTTAGTTTTTCAAAAACCAGCTGTTAGATTCATTGACCTGTTCTACTGTTTTTTTTTGGGGGGGGGATTCTATATTGTTTATTTCTGATCTGATCTTTATTATTTCTCTTCTTTTGCTGGCCTTGGGGTTTCTTTGCTATTCTGCTTCTACCTCCTTTAGGTGTGCTGTTAGATTTTGTATTTGGGATTTTTCTTGTTTCTTGAGATAGGACTGGATTGCAATGTATTTTCTTCACAGGACTGCCTTTGCTGCATCCCAGAGTCTGGACTGTTGTGTTTTCATTTTCATTTGTTTCCATATATTTTTTTATTTCTTCTTTAATTGCCTGGTTGACCCATTCATTCTTTAAAAAAATTAACGTTTATTCATTTTTTGAGAGACAGAGACAGAGCGTGAGCGGTGGGGGGGCAGAGAGAGGGAGACACAGAATCCGAAGCAGGCTCCAGGCTCTGAACTGACAGCACAGAGTCCAACTCGGGGCTTGAAGCCACAAACCATGAGATCATGACCTGAGCCAAAGTCGGATACTTAACCGACTGAGCCACACAGGTGCCCCAACCCATTCATTCTTTAGTAGAATGTTCTTTAACCTCCATGTATATGGAGGTTTTCCAAACTTTTTCCTGTGGTTGATTTCAACTTTCATAGCATTGTGATCTGAAAGTGTGCATGGTATGATCTCAATTCTTTTATATTTATTGAGGGCTGTTTTGTGACCCAGTATGTGATCTATCTTGGAGAATGTTCCATGTGCACTTGAGAAGAATATGTCTTCTATTGATTTTGAATGAAAAGTTCTGAACATACCTGTCAAACCTTTCTGGTCCAGTGTATCATTCAGGGCCATTGTTCCTTTATTGATTTTCTGCCTAGATGATCTGTCCATTGTTGTATGTTGAGTATTAAAGTCCCCTGCAATTATTGTATTCTTATCAATAAGATTGCTTATGTTTGTGATTAATTGTTTTATATATTTGGGTCCTGTCAAATTGGGTACATAAACATTTATAATTGTTAGCTCTCCTTGATGGATAGACCCCATAATTATTATATAATGTTTTTCTTCATCTCTTGTTACAGCCTTCAGTTTAAAATCTAGTTTGTCTGATATAAGTATGGCTACTCCAGCATTCTTTTGACTTCCAGTAGCATGATAGATGGTTCTCCATCCCTTCACTTTCAATATGAAGGTGTCCACAGATCTAAAATGGGTCTCTTGTAGGCGGGAAATAGATGGGTATTGCTTTTTTATATCCATTCTGATATCCTATCTTTTGGTTGGAGCATTTAGTCCATTTACATTCAGTGTTATTATTGAAAGATATGGATTTAGTGTCATTGTGTTATCTGTAGGATTCATGCTTGTAGTGATGCCTCTGTTCCTTATAGTCTTTGCAACATTCCACTCACAGAGTCCTCCTTAGGATCTCTTGTAGGGCTGGGTTAATGGTGACAAACTCCTTCAGTTTTTATTTCTCTGGGAAAACCTTTATCTCTCCTTCTATTCTGAATGGCAGTCTTGATGGATAAAGCGTTCTTGGCTCCATAGTTTTCCTATTCAGCACATTTAATATTTCCTGCCATTCCCTTCTGACCTGCCAAGTTTCAGCAGATAGGTCTGCTACTACCCTTATGTGTCTACCTTTGTAGGTTAAAGCCCCTTTGTCCCTAGCTGCTTTCAGAATTCTCTCTTTATCTTTGTATTTTGCCAGTTACACTATGATATGCTGTGCAGAAGATTGATTCCTGTTATGTCTGAAGGGAGTTCTCTGTGCCTCCTGGATTTCAGTGTCTGTTTCCTTCCCCAGATTGGGGATGTTCTAAGCTATGATTTGTTCAAGTATACCTTTGGCCTCTTTCTCTCTCTCTTCTTTTTCCTGAACTTCTATGATACAGATATTATTATATTTTATGGAGTCTCTTCTCTAATTCTCCCCCTAATGGTCGAGAATTTTTTCTCTCTTTTTCTCAGCTTCATATGTTTCCATAATTTTGTCTTCTATTTCATCTATTCTCCCCTCTGCCTCTTCATTCATCATTGTCAACGCATCTAGTTTATTTTGCACCTCATTTACAGCATTTTTTGTAATCGATCATGACTATTTTTTAGTTCCTTGACCTCTGCAGCAATAGATTCTCTGCTGACTTCTACAAGCCCAACAATTAATCTTATGACTGTTATTCTAGATTCTTGATCAGATATATTGTTTATATCTGTTTTGATCAATTCTTCGGCTGTCATTTTTTTCCTGGGGTTTCTTTTGAGAATTCTTCTGTTTTGTCATTTTGGCTAGATTTCTGTCCCTTATGTATTTTAAAAGCTTGTTATGTGTCCTGCACCTGCGAGGACTACTATATTAAAGAAGGGTCATACACTGTCCAGGGCCTGGCCCTTCAGAAGGTGTTTTTTGAAGTGTGTTACTTGCTCTCTGTTGTTGTGACTCTGATTGCTTTATCTCCCTACTCCTCATGATGTTTTGGACGCTCCACCATGTTGATTGAAGTTGCCCTGTAAAAAACAAAACAAAAGGAAAAACAAAAGAAAAACAGAAAACCAAAACCAAAACAAAAAGAAACAATGGGGGTGGTGAGGGCAGTGTTGGTGGAAGATTTCTTATCCCATACAAAGAGAGAAATGAGACAGGTGTGGGGGAAAAGGAAAAGAGAAAAAAAATCGGCCAGGCTGAGAAACTATATGGCTTAATCCAGAGAGTGAGGAAAATAAAGAAGGAGATATAGAACAGGTATAAAGAAAATAGATTAAATATTTTTGCTTAGACAAACAACCAGGATAGCCCGACTAGCGGAGGGAAGAAATGAGGAGAAATGTAAGAGAAAAATGTATATAATAAGAATTGTCCAAGAATTAAATCAGAAAATGCAAAACTGCTGTGTGCTTTAGAACCGGTGGCAGCACTGGTCTGGAGGAGAGGCTGTCTGGTTCATCAGCATCTATCCTGCTCCAGTAGATACACAGTTACCAGGCACAGAGGAACGTGGTTTGGTGTAGGCAGGTCCCGCCTCCCCTGTGGGCCCACTGTAGTTCCCTGAAGCCCCACCTTATTGGTGATGGGGAGAAAAATGGCAACACCCCAGTCTCTCCTCCACAGACCAGGTGTCCAGTACCACTCTGTTCCACCATCTTTGCAGTGCTGTGGGCATGAAAAAGGTGGTTTGTCCGTCTCCAATGATGCCCTGCTTCCCTGGCACTCAGCTGGGATTTAAACTCTGATGTCTTAAAGGGTTCTACCCCATGCACCCTGGTTCCAGGGAAGTGCCACTCTGCTCCACTGATAAATGGCCTCTCTCTGGTGGGTGCAGGTAGGGTCCTTCATCCCTTGAATGGTTATATACCTTCTTCCCACAGCCCTTGAAGGAGGAGATTGCTTTCTCCCACTGTGGACTGTGCCTCTGAACTAGTTACCAAGCCTGGGGATGGCTCTCCTCCTCCACAGGTGCGTGAACAGGGCAGCCAGCCCCAGCCTGGAGAAAACCACACAGAGATTGGATCTTTCTCCATCCTCAGTCCATGGTTTTTCTCTTGTCCAAATACAGTCCTACACTTCCACAAAGTCTCTTTCTCTTTTGTTTGTCTCTCTGCAGAAGGGGATCCCCCCCCCTTAAGTGCCTACACCACCTATTTTATCTCTCCCAGTTCCCAGTCATGTACCTTATGACCTGCCAGTTGTCCCCGTGGGCCCCTGGAGATGTGTCTGTCACTCTGTAGCCCAGACTCTTAGAATTGCAAGTTCCTTGGCCTCAACACTGCTGTGTTTGAGGGACGAGGGAACTTTAGGTTCCCCTAATTCTCCATCATGTTGGATCTCTTCTCCCTAAAGAACTGAGGTGATGCAGACAAGTCCATGCCTTTTTCTCACCCTCCCCAAGACCTTGCATCTAAGTGGCAGCTGAAAAACCTACATTTGGTATTTTAAAATGCATTTTTCAGACGCATGCAGATAAAGTTTTATCCTCCCTTTCATATGAAGATTTTATTTATTTAAAATATAGGATAAGTGGTTTTCTTTCTTTTTTTTTTATAATATTTGAAATTTATTGTCAAATTGGTTTCCATAAAACACCCAGTGCTCATCCCAAAAGGTGCCCTCCTCAATACCCATCACCCACCCTCTCCTCCCCCCCACCCCCCATCAACCCTCAGTTTGTTCTCAGTTTTTAACAGTCTCTTATGCTTTGCTCTCTCCCACTCTAACCTCTTTTTTTTTTTTTTTTCTTTTTTCCTCCCCCTCCCCCATGGGTTCCTGTTATGTTTCTCAGGATCCACATAAGAGTGAAACCATATGGTATCTGTCTTTCTCTGTATGGCTTATTTCACTTAGCATCACACTCTCCAGTTCCATCCACGTTGCTACAAAGGGCCATATTTCATTTTTTCTCATTGCCACGTAGTATTCCATTGTGTATATAAACCACAATTTCTTTATCCATTCATCAGTTGATGGACATTTAGGCTCTTTCCATAATTTGGCTATTGTTGAGAGTGCTGCTATGAACATTGGGGTACAAGTGCCCCTATGCATCAGTACTCCTGTATCCCTTGGATAAATTCCTAGCAGTGCTATTGCTGGGTCATAGGGTAGGTCTATTTTTAATTTTCTGAGGAACCTCCACACTGCTTTCCAGAGCGGCTGCACCAATTTGCATTCCCACCAAGAGTGCAAGAGGGTTCCCGTTTCTCCACATCCTCGCCAGCATCTAGAGTCTCCTGATTTGTTCATTTTGGCCACTCTGACGGGCGTGAGGTGATATCTGAGTGTGGTTTTGATTTGTATTTCCCTGATAAGGAGCGACATTGAGCATCTTTTCATGTGCCTGTTGGCCATCCGGATGTCTTCTTTAGAGAAGTGTCTATTCATGTTTTCTGCCCGTTTCTTCACTGGGTTATTTGTTTTTTGGGTGTGGAGTTTGGTGAGCTCTTTATAGATTCTGGATACTAGCCCTTTGTCCGATATGTCATTGGCAAATATCTTTTCCCATTCCGTTGGTTGCCTTTTAGTTTTGTTGGTTGTTTCCTTTGCTGTGCAGAAGCTTTGTATCTTCATAAGGTCCCAGTAATTCACTTTTGCTTTTAATTCCCTTGCCTTTGGGGATGTGTCGAGTAAGAGATTGATACGGCTGAGGTCAGAGAGGTCTTTTCCTGCTTTCTCCTCTAAGGTTTTGATGGTTTCCTGTCTCACATTCAGGTCCTTTATCCATTTTGAGTTTATTTTTGTGAATGGTGTGAGAAAGTGGTCTAGTTTCAACCTTCTGCATGTTGCTGTCCAGTTCTCCCAGCACCATTTGTTAAAGAGGCTGTCTTTTTTCCATTGGATGTTCTTTTCTGCTTTGTCAAAGATGAGTTGACCATACGTTTGTAGGTCTAGTTCTGGGGTTTCTATTCTATTCCATTGGTCTATGTGTCTGTTTTTGTGCCAATACCATGCTGTCTTGATAATGACAGCTTTGTAGTAGAGGCTAATGTCTGGGATTTTGATGCCTCCTGCTTTGGTCTTCTTCTTCAAAATTCCTTTGGCTATTCGGGGCCTTTTGTGGTTCCATATGAATTTTAGGATTGCTTGTTCTAGTTTCGAGAAGAATGCTGGTGCAATTTTGATTGGGATTGCATTGAATGTGTAGATAGCTTTGGGTAGTATTGACATTTTGACAATATTTATTTTTCCAATCCATGAGCAGGGAATGTCTTTCCATTTCTTTAAATCTTCTTCCATTTCCTTCATAAGCTTTCTATAGTTTTCAGCATACAGATCCTTTACATCTTTGGTTAGATTTATTCCTAGGTATTTTATGCTTCTTGGTGCAATTGTGAATGGGATCAGTTTCTTTATTTGTCTTTCTGTTACTTCATTGTTAGTGTATAAGAATGCAACTGATTTCTCTACATTGATTTTGTATCCTGCAACTTTGCTGAATTCATGTATCAGTTCTAGCAGACTTTTGGTGGAGTCTGTCGGGTTTTCCATGTATAATATCATGTCATCTGCAAAAGCGAAAGCTTGATTTCATCTTTGCCAATTTTGATGCCTTTGATTTCCTTTTGTTGTCTGATTGCTGATGCTAGAACTTCCAGCACTATGTTAAACAACAGCGGTGAGAGTGGGCATCTCTGTCGTGTTCCTGATCTCAGGGAAAAAGCTCTCAGTTTTTCCCCGTTGAGGATGATGTTAGCTGTGGGCTTTTCATAAATGGCTTTTATGATCTTTAAGTATGTTCCTTCTATCCCGACTTTCTCAAGGGTTTTTATTAAGAAACGGTGCTGGATTTTGTCAAAGGCCTTTTCTGCATCGATTGATAGGATCATATGGTTCTTCTCTTTTTTTTTGTTAATGTGACGTATCACGTTGATTGATTTGCGAATGTTGAACCAGCCCTGCATCCCAGGAATGAATCCCACTTGATCATGGTGAATAATTCTTTTTGTATGCCGTTGATTTCGATTTGCTAGTATCTTATTGAGAATTTTTGCATCCACATTCATCAGGGATATTGGCCGGTAGTTCTCTTTTTTTACTGGGTCTCTGTCTGGTTTAGGAATCAAAGTAATACTGGCTTCATAGAATGAGTCTGGAAGTTTTCCTTCCCTTTCTATTTCTTGGAATAGCTTGAGAAGGATAGGTATTATCTCTGCTTTAAACGTCTGGTAGAACTCCCCTGGGAAGCCATCTGGTCCTGGACTCTTATTTGTTGGGAGATTTTTGATAACCGATTCAATTACTTCGCTGGTTATGGGTCTGTTCAAGCTTTCTCTTTCCTCCTGATTGAGTTTTGGAAGAGTGTGGGTGTTCAGGAATTTGTCCATTTCTTCCAGGTTGTCCACTTTGTTGGCATATAATTTTTCATAGTATTCCCTGATAATTGTTTGTATCTCTGAGGGATTGGTTGTAATAATTCCATTTTCATTCATGATTTTATCTATTTGGGTCATCTCCCTTTTCTTTTTGAGAAGCCTGGCTAGAGGTTTGTCAAGTTTGTTTATTTTTTCAAAAAACCAACTCTTGGTTTCGTTGATCTGCTCTACAGTTTTTTTAGACTCTATATTGTTTATTTCTGCTTTGATCTTTATTATTTCTCTTCTTCTGCTGGGTTTGGGGTGTCTTTGCTGTTCTGCTTCTATTTCCTTTAGGTGTGCTGTTAGATTTTGTATTTGGGATTTTTCTTGTTTATTGAGATAGGCCTGGATTGCAATGTATTTTCCTCTCAGGACTGCCTTCGCTGCATCCCAAAGCGTTTGTATTGTTGTATTTTCATTTTCGTTTGTTTCCATATATTTTTTAATTTCTTCTCTAATTGCCTGGTTGACCCACTCATTCGCTAGTAAGGTGTTCTTTAACCTCCATGCTTTTGGAGGTTTTCCAGACTTTTTTCTGTGGTTGATTTCAAGCTTCATAGCATTGTGGTCTGAAAGTATGCATGGTATAATTTCAATTCTTGTGAACTTATGAAGGGCTGTTTTGTGACCCAGTATATGATCTATCTTGGAGAATGTTCCATGTGCACTCGAGAAGAAAGTATATTCTGTTGCTTTGGGATGCAGAGTTCTAAATATATCTGTCAAGTCCATCTGATCCAATGTCTCATTCAGGGCCCTTGTTTCTTTATTGATCGTGTGTCTAGATGATCTATCCATTTCTGTAAGTGGGGTGTTAAAGTCCCCTGCAATTACCACATTCTTATCAATAAGGTTGCTTTTGTTTATGAGTAGTTGTTTTATATATTTGGGGGCTCCAGTATTCGGCGCATAGACATTTATAATTGTTAGCTCTTTCTGATGGATAGACCCTGTAACTACTATATAATGTCCTTCTTCATCTCTTGTTACAGCCTTTAATTTAAAGTCTAGTTTGTCTGATATAAGTATGGCTACTCCAGCTTTCTTTTGGCTTCCAGTAGCATGATAAATAGTTCTCCATCCCCTCACTCTCAATCTAAAGGTGTCCTCAGGTCTAAAATGAGTCTCTTGTAGACAGCAAATAGATGGGTCTTGTTTTTTTATCCATTACCCTATGTCTTTTGGTTGGCGCATTTAATTCATTATCATTCAGTGTTATTATAGAAAGATACGGGTTTAGAGTCATTGTGATGTCTGTATGTTTTATGCTGTAGTGATGTCTCTGGTATTTTGTCTCACAGGGTCCCCCTTAGGATCTCTTGTAGGGCTGGTTTAGTGGTGACAAATTCCTTCAGTTTTTGTTTGTTTGGGAAGACCTTTATCTCTCCTTCTATTCTAAATGACAGACTTGCTGGATAAAGGATTCTCGGCTGCATATTTTTTCTGTCTAGCACACTGAAAATCTCGTGCCAATTCTTTCTGGCCTGCCAAGTTTCAAAAGAGAGATCAGTCACGAGTCTTATAGGTCTCCCTTTATATGTGAGGGCGCGTTTACCCCTTGCTGCTTTCAGAATTTTCTCTTTATCCTTGTACTTTGCCAGTTTCACTATGATATGTCAAGCAGAAGATCGATTCAAGTTCCGTCTGAAGGGAGTTCTCTGTGCCTCTTGGATTTCAATGCCTTTTTCCTTCCCCAGTTCAGGGAAGTTCTCAGCTATGATTTCTTCAAGTACCCCTTCAGCACCTTTCCCTCTCTCTTCCTCCTCTGGGATACCAATTATGCATATATTATTTCTTTTTAGTGTATCACTTAGTTCTCTAATTCTCCCCTCATACTCCTGGATTTTTTTATCTCTCTTTCTCTCACCTTCCTCTTTTTCCATAACTTTATCTTCTAGTTCACCTATTCTCTCCTCTGCCTCTTCAATCCGAGCTGTGGTGGTTTCCATTTTGTTTTGCATTTCATTTAAAGCGTTTTTCAGCTCCTCGTGACTGTTCCTTAGTCCCTTGATCTCTGTAGCAAGGGATTCTCTGCTGTCCTGTATACTGTTTTCAAGCCCGGCGATTAATTTTATGACTATTATTCTAAATTAACTTTCTGTTATATTATTTAAATCCTTTTTGATCAGTTCATTAGCTGTTGTTATTTCCTGGAGATTCTTCTGAGGGGAATTCTTCCACTTGGTCATTTTGGATAGTCCCTGGCATGGTGAGGACCTGCAGGGCACTTCCCCTGTGCTGTGGTGTATAACTGGAGTTGGTGGGCGGAGTCGCAGTCAGACCTGATGTCTGCCCCCGGCCCACCCACCGCTGGGGCCACAGTCAGACTGGTGTGTGCCTTCTCTTCCCCTCTCCTAGGGGCGGGATTCACTGTGGCGTGGCGTGGCCCGTCTGGGCTACTTGCACACTGCCAGGCTTGTGATGCTAGGGATCTGGCGTATTAGCTGGGGTGGGTAGGCAAGGTGCACAGGGGCAGGAGGGGCAGGCTTAGCTCGCTTCTCCTTAGGTAATCCACTTCAGGAGGGGCCCTGTGGCAGCGGGAGGGAGTCAGATCCGCTGCCGGAGGTTTGGCTCTGCAGAAGCACAGAGTTGAGTGTTTGGGTGGAGCGAGCAAGTTCCCTGGCAGGAACTGGTTCTCTTTGGGATTTTGGCTGGAGGATGGGCAAGGGAGATGGCGCTGGCGAGCACTTTTGTTCCCCACCAAACTGAGCTCTGTCGTCTGGGGGCTCAGCAGCTCTCCCTCCCTTTGTCCTCCAGCCTTCCAGCTTTCTGAGCAGAGCTGTTAACTTATGACCTCCCAGACGCTAAGTCACGCTTGCTGTCGGAACACAGTCCGTCAGGCCCCTCCGCTTTTGCAAGCCAGACTCCAGGGCTCTGCTTGGCTGGCGAGCCGCCCCTCCGCCCCGGCTCCCTCCCGCCAGTCCGTGGAGCGCGCACCGCCTCGCCGCCCTTCCTACCCTCTTCCGTGGGCCTCTCGTCTGCGCTTGGCTCTGGAGACTCGTTCTGCTAATCCTCTGGCGGTTTTCTGGGTTAGTAAGGCAGGTGTAGGTGGAATCTACGTGATCAGCAGGACACGTGGTGAGCCCAGCGTCCTCCTATGCTGCCATCTTCCCTCCGTCCAGGATAAGTGGTTTTCAAAGAAACCCCATTGTTATTTTTTTCTGTCAGCTGCCCATATCTGTCTCTGTTTTTTTGAGACTCTAACCATAATCCTTAAACAGAAATGGTGAAAAGGAGGAATCAACCAGGCTAGCAGTTGACAAGGTACTGGGTCAGGGCATAGGGGTGCAAGAGCACATGACTCCAGGGGTACCAAGCATTCCAGGTGTGGCCACTTGCTGCTAACAAAATCCAATGACAGACAGATGGGTGGTGGTGAAAACAAGAAAGGAATTTATTTCATTGAGGCCAACACCAGGAAGACAGTGGACTAATGTCTCAATTACTGTCTCCAAAGTGCTGAAAATATGTCCATGTGTATATAAGGAAAATGTGTTACAAAAATTGGTGGGTAAATCCAGGTGGGCAGGAAAGGTCAGGTTGATCATTGTCTTAGGTTGATCATTGTCGTATGGCCAGTCCCAGGTGGGAGTCTTGCTGGCTCAGGACCATCCATATTGCTTGAGGGGGTAGTTTCAGTTCCCATCAGAGAATGCTCTGCCCACAGGGTCTCATGGTACATTTTTCTGGGAAATTGCATTCAGTAATCTAATGGTTTGGTTATGAAAGGATTAAAAGAAAACAACCTCAGAAGGTTGACAGGTGACATTATTCTAGAAAGGTGAGACTGTGCTGATGTTTTTTCCCCCTTAACTTCAAACTTTAGTTTCAGACAGGTTGAAACTCTCTAAGGTTAAATTGTTTGTTGAATGAATTGAAGAACATTTAATTAATCATATATTAGTCAATCATTAAGCAAGAGCTGTGAAGCTCCTTTGCTATGCCTAGCCATTTGCTAGATGTTACAGAAGGTATAATAACATTTCCAGACCTAAAAATTCTTGTTATCCTGTTGGGTAAACAAACAAGTCTCACAAATAAATCCTGAGATAATTTTACAAATTGTGAGTGTAAGGAATGTATTACAAAATGCATTTTTATGTAAGTTCAAGAAAAATAGAGATCACTGTGGGTTGGGGCCATCAGGAAAATCAGGCAAAGATTCTCCAGAGGATGGAATATCCTAGCTGGGCCTTGAAAGACTGTAGTATGCTTTTACTTGTTAGAGGTTGAATGGACACTATTCATTTGCTTAAGAAATGTATGTTTAGTTAAAACTGTTAAATTACTAGAAGGAAAGGAGATGAACAGAGATGAGGGGAAGACAAATAATATTCTCTGGGATACAGGAGACTAGCTTGATAAAGGGGCTGGCCTATCATTTTTGTTTGTTTGAATGCAAATTATGACAATAATATACATTAAAGTATAGGCTCATCTACCCACACTCTTCTCTTGTGCTCGTTTCTTATGGAAGACAAGACAGATTTAGAACTGTAGCTTAGAATAATAGTAAACACTTATATAGCACTTGCTCTATGTCAGGAACTGTTCTAACCACTTTACAACTATTCATTTATTTCAGCTTCATAACACTGTAAGTCTTAATGGAATAAAAAAAAAACTAAGGTACAGAGAAGTACAGTAACTTGCCCAAGGTCATATAACTAATAACTACCAGAACCAGGATTTGAACCAGGAAGCTTCTTTCCAGTTTTTAAATACTATTCATTGTGGCTTAGGTTATACTGTACTTGCAAAACTTTAGTTGACTTCTAGGTATATCTATATGTGGTTAAACTTCTGTCCTTGGTGCTTCTTAGATCTCTAATTTATTTTTTCCATATATTGTGTAGCTTCTGAGGAAATTTGTTGGGAGTGTTGATCCAGGGATCAGGGAGGAGATTATGTATTTAAGAAAAATAAAACTTTTCAGTATCTCTGCAATCATGATATAAATTATTGAATACTTAGCTGGTTTCTTTGATCAAGCTCTAATGTAGCAGTGAGTTGAGGACTATATTAATCTACCAGCTGACTATATGCCAACACGGTGTAACTTGTACACCCTCAATAGGACAGGTCAGGATCCTACAGCAGATAACTGTCTAGCTGTCTCAGTAGCTCTCCTACAGTGAGCAGACATTCTGAGGAGGTACAAATATTTTTCCACCAGCCTCTGTCTTCTCATTTGTTTGGTCGTCCTCTATCATGGAGTTTTTCTTTTTTTATGTACTTAAGTTTTTTTTTTTTTTTAATTTTTTTTTTCAACGTTTATTTATTTTTGGGACAGAGAGAGCCAGAGCATGAACGGGGGAGGGGCAGAGAGAGAGGGAGACACAGAATCGGAAACAGGCTCCAGGCTCTGAGCCATCAGCCCAGAGCCTGACGCGGGGCTCGAACTCACGGACCGCGAGATCGTGACCTGGCTGAAGTCGGACGCTTAACCGACTGCGCCACCCAGGCACCCCTGTACTTAAGTTTTTTAATGGTTATTTATTTTTGAGGGAGAGAGAGTAACAGAGCGTTAGTGGGGAGTTGCAGAGAGAGAGGGAGATATAGAATTTGAAGCAGGCTTCAGGCTCTGAGCTGTCAGCACAGAGCCAGACATGAGACTTGAACCCACAAGCTGTGAGATCATGACCTGAACCAAAGTTGGGTGCTTAACTGACTGAGCCACCCAGGCACCCCTATCGTGGAGTATTTCTGACAAGATTTATATTTATGAGTAATAATGTTTCTTATATTTAGCCCTCCAAAAATCCAGACCAACTACAACAAAAGTACTTGATGGATAAGTCAAGTTGGTAACGGATAGTAAAGCTATGCTTGATGTAGGTATTGACATTGGATAAGTTTCAATTCCTTTAGTTTTTGAGAACCTGTACCCAAAGCATAAACATTTCTGCCAAGCTCCTTCACAAATTTTTTTCTGAATTCAAATCTGGATGGAAAAGCTAAGCACATCTGCTAGGGTCATGTTTGCCCAGCATACTGCATAAGGCCTTTGCTCTTTCACCTTCCCCAGTGGCTCAAACTAATGCCCACCCTCATGCTTTTCTCAGTGCCGATCCTGTTAAAAAAATATTTCACACTTCCCCCAACCTGATAACAGATCTCGAGGCCTGCATTAGAAATAGAAAATAGTTCAGTTTCATTAAAATGCTGAGGTTCTACATCAAAATATTATTTTGTTTATTTTGCCTTTGTTTGGGAAGGCAGAGGAAGGGAATTCCACTATGCTTATCACAGTGATTGACAGAAATGAAGCATGAAAGAGAGCAACTGTGTTTATGAGCCATGGACGTGAAAACTAGACAAGACCTGGATCATATATTTTTAACAACTCAATAAATTTCTTTCACCCATTCCCCAAATCTTCACATTCCAGCCAGAAAAGAATGACATCAGGTTTCAGCTAAAAATGAATTTTTGTTTGCGAAGGTTGGAAAGTTATAAGACTATAAGACATATTTTCAAATGAAATTGCAGTTTCCTCCAGAGTCTCACTCAAACGTAGTCCTTGGGGCCATGCTATTCATATAGGAAAGAAAACCTTATAGCAAACTCTTTGTGCTACTTCAGGAACTAAATTTTCTTGGACGAGTCTGAGACAGCCTATTTTTATGCCATGGTCTGTATTTTTCTCCCACTGTATTAGAGGAAAGTCTGACTTACCTTACTCTCCTAAACCCTTGACATTAGAGTGGACTCAGGAGAGAATTGGTTATGGTAAACACATTTTGTGAAGGACGTTTGAGAAGTTTAGACCCAATCAATGGGCAAGCTGTGCCTATGTCTGATATCCTATGTCTCATTTCTGGGAAGTCCTGATGAAAGACAACATTTGTCTTCCAGAGCTAAAATCCATTTTTCCCTTTAATTATATATTCCTCCACCTTAAAGATATTCTGCTACCCTTATTGAGGCAATACATTCAAAAGAACACAGACTTTGAAGGAAAACAGATTGGAAACATGGCTGTGCAAATTAGTAGCTTTGAGTGAAGTCTTGGAAAAACAGTGAATAGGTCTGACTCTGTTTTTGTCCTCTGTAAATAGCAAATAATAGTACGCATCCTGCAGGATTATTCAGAACAGATGGCATACATATATACAAATGAGATATAAATCTATGTAAATATAACAAATACTGAAGTCCCTACTCTATATATTTCTTATGGTGATGTTTCCATTTATCCTCAAATGTGAATGATAGGTCTTAAGAAACGTGTTGTCATTTTCTTCCCTGTTTTCTCTTGTTTCTTACTTTTCACTATGGTTAATTTATTTTGGAAGGTGCTCCTAAGTACATGCTGAATGAATTTGATTGAAAAGAAATGTTACAAGGGACTCTTTTTCCCAAGGACGTTGGTTAATTGTTAGTCATCCAAAGTAACAGTTTTCAAAAGGAGAGTGGGTCTCCATTATTACAGTGTAGAACTGCCCTGGATCCTAGACTATAGGCACAAACATCTACATGATGCAATTTGAGAACAGTTAGCAAAAACGTCTGCCCTAACCCTAATGATCTTCATTATAATGGCCTTGCCACCTGCCCCTATCTCCTACCACATGCCTTTTTGTATGGTAAAGAACATATTACATGATGCCAACTTTGTAAATTGTGACACATATGCCATGGTATTCTTTGTCCCCTAACAGTGTAGAAATTGCAAAATGTCCATGACTTTGAAAAAGGAAAGAGGCATAATTGTTACAGTTTTGGATATTTCAGCTGACAATATCACTTATGAAATATCTACCTAGCAGATTTTCTTCCCTCTACCCAGCTCCCATATATTTATTTTTATTAGTTCTTCCATATATTTATTCAGCATATTTTACTTGACACTTTTTATGTATGAGACACTCTTTTAATTGTTGGGAAGAGAATGGAGAACAAGGCAAATGAAGACTGTTCTTAAGGACTTTACATTGTAGTGGGAGGATCAGACAGTAAAAAGTAAACAAATAAGATAATTATAGTTGTGAAAAGAGCTGTGATGAAAATAAACATGCTGATGAGATAGACTGATTGTAAGGCCCTCTTTTATATTGGGTGGTCAAAGGCCTCTCCCCTAAGGTGGCATTTAAACTGAGGCATGAATGGTGAGAATAAGCCAGCAGTGCTGAGAAATGGGAAGGCCCTCTGATATGGAAAAGAAATAGACATGCTGAAGAAATCAAACAAATTGGTGTGGCTTGATTGTACTACACAAGGAGGTAAGGAGTATGGGGCGGTGGGGGGGGGGGCGGAGATGAAGCTCTGTAAGCCAAGGTAAACAGTCTGAATTTCATTGTAATGTGAATGGAAGACTATTGTAGAATTCTAACTCACTGACTATTGTCCAATTTACATTTTTAAATGATTGTCTTTTGTGTGACTAATGGACTTTAGCTAAACATAGGGAGAAACTGGAAGTCTTGTTATGAGGCAATGAGAGAATTCCAGGTGAAAGATGATGGTGATAGAATTTTGGATTCCATGAATTCTATTATAATTCTTGGAATATAATTTTAAAAGTACAGATAGTTAAATGTGTTTAGATTTAGGACATATTTAGGGGATATGGATGCTAGAAATCATATTGGATTGGATATAGGAGATAAGGGAAAAAGAGAAATCAGGGATGGTTCCTAGGTTTGGAACTTGAGCAACATGTAAACAATTGTTATAGTTGATGTGATAGGGAAGGCAGGAGATGGGAGAATTTTGTTTTGTTTCTGACATGTTATATTTGAGATGCCTATTACATACTCAGAGATGGGAAGTAAGTAAGGAAGTGATTTTTAAAAATGGAGGGGATATGACAACATAATGTAGAAGGCAGCCTAATGAGGCTCTCAGTAGCCAAATTTGAGGAAATTTAATCATAAAGAATGATGGGAATGATTTAAAATACATTGTTTTTAAGAGTCAGTGACTTTATAAGAATGTTCACATTCACACAAAAAAGTTAATGTAGATAAGAATAGAAATAGCTTTTTTATATTGCATGAATGCATAAATGTAGAAGAAAAATAAAATTTTAAAAATTTGATTTTGCAACCACCAATTTAATAGCTGGTTTGGCAAGGATCATCAATGGTACTAAAGCCCTAAGGTGAAAAGTTTTTGAGGATTAGGATATTACATTGTCTCAAAGATTAGTCTTCTTTACATTGGAGAAAATGATGGAAACCATTTCCTAAATAAGTAAACAAAACATCAACAACATGGAACAAAGTGACATTATGTGGTTTCTAATAAGAGGCACTGAGAGGAGTGCAATACCACCTACATGATATTCTTGCCAAAATGTTTATGCTGAATCCACTTGTGATGAATTGATTAGACAAACGTGTATTGTGGGACATTCTACAAAAGTGGTATGTAATTCTCAAAATTGTCAGGGTCATCAAGGATATACACACACATACATAAACATAAATTTTGAAGAATATTCTAGATTGAAGGGATTAAAAGAAACTTAAGAAATATGAAAGCTAAAAACATGTGATCCTGAATTGGATTCTAAGGGAAAAGAACTATAAAGGACATTATTAGAATAATTGGAATATTTAAATATGGTTAATATATTTGATAAAATTACATTAATGTTGGCTTTCTCGGTTGGTATGGTACTGTGGTTATGTAGGGGGATGTCTTTGTTCTTAGGAGATGCACACTAAATTATTTAGGGGTGATGTCTCATTATACCTGCAATGTACTTTCAAACAGTTCATCAAAAAAAGCATATGTAGATAGATAAGTATAGATATAGATAGATGTATACATATATATGAGACAGAGGAACTTAATATAATAAAATGGTAACAGAATTTGGATGAAGGGTATTATTCAACACCTTGAAATTATGCATAGGTTTGGATTTTTTTTTCAAAATAAAATGTTGGGGGAAAATGGGGTATCCCAGTGGATAGTCAGGTAGAATACAGGAAATTCAGGGTTATCTAATATTCAGAGATTTAGCTGGGTAAGTAGACTACACCACGGTAATCTTTCAGCACATATCAGATAGTCAGCTTTTTAGTATGCACTTGTGGGTAGACCCTAAGGTGACCCCCAATGATATCCTGACCTGTATTGTCCACAGTTTTGTGTAATTCCTCCCCTTAAGTGTGGGTGAGACCTGTGAATTGCCTCTATCCAATAAGATAAGGTGAGGGGATAGTCACTCCCTGATTATATAACATGGAGATTATATAACATGGAGAGTCTTATATAGACTCTTAGCACTGGAATGTGATTCTCCTTGCTGGCTCAATAAAGTAAGCCACCATGTTGCAGGATCCCACATGACAAAAAAACTGTAGGGCCTCTAAAAACTGTGAGATCTTTCTAGAATCTGAGGGCAACTTCTGGCTGAGAAAAATCCAGCCAGAAAAATCTAGGGTTATCAGTCATACAAAGAAAAGGAAATTAATTCTACCAACAACTTAATTGAGCCTCCAGATGAGAACACTCCCTGGCCAATATCTTGATTATAGGCTTGTAAGACCCACAGCTGAGGAACCAGATAAACTGTTCCTGGACTTCTGACCCACAGAAACTATAAGATAGTGATATGTATTGTTTTGAGCTACTAAATTTGTGGTAATTTGTTGTAATCTGAACTGAACACTCCAAAAGAATGCAAAGTCAGGGTAGGACTAACAGCAAGTACAATTGAACTTATCTAGGGTCACAGAACTTCTAAGTAGGGTAGCTGGCATTTTGAGTTCAGACAGCCTTGCTTCAGAGTCATGCTTGCACACTTAGTCACTCTGTTATACTACTCTTTGCTAAGGATTGCATTGCATTTTGTTACTAAAGTTCCATAATTTATTTGACAAATTCGTATCATCAGGCATATATTTCCAGTTTTTACATTACACCTAAATCCACAATACACACCTTTACACAAACCTCTTTGTGCATGTTTTATACTCTTTTATTAGATTATATTTTCAGTAGCCTTACTTAAACAAAACCATTTTCAGTTCTTGACTACTGTAGATCTATTAGTATAGAGATATTTTAAGACTAATTATTTTGTAAATAATGATAATAGCTATGATTTAATTAATTCTTACAATACAGCAAACATTGTGCTGACTGATTTATATTAATTATCTCATTTAACCTTCACAATGATGTCATGAAATATGTACTATCACTATCTATTGTTTCAGATAAGGATATGGAGGTGCAGAAATATTAAGTAATTTGTCCAAGGTCACATAGTAAATAAACATTCAAATCCAGCTCAGTCTGACTCTAGATCCTGTTTAGTGATTACTATTCTCTCCTTCATGGAGTAGGCATGCACAGCAGATTGAAGGAGGAATAGATATTAGAAGGCTGTTATAGTAAAGTAGAAAGAGCAGATTAAGACAATATTCTCAAAGTGGTCCCCAGACAACAACATCAACTCCACGTGGGATCATTTAAACATGCAAATTCTTGGGCCTCTCTTAGATCTACTGACTCAGAAACTCTGGGAGTGGGGCCCAGTTATCTGTATTTTAACGATCCCTCAAGGGATTTTGATGTCTGCTAAAATTTTGGAACCACTAGACTGTGATAGCAGTGGAAAATGAGAGACAAGGGGGGAAATATGACTTGAAGAGGATATAAGTAATTTTAGAGTTCAGTATGTTTAAAGTATGGATGGATGAAAGGAAGAATGTGATCACATAGAAGAAAAGAGGGAAAGAATCATCCTTATGTTTTCTCCATCAGTTTGATTTTAGGCAACTTTTGACAGGTACATTCTGGGTACACAAAAATAACAGTAAATGCTAAGTTATTTTCATTACTGCCTCCCCAACTACCTTAATAGTTAAAGTAAAACATCAAGATGTTTGCATTCTGCATTGAGGTAAGTGGGAGGGGTGGTGGCAGTGAGAAGTGTGTAGTTACCCATTAAGCCTAAAAGAAAAAAAGAGATGCAAGTCTCCTGTGATAATGAAAGGATTGTAGAAGCTAATTTTAAACACATGCACATGTGGCTGCTATGATAGCTTGTGTCAAGGAGATGACTATATTAATAAAAGCAGTATTATGGCAAATGTATGTAATAAAACACCGCAGCATTAACTGGGCTATATAAGAAGCCCTACTGTTTTCAGATGCTTGCCTTTCAACCTTATTGGAAATTAAAAACTAAGCCCCTTGTGAGGAAAACCTGTTCCACCTGAAATAGTATCAAAAGACTTCATCTCAAATTAATTTCACTAGTATTTGTAATGGCTGAAGAAAACACCAGAAGTTAATGACAAACCCATCTCATGAGCTAAGTTTCTGAGGAATTGCCTCTGATCACCTAAACTAATAAGGAGAACATATTTTGAAAATATTTAGCAGTTTTCAAAGCATTTTAACATTTTCCCTCTTAATTGAGATGCATACACTGGTAAATGAGGCAAAGAAAGTCTTTTTGTTCTTATTTTATGGTAGGGGGGTGGATGGAGACTTATAGAGTTCTATGACAAAGGCCTTGTTTTAGGTCAAGTTGTCATCCTTGGCCAGGTTTATTCTGTGTAACTTCCTCTTCCCTTAAGGTGAGTTCTATTTAAGAAGGTTCCTCATTCTTCCATGCAATATATTTCTACGTGGTTTACCTCACTAGTTGTCAGATGAGACTAGTTATGTCTGAATTGCAGCAGAACACAGGTTTGAGATCAAGCTCAGGTTCCCCCACCCTGGACTTTTTCTTTCATTTAAAATTATATTGTGCAACTATATTTTAATTAAAAATTAATATATATGGAATATTATCCTGTGTCATTAAAATATTTTTCTAATATATAATTATTTCTAGTTTTACATTCTTATTATTTTCAGAAGTATCCTTATGCATAGATATTTGTGTGTATCTTTTGACTTCTCAGGACAAAATCCTAGCTGTGGAATTACTGTGCCCAAAGACTATAATCATTTGCAAAGCTTTTGGTACATATTGTCACAATATCCCCACCAAAGAATTTACCTATTTACATTCCACCCAAAGGTAGTTGATATCATACCTTTCCCTGAACCGTTGCTAATAATGCCCATTTGATAGGTGAACCTGGTCTCTTATTTTTGTGATTTGCAATTTTGGTGACTAGTAGATTGAATAATATCTATTTGTAAATAGATTGTCCACTTGCCTTTCCTCTTCTGTTAATTCTCTATTCACCTCTTTAGTTCAGACATTGGCAAACTTTTGTTGAAAAGGATCAGATAGTCAACATTTTAGGCTTTGTGGCCAAATCGTTTCTCTATCACAGCTACTCATCTCTGCCATTGTAGTGCAAAGTAGCCATTATACAATGCATAAATAAATAGGCATGGTTGTGTTCCAATAAAACTTTACTTACAAAGACAGGCTGTGGTTCAGATTTGGCTCAGAGGCTATAGTCGGCCAAACCCTGATTTAGTTCATTATGCTAGTGGAGGTATTTATCACTTTATTATTGATTTTTGAAAGTTTGTGTAAGAGTTAAGGACAATTAGCCCTTTGTAATCTATGTTGAAAATGCCTCCGAGTATGTTCTAAAATTTTATGTATTTAAATATGTTATTTTTCTGTTTGTTTTGGCTTGATTTTTATGCTTAACAAGATTTTCCCCACCATAAAAACAGACAACTATTTACCCATGTTTTCTTATAGCCCTTTTATGGTTTAATTTTTATGGTTTGCTTTTAAATCCACTTGGAAATAATTTTGGTGAGGCCTGAAGTAGAGAGCTAACTTCATATTTTCCAACAAATAGTAAACCAATGGCGTCAGCACCTTTTATTAAATAAACCTTCTTTGCCCAGTGAGGCTTCTTTAAAGCCAAGTCTGTACTAAACTGATGTGTTTCTATTGATCTTGGAGTTGTTGTCCTTTGAGTCTAGCATCTGAAAATAATGGTTCTAGAAACTGTAGGGAAGCCTCTCAAACTCCCTTTGTACTTACTTTAGTCCAGTTTGAAATGTATCAAGAATTCTGCCTTAACTACAGCTATTGGTATTGTTGTAGCTGCTGCTGTCTTCACACTTTTATTTTTCTTATATCTCTGTCTCTTTGCATTTGTGTATAGCTTTATATTGATCATTGGGAGACATGCCTTTCTTACAAAGCCAGAAAATATGTGATTCCTCCTTCTGTTGTAATTTAGCCTTGCTTTACTATTCTCACTTGTGATGGATTTAGTTTCCTTATGGTATGGAACTAGTTGTCTATACTACATCACGTCCCCTTCTGGTATTTTTTTAATCTGTGCCTAAAAAACATATTTTTTTAAATTATCTGACTGTAAGGATAGCTTAAGGCTTCTTGGACTTCTAAGGAACCGTACACAGAACTACTGATCAGGGTAATTTGACTTTTTTCTTCCATAATTTCACTGACCATAATGACATATTCCCACTATAGTAGTAGTTCACCTTGACAATTTCATCTCTATGATCTTTCTGACAATATAATCATAGTAGGACCTTCTGGACTCCCTGGATATTCTCAATACAGTTGTCATTCTCTGTTCTCAGTTCTCAGCTTCTTAGAAGTATTCTGAGGGGTTAGATGTACTTTCCCCATGGTTTGAGAAATGAAGGAATGGTTTCCACATAGAAAACCACTAGGATGTTTAACCCCCAAACACTGGGAAATAGTAGTTTCTTCTGAATTCCTTTTCTGTTTTTAGTTGAAAAATTACTGAGTCCAGGGGCTCCTGGGTGACTCAGTTGGTTAAGTGTCCAAGTGTTGGTTTTGGCTCAGATCACAATCTCATGGCTTCATGAGTTTGAGCTAGTAGCGTAGAGCCTGCTTGAGATATTCTTGCCCCTGCCCCTCCCCTACTCGTGCTATCTCTGTCTCTCTTAAAATAAATAAAGTTTAAAAAAATAATAAAAAAAATAAAAATTACTGAGTCCTTACAACTTCAGAAAAATACACAAAATGGTTGTGTCTAAAATATATAATCTGTGACCCATATTCTAATTTCTGTTTTCCTAAAAAGTCATTTTCAAATCTTTGATTTCCTTCTGATTCCACAAGGTATATAGTTTGATGGAGGCTGGGCCATATGCAAAAAATCATTCATAGAATCTGGAGTTATAAGTTCCTCAAAACTCTGAGACTAATCAAAACCTTTTTAAAGTATAAGGTCTAATTTTAGTGATAACTAGGTAAACTTTTTAGTGCTAGAATATCAGTAAATATATTTTATTAAACTTGAAAGTTGAAAAAAGCATAACATTAATCTGCAGTGATAGTGTAGATTTTAAAAAGTGGATTAATCAAAAATTTTCAAAAAGCAGTTACCTCTATATAATTACAGTGTTTTGTATGTTAAATGAAACTTTGGTTTATGCTGTTCCAAGTACCTTGCAAAGATTTACTTGTAATCCTGGCAGTGCCCTTATACTTATAAGTTTTGTTAAGTAAGCTTGATTTGTTATGCATTACAAAGAAACCAGGGCATGGATGTAAAATGACTTGTCCAAGGATATGTAGCCTGCTAATCAGTAAATGGAACCCTTTGTGTCTCACCAATATCTTTACGCCTAACCTCACATATCTGGAAGTGACTTTGGGTGTGACAAACTCTTTCCTATTATCACAAAGAGGTCTCAAGTGAAGCAAATGCATCTACCTTTTCTAGGAAGCATCTCTCTTCCTCCGCCTTGGCTCTGATTATGGCATTCTTCCATTTTCTTTCTGTGCTTATAAACACAGCTTATGTTACATGGACTTGCCTTTTTTAGGAATTTAATAAAATGATCAAAACATGAGGGTTTTCTTTGTTCTAAATTTGAATGACAGCTTCTTGACACTAGAAATAATATGATCTTTGTTTCTTCTATCTGTCTTAGTACCTAGTTCAGGTCTGCAGGACTGTGTGTGGGCCTGATAGTGATTCTTTCTAAGGAACATCTACTTAATTGACATAGTAGAGTAGAAGAAATAATTGACTAGGATTGTATGTTTGTAGCTAACCATCCTTTCCCTCTGGATACTGATTCCTTTCTGTAAGAAAAGGGGGGACTAAAGTATTTTATCTCCACAGCTTCTTACAGTTTTAGAATACTATGATTCCCTAAAATTTCCTACTTTCTTTTTATAGTACTACTACAGCACAGTTCTCACACACATAAATTTTGGAGTCAGATATACTTAGATTAGAGCATCAACTCTATCACTCTGCAGTTATATAATGTTGAGCAAGTCATTTCGCATCCCCAAACTTCTTTTTTCTTTATTGGTAAAATGAACATAATAATATCTTTCTCACAAAGTCATTATGAGATAGTGCATGCAACCTGCTTTGTACACTTAATAGTACATAGAAATAACTCAATAAATGTTAACTGTAGCTATAAGCTATATTAGGGCCAGCACTTGATAAAATTGTGATAAACTCAGTTATAGTTGGACAATTCCCTTTCCCCCTTTTCTATGTCCTCAGTTTTGTCATTTTCTCTGTGGTCACTCCTTCTTCACTCAACAACACATCTAGTTAAAAGGTATTGAGGTGTTGAGAGAGGACTTCTGCTGTGAGCTCCATGACAGTATAATAGTGTAGTCACCATGTCTCTAAGCTAGCCATGTATATACATTGCTAATATTAGATATTTGTGTCTAATTTTCCATTTCCCACTTAATAAATTTCCCTGGTAATTAATACTGAATATCTGACTCCAAGAACCATGCCTCAAGAGAGTTTTTCTGCATGCAGTGTGCATTAGTTATTAGGAACTGCCTAGTACATATTTATAAAACTGATTATAGGCCTGTTTCCTGTCACTTACAGAATGTTTATAATAATTCCACAAGTTCAGCTAGACTATGTCTCTCCATGATGCTTTATATTTGCAGAGAAAGAAATCTTTATTATAAGACAGCTTACATGCTCACATGTATCACTTTTTTTGAGTGTAGCTTATTTTCAGCCTGGTGGGAATGATATAACCTTCCATTAAAATTTCAATAAAGAAGAGGAAATTAAAAGAGAGGTATACCACTCATCTTTTCCCAAATTCTGTTCTGTTGATAGAAGTGAGATTTCAGATCAGTGGTGGATTCTCCTGCCCATTCCAAGTACCACTATTATGCTGTTCTATTGAAATCACTAATAACCTCTCTCTCTCTCTCTTTCTCTCTCACTCATTTTCTCTTTTCACTTCCTCTTTCCTAAATTATTTTTTTTTACTTACATTCAAGTTAGTTATCATATAGTTCAACAATGATTTCAGGAGTATATTCCTTAGTGCCCCTTACCCATTTAGCCCATCCCCCCTCCCACAACCCCTCCAGGAACCCTCTGTTTGTTCTCCATATTTAAGAGCCTCTTATGTTTTGTCCCCCCTCCCTTTTTTTATATTATTTTTGCTTTCCTTCCTTTATGTTCATCTGTTTTGTATATTAAATTCCTCATATGAGTGAAGTCATATGATATTTGTCTTTCTCTGACTAATTTCGCTTAGCATAAAACCCTCTAGTTCTATCCATGTAGTTGCAAATGGCAAGATTTCATTCTTTTTGATTGCTGAGTAATACTCCATTATATATATATACCACATGTTCTTTATCCATTCATCCATTGATGGACATTTGGACATGTGGCTCTTTCCACACATTGGCTATTGTTTATAGTGCTACTATAAACATTGGGGTGCACGTGCCCCTTCGAAACACACCTGTATACCTTGGATAAATACCTAGTCCTGCAATTGCTGAGTCATAGGGTAGTTCTATTTTCATTTTTTTAGAAAACCTCCATACTGTTTTCTAGAGTGGCTGCACCAGTTTGCATTCCCTCAAACAGTGCAGTAGAGATCCTCTTTCTCCACATCCTTGCCAATATCTGTTGTTGCCTGAGTTGTTAATGTTAGCCATTCTGACAGGTGTCAGGTGTTATCTCATTGTGGTTTTGTTTTCTCTTTCCCTGAAGATGAGTGATGTTGAGCATTTATTCATGTGTTGGTAGGCCATTTGGAAGTCTTCTTTGGAAAAGTGTCTATTCATGTCTCTTGCCCATATCTTCACTGGATTATTTGTTTTTTGGGTGTTGAGTTTGATAACTTCTTTATAGATTTTGGATACTAACTCTTTATCTGATATGTCATTTGCAAATATCTTCTCCCATTCCATTGGTGGCCTTTTAGTTTTGCTGATTGTTTCCTTCGCTGTACAGAAGACTTTTATTTTGATGAGGTCCCAATAGTTCATTTTTGCTATTGTTTCCCTTGCCTTCAGAGACGTGTTAAGAAGTTGCTGCCGCCAAGATCAAAGAGGTTTTTGCCTGCTTTCTCCTCAAGGATTTTTATGGCTTTCTGTCTTACATTTAGTCTTTCATCCATTTTGAGTTTATTTTTGTGTATGGTGTCAGAAAGTGGTCCAGGTTCATTTTCTGCATGTCACTATCTGGTTTTCCCAGCACCACTTGCGAAAGAGACTGTCTTTATTCCATTGGATATTCTTTCTTCCTTTGTCAAAGATTAGTTAGCCATACGTTTGTGGCTCCATTTCTGGGTTTTCTATTCTGTTCCATTGATCTGTGTGTCTGTTTTTGTGCCAGTACCATACTGTCTTGATGATTACAGCTTTGTGATACAGCTTCAAGTCTGGGATTGTGATGCCTCCTGCTTTGGTTTTCTTTTTCAAGATTGCTTTGGCTACTTGGGGTCTTTTCTGGTTCCATACAAATTTTAGGATTGCTTGTTCTAGCTCTGTGAATAATTCTGGTGTTATTTTGATAGGTATTGCATTGAATATGTAGATTGTTTTGGGTAGTATTGACATTTTAACAATATTTGTTCTTCCTATCCAGGAGCATGGAGTCTTTTTTCCATTTTTTTGTGTCTTCTTCAATTTCTTTCATAAGCTTTCTGTAGTTTTCAGTGTATAGAGTTTCTACTTCTTTGGTGAGATTTATTTCTAGGTATTTTATGGGTTTTGGTGCAATTGTAAATGGGATTGATACCTTGATTTCTCTTTCTGTTGCTTCATTATTAGTGTATAGGAATGCAACCAATTTCTGTGCATTGATTTTGTATCCTGCAAATTTGCTGAATTCATGGATCTGTTCTAGCAGTTTTTGGTGGAATCTTTTGGGTTTTCCACATACAGTATCATGTCATCTACAAAAGGTGAAAGTTTGAACTCCTCCTGGCTGATTTGGATACCTTTTATTTCTTTGTGTTGTCTCATTGCTGAGGCTAAGACTTCCAATACTATGTTGAATAACAGTGGTGAGAGTGGATACCCTGTCTTGTTCCTGACCTTGGGGGGAAAGCTGTCAGTTTTTCCCCATTGAGGATGATATTAATGTTAGGTCTTTTGTATATGGCTTTTATGATCTTGAGGTATGATCCTTCTACCCCTACTTTCTTGAGGGTTTTTACCAAGAAAGGATGCTGTATTTTATCAAATACTTTCTCTGCACCTATTGAGAGAATCATGTGGTTCTTGTCCTTTCTTTTATTGATGTGATGAATCATATTGTTGTTTTGAGGATTTAACCATCCCTGCATCCCAGGTATAAATCCCACTTGGTCTTGGTGAACAATTTTTTAATGTATTGTTGGATCCGGTTAGCTAATATCTTATGGAGGATTTTTGTATCCATGTTCATTAGGGAAATTGGTCTATAGTTCTCCTTTTTAGTGGGTTCTTTGTCTGGTTTTGGAATCAAGGTAATGCTGGCTTCATAGAAAGAGTCTAGAAGTGTTCCTTCCATTTCTATTTTTTTGGCACAGGTTCAAAAAAATAAGTGTTAACTCTTCCTTAAATGTTTGGTAGAATTCCCCTGAAAAGCCATCTGCCCCTGAACTCTAGTTTTTTGGAAAATTTTTGATTACTAATTCTATTTCTTTACTGGGTATGGGTCTGTTCAAATTTTCTATTTCTTCCTGTTTCAGTTTTGGTAGTTTATACGTTACTAGGAATTTTTCCATTTCCTTCAGATTGCCCATTTTATTGGCATATAATTGCTCATAATATTCTCTTATTATTGTTTGTATTTCTGCTGTGTTGGTTGTGATCTGTCCTCTTTCATTCTTGATTTTATTGATTTAGGTCCTTTCCTTTTTCTATCTGATCAAACTGGCTAGTGGTTTATCAATTTTGTTAATTCTTTCAAAGAACCAGCTTCTGGTTTCATTGATCTGTTTTACTGTTTTGCTTTTTTTTTTTTTTTTTTTTTGTTTCAATGGCATTGATTTCTGTTTTAATCTTTATTATTTCCTGTATTCTTCTGGTTTTAGGTTTTATTTGCTGTTCTTTTTCCAGCACCTTAACGTGTAAGGTTAGGTTCTGTATGTGAGACCTTTCTTCCTTCTTTAGGAAGGCCTGGATTGCTATATACTTCCCTCTTATGACTGCCTTTGCTGCATCCCAGATTTTTGGGTTGTGGTGTTATCATTTTCATTGGCTTTCATGTACTTTTTAATTTCCTCTTTAACTTCTTGGTTAGCCCATTCATTCTTTAGTAGGATGTTCTTTAGTCTCCAAGTATTTTTTGTCTTTCCAAATTTTTTCTTGTGGTTGATTTCGAGTTTCACAGCATTGTGGTCTGAAAATATGCATGGTAGAATCTCGATATTTTGTTGAAGGCTGATTTGTGTCCCAGTATGTAATCTATTCTGCAGAACATTCCATGTGCACTGGAGAAGAATGTGTATTCTGCTTTAGGATGAAATGTTCTGAATGTATCTGTTAAGTCTATCTGGTCCAGTGTGTCATTCAAAGCCATTATTTCCTTGTTGATTTTCTGTTTAGATGATCTTTTCATTGGTGTGAGTGGGGTGTTGAAGTCCCCTACTATTTTGGTATTATTATCAATGAGTTTCTTTATGTTTGTGATTAATTGATTTATATATTTGGGTGCCACCACATTTATAGCATGTTTATAATTGTTAGGTCTTCTTGGTGGATAGGCCCCTTAATTATGATATAATGCCATTCTTCATCTCTTGTTACAGTCTTTATTTTGAAGTCTAGATTGTCTGATATAAGTATGGCTACTCTGGCTTTCTTTTGTCTACTATTAGCATGATAGATGGTTCTCCATCCCCTTACTTTCAATCTGAAGGTGTCTTTAGGTCTCAAGTGGATCTAAATGCTTATAAACAGCATAGTTGGATCTTGTTTTCTTATCCATTCTGTTACCCTATGTCTTTTGATTTGGGCATTTTAGTTCAATGACCTTTAGAGTGAGTACTGAAAGATATGAATTTATTGCCATTATGTTGCTTGTAGAGTTTGATTTTCTGGTGGTTTTCTCTGGTCCCTTCTAGTCTTTGTTGTTTTTGGTCTTTTTGGTTTTTTTTCCCATCTTTTCTCCCCTCAGAGAGTCCCCCTTAAAATTTCTCACAGGGCTGGTTTAGTGGTCATGGACTCCTTTAATTTTTGTTTGGGAAAATTTTAATCTCTCCTTCTATTTTGAATGACAGCCTTGCTGTATAAAGAATTCTTGGCTGCATATTTTTCTGATTCAGCACATTGAATATATCCTGCCACTGCTTTCTGGCCTGCCAAGTTTCTGTGGATAGGTCTGCTGCAAACCTAATCTGTCTTCCCTTGTAGTTTAAGGACTGTTTTTCCCTTGCTGGTTTCCTGATTCTTTCCTTGCCTGAGTATTTTGTGAATTTGACTATGATATGCCTTGTGGATGGTTGGTTTTTGTTGAATCTTATGGGAGTCTTCTGTGCTTTCTGGATTTTTATGTCTGTATCTTTCCCTAGGTTAGGAACATTTTCCACTATGATTTGCTCACATTACCCTTTTACCCCTTTTTCTGTGTCTTCATCTTCTGGGAAACCCTATAATTCTTATGTTGTTCCTTTTTTAATGAGTCACTGGTTTCTCTAATTCTTAAATCGTGCTCTTTTGTCTTAATCACCCTCTGTTTTTCTGCTTCATTATTCTCCATAAGTTTGTCCTCTATATCGCTGATTCACTGCTCTGCCTCTTCTATCCTTGCCACCATGGCATCTATTTGATATTGCAGCTCCGTTATAGCATTTTTTTATTTCATCCTGACTGGCTCTTCATTCTTTTATCTCTGCAGAGAGGGATTCTAATCTATTTTCAACCCCAGTTTGTATTCTTATTATCATGATTTTAAATTCTAGTTCAGACATCTCACTTGTGTCTGTGTGGATTAAGTCCCTGGCTGTCGTTTCTTCCTGCCCTTTCTTTTGGGGTGAATTCCTTCATTCCATCATTTTGAGGGGAGAAAAGGAATTAATAAGGTAACAAAAACATTAAAATTAAAAAATTAAAAACAACACACACAGAAAAAAAATCAAAGAAAGGGTACTAGATCCTAGGTGTATTTTGGTCTGGTTATTTAAAGGAGCTTGATAGATTAGAGAAAAAGGGGAAGAGAAAAAAAAAGGAAAACATTTGAAAATTTGAAAAAATGAATTCAATGAAATCGAACAAAATGAAATGATGGAAGTAAAATAGAATTTGAAAATTTTACAAAAAAGTAAAACATATAGTAGACAAAAATTAAAGAAAAATATTTTTAATAAAAATTGAAAATAAAAATAAAATTTCTATCTTTCTGTGTTCAAGAAAAATAAAAGAAACAAAAAAGAGAAAAAAAAGAAAATTGAATAGATGGACCAACAAACAGACCCAAATATGATTGAAATTACATCGTTTTCCCCTAGAAGACAGACTCTGAAGCACTTTAGAGTCTGTAAACTAAGCAAGGGGAGAGATTTGTGGTGTTCCTGAAAAGGAGGTGTGTCCAGTTGGGCGGGGCTTATTGTAACAGCTCCATTCTCCACTAGATGGCGCTGCTTAGCTTATTGGGGTGGATTATTGTGGTGCTTGTAGGTGTGTATGCACATCCACTGGAGGGGTGAAAATGGCGTCACCCAGCTACGCAATCTCTAGTATTGGAACTCTGTTCTCCCTAGTCAGTTATTGCACACCTGTCCTTTGTCTCTGGTTTCCATCCACTCACCACTTTTACACTGTTCGTGACCAAGCCGTCAGGTTGCCAGGCAGCACCTCCCTCTTGAGTTTTATCTCACATGTGGCTGTGTTTCCCAACCCCTCATCTGAAGTACTGCAGCTTTGTCCTGCTTAGACCTTCTGGGAGAGGGTCTCACTGAGCAATGGCTAGGTGCCAGCTGCACCCAGGAATGTTCACAGGACTGTGCTGCTGCCAATGCCCAGAGACTGTAGCTGGGTGCCAGCCTGCCCTAGAAAATGTTCATGCAATCACGTAGCAGCAGCATTTCTGGGATTATGTAAAATCACAACACACATCTGGAACCAGGCTTCAACCTTAGTGACTTTGTTCCAGCACCAGCGAATGTGGCTGTTCTCCAGGGTCTGCTGGCACCTTTGCCTGTGGGGTGGGGGCACACAGCCTCTACCAAATTTCCTCCTCAGAGGGGAACTGCCTGTTCCCATGTGACCTGAGGACTGCCTGGACTTCACTCTGCTCTTGGAGATTCGCCCTTCCCACCAGAGCATCACCAGGTATCGACCTGTGGAGTTTTAGACTCTGCGCTCCCCCTGTTTATAGATTCTTAATGAAATTTAAAACCTCTCCTTTCTCCCTTTTTAGTTCAGTCCCTGTGGCTATTTCCACTTTTCCATTTCCTCTCCAGCTGCTTTTCGGGGGGGGGGGGCGTGCTTTTCCCATACTGTCCCCCGTCTATGTCCTCTATCCGCAAGCAAAAACAGCTCCCTGCCCTCTGGCTTCTCTCTCCCCCAGTTCACCTCTCCACACCACATATGCTGAGTTCTGTGGTTCAGGTTGTGAAGATTGTTGTGTTAATCCTCAGATCAGTTTTCTAGGTATGCAGGATGTTTTAGTGTTGAACTGGCTTCATTTCAGGGATGAGAGATGCAAAAAAAAAAAACTCCATGCTGTCCTGTTATCCTGATTCCTCCTCTTTCACTTCCTCGTATTCGCTCTTTCTCAGACACACCTGTACATACACAGTAGAGATGGGTTGTGATAAGTATGTAATTAATATTAGAAATATCCCTAAAGTCAAAGCAGTGAGGTCCATTTGAATGGGTTTTGGTCATTTTTGGTCAGGCCAGGTACTAATTTTATATCAGGTTGGAAAATGTTCATGAGGTGGGATTTGTGGGGCATTACTAAGGCAGTGTCTTTCAAAGGCAGGTTTCTCTACTTTCACACTATTAAGGTATAGCACCGATGTTTAGCAGTATCCTGAACTTAATCTACTAGAAGCCAGCAGCACCCATCCCCTTTCTGCTTGTGGCCAAAAAAAAAAATGTCTCCAGATATTGCCACATATTCCTGGAGGACAAAATTATCCCCAGCTGAGAACTACTGTTTTAAGGCTGTCTCCTTTCCCCTGCCTCTTCTCCATTGATAATTATCACAGATGCAATAAAACAAATTCATTTGAGAATTTGTTTCCAACTAGCCATAGTTAAAAGTACAGACACTTTTTAGGGAAAGAATAAGATAGTCACCATTGATTTTCAATCTTTTCTGCACACACACTGGGATCACTTGTAGATCTTTACAATGTACTGTTGTCTGGGTGGCATTTTTTCCCTATGACTCTTATGTTTTGTGTGTGACATGGGTATTGGGATGTTTAAAAACTCTTCTTGTGATTCTAATGTACTTCAAAGTGGGAGAATTACTGTTCTTCATATTTCACTTAAGAAATGAGCATTGAAAATTTAGTCTTGTTAGGAGCTTGATAATATACGAGTCAAGAAAGCATGGCTTCTGTGCTGGACTATGGACTTGCCAGAGAGGAAAATTATAGATATGAATTGAATGGCAGCTAATGTTGCTACCAGATCACAGAGAGTCTTAGAGATTACTTTGCACCACACTCTGTATTCTGGAAACGCACCCTGACCCTCCTTCAACTTGACACAAATAAATGCATAAAAATGCTATTTTAATCTAGGAACAACTATTTTAAGATAAAATTTATTGATGGAAAAACTAATGTTAGATTAATACCAAGGCAGTAATGAAGGGAAATAAAGTAACCAAAAGACAAGATCTTCCAAAGCAGAGCATGGTATAGAATAGAAAATGGATGAGTTTTCTTAGTCCCAGAGGTAAACGATACATATCTACCTTAGTGTCACACATCTGATTTTATGCAGATAGTGACAGCTAGCAAAGGAATCTCTGTCCTCATCTGGCTGCTTCTCTGGATCACAACCCAGCCACCAGTAACTGCAACAGAATTGGGCTTACAGGGAAGTCTGGCTGAGCACCTGATAGGCATGGAACAGAGAGCTGTGTTTTGTACTTAAAATAATCATTGTAGGTTAACAGTTGACAAAGCAAATATTTCACCATTAACTTAGAGCTTTGTTATGTCCATGCAATAATCAATCATTTTTGCCAAAACCAAAAATGTTATGTAGCTATAGAATGTCACCAGCTTCACTTACCAGCCTGTTAGGTGTGAATCTGTCATTCTTTTAATTTCCTAATTTCATCTTGGACTAATTTGTGTTTTTAGCTGCTATTTTAGGAAAAATACTTTAATAATCCTAATCTTTTTCATTGGCCCTAGAAATACTTACTAGAATGATAAGTATGAATTATATATGCCCTTACTAAATGTTACTCATACTGTGGTCAGGGGATTGGCAACAGCAGCATCACTTGGGAGCTTATTAGAAATGCAAAATCAAAGGCCCACTGGCCCAAACTATTGAAAGGTAATCTGAATTTTTAACAAGATCCTCAGGTGATTCTTTTTTTTAAATTTTTTTAAATGTTTATTTATTTTTAAGAGAGAGACAGAGTGTGAGTGGGGGAGAGGCAAAAAGAGAGGGAGATACAGATACAGAATCCGAAACAGGCTCCAGGCTCTGAGCTGTCAGCACAGAGACTGACCTGGGGCTCGAACCCATGAACCAACCACAAGATCATGACTCAGGTGATTCTTTATGCACAAGAAAAGTTGGGAAACATGTAGCTAGACAAAGTTCTTTTAAGATTCAACGTAGGACACCTGAGTGGCTCAGTTGGTGAAGCATCGACTTTACATGATTTCACTGTTCATGAGTTCAGACCCCACATTGGGCTCTCTGTTGTCAATGCAGAGTCCACTTTGGATCCTCTGTCCCTCTCTCTCTGTGCCCCTCCCCCTCTCAAAAATAAAGAAATTAACTTTAAAAAAAGATTCAATGTGAGGAGCACCTGGGTGGTTCAGTCAGTTGAGCATTCAGCTCTTGATTTCAGCTCAGTTCATGATCTCATGGTCTTGAAATCCAGCCTCTGCTTAGAATTCTCTCTCTCCCTCTCTCTCTCTGTCCCTCTCCCACTCGCTTGCTTAATCTCTCTCTCTCTCAAAATAAATAAATAAACATTTTAAAAAAAGATTAATTGTGCATTGTGGAATCTCCCTAGGCCTTATTTTTTAGTCTGGTGAATAATTATGAATTTACATTCTCTAGGCTTGATCTATTTAGCTCACTTCTCCAAATTATCACTAAGTATCTGCTGTGTTCCAAGTATCTGCTGTGTTCCAAGTAGTTAATAAAATATTCTCTGATCTTAAAGCTTTGTCATTCTCCTCATGCTCAGGATTACTGGAGTTCTCCTCTTTTGAACCTCTTCCAAATGTTGTGATATGAGTGATGAAGGCCCAATCCGCAGCTGGTGTTAAATGAGAGAAGAGAATCTCCAAGCAGATTACAGGAATATTTTCCTAACTGAATCTCGTGCTTCTTCACTTACTCCTTCTAATTGTTTATCCAAATAGCAATCTTACGATCTTTTGACAACTCTCATCATTTTCTCCTTGATATCTATGATCTAATCAGAATGGCCTTTCAGTGCCTTGAAAGCATGAAGCTTAGTGACTTCACAAATTTTTTCCTCTTACTGTGGAATCTTCACATCTGGTTAAATTTCATTAATTCTTTGGGACATATCTTAAGTGGAACACTTTAGAGAAGCTTTCCCTGACTTTCTCTTAACCTAAATTAGCTCCTCTTGATATCATCTCTAATCCTACTCCTTTATCTTTCTTTTGTAACATTTACAAAATTGTGAGTATCGTTTATAATTGTATGTATATTTGGGTGATTGTCTATTAACTGTCTATTTTACCATAATCTAAGCTCCATGAGGATAGGAACTTTGATTCTTTACCTTGAATCCCTATGGCTCAAAGTGTTTGGCACATCATGCATGCTCAATAAATACTTGTTGAATATAGTGTATATTTTCTTTTACCAGCATATCTAATATTAATTCCCCCAGCCACCATTCTTTAACTTATTATCCTATTTTGTTTTATTTATAACAATTATCATTAGATGAAACTTTCTTGTTGATTAATGCATTTTCGTGTTATTGTCTCTCTCCTCCAACTAGACTATCAATTCCATGAGAGTGTAGGCTTTGAAGTAGACCCCCAGGTTTGACTCTCAGCTTTACTACTTAGTGCATATGTACCTGTGAGAAAGTCACTTAAACAAGCTCCCATGAATGCCTCATTATTTAAACGGTGATGATCCTTGTCTCTGTCTCATTAGCCTGTTGTGAGGATTAAATGAAAGATTATGTATAAGCCACCTAGTGGAGTGACTGCCCATAGTAAGCATTATATTAGTTGCTAACTATTATGATAATACTAGTTGTTATTATTATTATTGTTATTATTATTATAGTTATATAATATAGATAGTTATATAGTATAGTTATATAATATATAGTTATTTTTCATACTATGCTTTTTTAATGTTTATTTATTTTTGAGAGAGAGAAAAAGAGACAGAATATGAGTGGGGAGAGACCAGAGAGAGAGACACGCACAGAATCCAAAGCAGGCTCCTGGCTCTGAGCTGTCAGCACAGAGCCCCATGTGGGGCTCAAACTCATGAACCGTGAGATCATGACCTGAGCTGAAGTCGGACACTGAACCAACTGAGCCACCCAGGCACCCCTTATTCATATTATTATTTGCATTAGTTTTCTTGACAAATTGATCAGTATAAGTCACATAGTTGGTGCTCCATAAAATATTTGGACTATACCAAGGAAAGTGTTATGCTTTATTATCCAGTAAGTGATATTTTGTGTGGCTGTTGATGAATAATGCCAGTTTATCAAGTTTCATAGAAGTTATTTATCTGACATGATATACTATAATTTTTCCCATTATGACTATGGGTGGAAGGGAAGTAAGTTAGCCTTTGTTGCTGTACTGCTGATTTTTGAGAAAAAGGGTGACTTCCTAACACCTAGATCCAATTCTAGTCCTTTAGTCAGTGTGACTCTGGATATTCTGCTCTTAGAACAGCTATTCAATTAAGCTCTTAGTACACATCCCATTCCCACCCCCATTTGTCCCATGGTAAATATAAATTTTAAATTTATTTTAGTGCTAATGTGAAGACAATTTCTGCCTGAGCAAGAAATGTCTTCTAAGGGTAGAATTGGATGCTAACTTAAATTCTGTTTTTTTTCCCTTTCTGCAAATGTTTGAACACTGAGACAAGTTTGAGCATGAAGATTCAAGCACTTAATCCAACCCTCTCTATACATATATGAAATAGAGAAGCTTAGTGATTTATCATACTCTGTGTTTTATTGTACTGCCATATTTTTGTATATTTAAGTTTGGTTAATACAGTCTTGACAGCAGGGTGGAATATAATTTAAATTTTAATATTTTCAGCTACAACAATGTATTATTTCCACATATGGAAAGATACTAGTTCTCTGATTGATATAGTAGAAGGGACAACTATATATCATCAGGTTACTTTTTTAAATAGAAGTGAAAAATCACCTTATCATGTTGCTGATATCATGACATAATAGACACGTTGAATTATTCACTAAATTTCTTGGTGCCAAAGTTCCCATCAAGTTTTGGATTATATATTGTAGATATTTAAAAAGAATCTTAATAGGAATTATTTAATTTTCAAAATTGGTTTTTCAACATTACAGAACCATTATAATAAAGTCACTCAATAATACTTGAGTGGGTTGAATCATGTCTCTCCAAAGACAAAGTCCCAAATGTAAATATCTTATAAAGCCGATATTCATACTATTTCTGGATATCAGCCTTATAAAGGGGCCCTGCAATGTTGATTTTGCACTACAAAAATGAAATTTTCAGTAGCATCAATTAGAGGTAAGTGAAAATTAGAGAACCAGAGATTGTTTTATCTGGAAACAAATATATATTTGCTTATGTGGAAACAAACATATGCCATAAGTATAGGGCAATAGTTGGCCTACTTTCAGGTCTATGAATCAGACATCTAGTTATTCAAACCCCACAAGCAGGAATCTGCTTTCAGTTCATATGTGCTCTGAATGAAAGAGGGTGTACTTTTTTATAGAACTCTGCAGAAATGAGCAGTATTTGACTCAGTTTAGAATAACAATGGATTGATGTGCCAGGTCCTTATTGGTCTTGTTTAACATTGTCTTTACAACTGTGCCTGGTGCATGGTAGATATGAAGTATATATTTGTTGAATGAATAAACAAATTTCTGTTATTTTTAATACTAAAATCACAGAGCCCTTTTTCAGTTATTACTTGGAATTCTAAGACTCTCCCTAGGGCCTAAGATATCCTTGGAGCAAAATTTGAAAACCACAGGTAATGCGATTAATGCATGTAACATTAAAAACTGAGATGAAACAAGTTAAAACTAGATAGTTCTAGTCCTCCTCAATTACTCTGAATCCTAAAGCATCTTCTTGCCTCCGCTGTCCTACTTTCTTATGTTGTATCTCCAAGACACAGTAGAGGAAATACTAATAAAGGAGATAAGATGGGGCAAAATGTAGAAAGAAATGTGAAAGCGATGGTGAATTGATTTTCACACTCTGGAAAATTGAAATGAGATAAAACCTCATGTAAAGAAAAATAGTATAATTTTTTTTCTGGTATTTTTTATGAATGAATATTACTGATAGAATATTTTCTGGAATATAGTAGATCAGCTTAGGTAGAAGTAAGCAGCACATCTGTTTGAAGAGGGGGAAAAGGATGCTGGAACGAACCCTAGAATATGGCAATCACAGCTTCCCATCCACCTGAAATAGCATTTTAGATAACTAAGAAAATGAACTGGTATGCATTTTTTAGCTTCTTTTCTGCATGTGAATATGGGTGTGCTATCCAGATTGTCAGGATAGCCAGAGGCTAGTTCCTGACAGCATTAGACTACAGAACTTCCTCTACCATCTGAATTGAAGCAGGTCGTTCTACTTAGGAAAATCATCTGACATGACAGTTTCCCATGATACAATTTAAACCTAGGTAACTGGTTGCACTATTTAGTTAGGGCATAGTTTTAGTAGATTTCCCATCAGACCAGCCTGAAGCAAAATTGAGAATAAAGGTAGTTTTTTTTTTTTTTTTTTTCTATGTGATCAACTTCTTTCAATCCCAGGTATGCTGCTAACCTGTGTCCACAGTCTCTGGCTTGCAACTCCAATTCTGACTATTCTCTCCCTGAGACAATACTTCAGAATGTTCCACCAAAACTCTATGCCTAGCATGTGCTGCCTGTGTAGGATGGTGTGGTGTGAACCCTAAACATAGAAAAGAACAGTCAAAACTTCAATGAAAAGATAGGTCTAACTCCATCTAAGCAGGAAGAGACTTAATACAGAGGAGAAAAACTCAAAGATGAAAATATGAACATAAAAAATTATTCAAATGAATAAGAAAAATATAAAAAGAATGATTATAAATGAGTAGCATGAGATATAAGAATAGTAGCAGAAAGACTAAGATTCAGAGTGAATGTGGACTTACACAAAGGGCTAAGATTACTGAAAGGGTTTTGAAAGATATACTTGAAATAAGGAAGAGCAAGGAGGGTCTGATGCTTGAAGGTGACAGAGAAAAAACAGAAATGACTTCTCTGCTCCTACTGTGCTTCTGCCTTTTCTGTTTCTGAGGGTAGGCCTCATATCAGAATGAATAGTAGATACAGGTTAAGGAAGATTTAAATTTCAAGTGAGCTTAAAGAAAGCACCTAGTTGCCTTAAATAATTAAATTAAAATATATTAAGGAAATAGCATATTATAATATTAATCTTTCACTGATTTTCTTTGATTAATTTTTCAAGGAAAGATGTAAGGCCTGCAAATAGAACCTTAAGGTTCAAAACAAATTGAAAGTAAATTCTGTACACTGAAGACCAATTGTTAGATATGAAATCTGGGTAAAATAATAGGCTAAATAATAAAATGGGATTGATGAGCCCTTACCAAATTATTCAGTCACCTTGATGATGAAAATAATTAGATAAATATACCATATTCTTGAACAGGTAGACTCCATAGTATAAACATGTCAGGTTCCCAACAGTCATATATACATCCATTGACATGCCAGTCAAACATGATTTTCAGGAATCTGACAAACAGATTCTAAAACATAGATGCAAGAACAAAAGGCCAAGAATAACCAAGACATTCCTAAAGAAGACAAATGTGAAAAAAACTTACACCATAAAATATCAAGATGTACTCTGAAACGCATTTATAAAAACCATGTGGGGGGTGCCTGGGTGGCTCATTCGGTTCAGCATCCAGCTCCTGGTTTCAGCTGTCATGAGCTCATGGTTCATGGATTTGAGCCCCACATGGGACTCTGCTGAAAGTGTGGGGCCTGCTTGAGATTCTCTCTGCCTGTCTCTCTGCCCCTCTCCCCCCCAACTCATGCACAGTCACTGTCTCTCTCAAAATAAATAAACTTAAAAAAATGTGGTGTTTTCACTATGATAGACAAACCAGTGGGGCAGAATATATAGGACTTAAAACAGAATTGACACTGAAGATCAATGGACAAATGAAAGAGTTTGGGTTGTTCATGTGATGGGAAAATATGAAAATCAACCCTAACTTCTAGGATTAAAGTATACATAGAAATTAAATATGAAAAACAAAATTAAAAGTACCTTAAAATTAATAGAGGAGAATAGTTTGAAAACCTCATTGAAGAAACTTAAGACATATAAAGCTCAATTCATAAAGGAAAACAGAAGAAATTTAAGACAAATAAAGCTCAATTCATAAAGGAAAACAGAAGAAATTTAAGACATATAAAGCTCAATTCATAAAGGAAAACAGAAGAAATTTAAGACATATAAAGCTCAATTCATAAAGGAAAACAGAAGAAATTTAAGACATATAAAGCTCAATTCATAAAGGAAAACACAAGATAACTTTGACTATAATAAAATCAAGAACCTCTTTTCATCAAAATAAAACACAGAGATATTTAAAACAGGGAAAATTCAGGGGAAATAAATTTGGATTAGATATAATTGAACTGATGTTTGGGAATAGATAATGAATTCCAAAAAAGTTATTAAGAAAAATGACATAGGAAAGATGTTAAGAGAGTAAATCCTAGGAGTTCTTAGTGAAAATTTTTTGTTTTCTTTTTTCTTCTTTCTTTTTATTGTATCTATATGAGATGATCAATGCTAGCTGAACCTGTTGTGGTAATCATTTCATAATACATGTAAATCAAACCATCATACTGTATACCTTAAACTTATGCAGTGATGTATGTCAATCATTTCTCAATAAATCTGGAACTAAAGAAAAATTAAGTCCTTAATGGTATAAAATACATAGGCATTTCAGAAAAGGAAACATACATGAGCCATAAACATACAAAAAATAATCAACTCATTGGTAACCATATAACTGAAAATTAAACATACAATACTATTCCATACCCTCCATATTGGCAATGATGAAAAAGGCAGGCAATTCCAAATATTTCAAGATAAGGACAAAGGGAACACTAACCCACTGCTTGTGGGGTAAATTGATAGAACAACTTTCTAAAACAGTTTTTCATTTCCTAGTAAACAGTAAACATGGTTGAGGCATTTAGTGTTGTCCAAATATACACGTTCTCCCACATGCCCCAGATACCTTTCTGTTATGTGATACCGTGAAACTAATTTTGGATAATAGGATGTGAGTAGAAGTGACGTGTTACTTTTAGGCCAAAACATTTAAAAGTAGGTATAAATTCTCCAGTTTCTCTTTCCCTGCTCCAGTGACCATATGTTACAGTAGTGACACACCAAAATAAAAAAATTTGTTCATTGATTCTACAAATGGAGGAAAGTTTTTGGCCATAGTGAACTTCATGTGAGTGAAAAATAAGTATTTGTTGCATTAAGCTACTGAGACTTTCTTGAGATTTTATTTAAATTATAGTTAGTTAACAGTGTAATATTAGTTTCAAGTATAAAATATAGTGATTCAACAATTCCATGCATCACCTGGTGCTCATCACAACAGGTGCACCCCTTAACCCCATCACCTATTTCACCCATCTCCCTCACCCACCTCCACTCTGGTAATCATCAATTTGTTCTCTATAGTTAAGAATCTAGTTTGTCTTTCCCCTTTGCTTGTTTTGTCTCTTAAATTTCACATATGAATGAAATAATATGGTATTTGTCTTTCCCTGACTTATTTTATTTAGCATAATACTCTGTAGCTCCATCTATGTCATTGCAAAAGGCAAGATTTCATTCTTTTTATGGCAGAGTAATATTCCATTGTGTGTGTGTGTGTATGTGTATGTGTGTGTGTTGTGTGTGTGTGTGTGTGTGTGTGTGTATATATATATAATATAATCACATCTTTATCCATCATCAGTTGTTGCATACTTGGGCTCTTTCCATAATTTGGTATTGTCGATAATGCTGCTATAAATATTGGGGTGCATGTATCCCTTTGAATTAGTACTTTTGTATTCTTTGGGTAAATATCTAGTAGCACAATTGTTGGATCACAGGGTAGTTCTATTTTTAACTTTCTGAGGAACCTCCATACTGTTTCCACAGTGGCTATACCAGTTTGCATTCCCACCAACAGTGCAAGATGGCTCCCCTTTCTCCGCATCCTCACTAATATGTGTTGTTTCTTGTGTGACTGATTTTAGCCATTCTGACAGGTATGAGGTGATATTGTAGTTGTGATTTTCATTTCCTTGATGACAAGTGATCTAGAACATCTTTTTATGTCTGTTGGCTATCTGTATGTCTTCTTTGGAAAGATATTCATGTCTTTTGCCCATTTTTAATTGCATTATTCATTTTTGGGTGTTGAGTTTTATACGTTCTTTATATATTTTAGAAAGTAACCCTTTATTGGACATGTTATCTGCAAATATCTTCTCCCATTCCATCAGTTCCCTTTTAGATTTGTTGATTGTATCCTTCACTGTGCAGAAGCTTTTTATTTTGATAAATGAGTTCAGTAAAATCACAGGATAAAAAATCAGCATACAGAAATCTGTTATATTTCTATACATCATTAATGAAGTAGCAGAAAGAGAAATCAAGGAATCAATCCCATTTACAATTGTACCAAAACCCATAAGATACCTAGGAATAAGCCTAACCAAAGAGGTAAAACACATATACTCTGAGAGCTTTAAAAAAAAAGTTATGTTTTATTTTTGAGAGAGAGACAGAGTACCAATGGAGGAGGGGCAGAGAGAGAGGGAGACACAGGATCCAAAGCAGGCTCCAAACTTTCAGCATAGAGCTTGATACAGGGCTTGAACTCATGAACTGAGAGATCATGACCTGAGCCAAAGATGGATGCTTAACCAACTGAGCCACTCAGGAGCCCTTACTCTGAGAACTTTTAAAACACTGATGAAAGAAATTGAAGAAGACACAAAGAAATGGAAAAACATTCCATGAGCATGGATTGAAAGAACAAATATCGTTAAAATGTCTATACTACACAGCAATCTACATATTTAATTCAACCCCTATCAAAATACCAATAGCATTTTTTAAAGAGCTAGAAAAAAACTATCTTAAAATTTGTATGGAACAAAAAACCCCGAATAGCTAATGAAACCTTACAAAAGAAAAGAAAATCACAATTCTGGACTTCAAGTTATATTACAAAGCTGTAGTGAATACAACAGTATGGTACTGGCAAAAAAAATGACACATAGATCAATAGAACAGAATATAAAATCCATAAATGAACCCACAACTATATGGCCAGTTAATATTCAACAAAGCAGGAAAAAATATCCAACACAAAACAAGACAGTTTCTTCAACAAATTTTGTTGGGAAAACTGGACAGTAGCATGCAAGAGAATGAAACTGGACAGAACTCTTATACCATCCATGAAAATAAATTCAAAATGTATTAAAGATGTAAATGTGAAACCTTAAACCATAAAATTCATAGAAGAGAACAGAAGCAATAACCTCTTTGACATCAGACATAGGGAATTCTTTCTAGATATGCCTCCTGAGGCAAGGGAAACAAAAGCAAAAATAAAATATTGGGACTTCATCAAAGTTAAAAACCACTGAGATTTTGAGCTGCCTTTGTTATCACAACAGAACCTAATCTATCTTGACTATTCTATACCCTATGACTCAGAAATTCCACTCTTGTGTATATACTCCAGAGGAATTCTAAACTGTTCACCAGGGATACATCTATAAGAATATTACATATGAATATTGTATAAGAATAGCAACATTGCCTATGGAAACAGAAACAATATCTATGAGAAGTTGAATGAGAAACTAGACAGAAGTGAAAATAAAGGAATCATTATATATATGAAAATGTATGAATCTGAAAATCTACCAAGTTTTGGAAACAGAGCAAGACACCCAAGAATACAAGTAGTATGGCTCCACATTTAGAAATTCAATACAATGCAAAAGAATGTATTATATAGGGACAGATATGTGTGGTAAGCTATATAAAAATATATAAATAACACAAAAATCAGAATATTGCTTACCTTACAGTTTAAGGAATATGATTGGAAATAGTAATGTGAACAATAATAATGTGGTCTGAGGCATAAGCCTATATTCTTCACTATTATGCTACATTAGATGGGACAAATGGTGCCCTTCTGAAGCACTAATATTCTATTTGTTAACCTGAATGATAGGTAAATCAAAGTTCATTTTATCATTGTCCTTTAAACTGTACAGAGTTATTTTATATATTATTTTGTACATGTGGTATTTTCACATCTATGAAAGAGAATAACATTTAATAAATTAATTAAAAAAGTATGAAAGGAGCTCTGGATTTCCTTTGTAAAGAAATCACAGAAACAAAGATGGAACCATGGATTGGAGATATTAACATAAAATATGTGAGAAAGGGAGGAGTTAAAATGCTGGAGAAGTATACTTGGGAGACCCTGGGCTTTCCTCCTCCCTCAAACACAGCTCTATTTAAGTAAGATCACTTGGAACGCCCAGGAAATCGATCTGTGTACTGGTAGCAGGATCTCCACAGTTGGAGGGATACAGTGTAGCAGGTGCAAGTTGTGTGAAACTGAATTGGAAGAGGGAAAAATGGCGGTGCCACAGAAGGGAGTGAACACTTTCTGTGTAGAGACAGAGAGAGAGAGAGAGAGAGTGTACTTGGGAGAGTGTGGCATTGGGTTTGCACAAGAGAAAAACCTCTCTGGACCAAGGACTGGGGACTGAGAAATACTGAGTGTCACAGGTTTTTGTTTTTAAATAGCATTTGGAATTTAAACTCTGAGGCTTTGGAAGTGCATTACTTTCTGAGGAGCAGAGCTGTGGCACAAGCTCTTTGGGTGGAAGGAGCTGGTCCCGGAGTGCATAGTGTGGTGTTGGGATCTCTGAGGTGGACTAGGAGAGAATATTCCCCTTATTGGCGTACTTTTGGAAGAGGGTATACTGCCTCTCCAAGGACAAAAGACCCTGTAAGTGCCAGCAAAATTCTTTTCATTGGTAGGGGACAGAGGCACATCTAGAGGGCATGTAATTTTTTTTTCTGCTTTTAGTGGTGCTACACCATAGATTCCATGCTCTGCACGGGCATGGGACTGTTTTTTTCTGGTACAAAGGACATCAGACACAGCCTGAAGAGGCTCTACTCAAGAGGGGGGAGTCAGTCTGCCTGGTGCCAGGTCCTTCAAGACTTCAAGATTTGAATCCCAGCTGCAGGGCAAAGAAAAAACAGGAGAGCTGTGCTGCAGGGCAAGCTGATTTCCCTTGCTATTCTGTGAGGGCTTCCTGAACAGCAAGGGGTTGTTCTGGGGATGAGAGATTGGGGTGGCACCATTTTCTCCCCAGCACCAACATGATGGGACCTCAGAGAGTAGCATGGCAGCCCCCAGTGGAGGTGGGACCTGCTTTCACCAAACCCCATCTCCTTGAGCCTGACAACTGCTTATTCATTGGGGCAAGATAGACTCTGAGCCAATGCAGTGGACCTCTCCTCCAGAAGACCAGCACTGGCAGCACCCCACATGTACCAAGTGTACTGAAAATTGAGTGCTTCAAGATGACACCTGCACTTCTGGTGGAAATAGGACCAGGCTTAATTTTTTTTCTTTATTTTTCTTTCTTCTTCTTTTTGTCTTTTGGAATCAGGCTCATAGTTTCTTATTTTTGTTTTTTCATTTCCTTTTCTATTTCTTTTGGACCAGGCTTCTTTTTTTCTTTTCTTTTTCTTTCTATTTTACTTTTATTTTTTCCTTTATGTTTCTTTAAAATCAGTCTTATAGTTTTTTGATTCTCAGTAGGGTTTCTCTTTTTCCCTTTCCTTTTCTCTTTTTTGGGAATTAGGCTTTTTATTCCCTCCTTTTTCCAGGCTTATTTTATTTTATTTTATTTTATTTTTTATGTTTAGACTGCTTTTATTCCATCTTTTTAAAGATTTACACCGTTTCTCTGAAGTCAGAGTATGCTCTTCCCTGATTCTGTTATCCAATGGCTTTGTTATCAAGTCCTCCAGCTTTCCTGCTTCTGCAAGAGTGATTAGCATATGGCCTTTATTGTCTTTCGACTCATCCTTTTACACAGAGTGACCCTTGTGCAGAGTTAGGGCCAATGAGGCTGGTCGGTCAGGTGTTCTCATTCCATCCTGGAGAAAACTCAGCTGACTTTCAGGCTGCCATTCACATGCCGTATCTCTCACTTTAGCTGATGTGAAAATGACCTCGAGATCTCCAACCACAGCTGGCTGGGGAGGCCTGGGGATGCCGCCGTCTGCAAGTATCAGGAAGTCGGCCATAGAGCGGCATAGCTCAATGTGCCCCGTGCTTACAAGGTCTTCAAGCGTGGCTGGCAGGAGGCCTCTTGAAACACTGACTCTTCCATCTCTTCAAAGGTCCACCTCTCATATATCCTTTTCGAAAGTTTTAAGTCGAACTCATAAAGCCTGGTATTTGGGCTTTTGATAATGGCACTTAAGGGCTGAGTCCAGGAACTTGGAGTGAGAACAGAGCTAGTACCAAATGACACCCTTCTCCACCCCCCAGGGAGGACATACCTGTCCCCTTCTGTCCCTCCCCACCCCTTGGCTGAGAGCCACTGCCTACTGTTGTTGGGTTTATTGATGGGATGGGGCTGTGGATGACTGCCACCCCGTGATCCTCCATGAATCCCCCCTTCCTGAATTCACGTTCTTGTGTAGCCATCTCACAGGCTGAATCCGGGCTGACCATAGGGCAAGAGGATGCAGGGGGGAGGGATGTGAGCTGGTGGCGGGCCTAGGCCTCCGGAGGCCTTGCAGCTTGAACTTTCATTGTTTTGTCTGGCTGCCTTAAGTAAGGAAGCCTGAGACAGCCTCCTTGAGCTTGAGAGGCCCAGTGAGCCCCCATTAATTTAGGCTACCCCACCAAGGCCCAGACAGTGAGTGAAGCCATCTTGGATCCTTCTGCTGATTGCAAACGCGGGGTTGGGGGGAACCCAGCTGACACCCCATAGAACAGAGACAAGCTGCCTTGTTGCAGAACTGAGAGCCAGTGAATGGTTGCTGTTTTAAGCCACTTACTTCTGGGATGGTTTGTTATACACAGAGGCTAACAAAACAGGCTCTGTTATTCTGGTGTGGTGCTGAGGTTCAGGTAAGATTGTGAACTCCTGATGCACAGGAAATGTGAAGAGCCAGACATACACAGAGAAGAGCCACTTAGAAGGTGGCAGCAAGAGACAAGAAGGCTTTGCTTCTTGTAGGAGCTGCTGGCCCCTTCATGCCTCTGCTCCCTGTTAACGGAAGTAGGATAAAGGTTTCTGGTGGATTAGCTAGAGGGAAATGCTGTTCTCAGCCCGTTGCATCCCAAACATTGGCTACTGATTAGAAGAGAGCATTCCCTTGGTCCTGACCAAACAGCTGCTATCAAAAATCAAAACAGTCCTGAAATACTCCAGACAATATTGGCTCTTAGTCTTTGCAAAGTGTCTTTACCTAATTAGGTATTCATGTTTTCCTTCAACTTTTACGTTGCCAAAGAGAGAAAGAACTATCTCAAAAGCACTTCTGCGTTTGCTAGGAAACCATGGCCCAAGATACTGCCTATTATATATTATATGAAATATATAATATATATATGACAAATGCCTCTCAGAACTTAGTTCAAAAAATATATTTTCTTTATACCTACACACAAATACATAACCCCGCATAGTTACCTTTTTGCCAAGGCTGCCAGGAAGCTCAGAGAAAAAAATCTAATGCCTAATCACAGGGTTCAGCATTCTTGCTTCTCGCCCTTTTGCAAAAGATTTGATATTAAACTTCTTTTTTTTTTCAATATATAAATTTATTGTCAAATTGGTTTCCATACAACACCCAGTGCTCATCCCAAAAGGTGCCCTCCTCAATACCCATCACCCACCTTCCCCTTCCTCCCACCCTGCATCAACCCTCAGTTTGTTCTCAGTTTTTAACAGTCTCTTATGCTTTGGCTTTCTCCCACTCTAACCTCTTTTTTTTTTCCCTTCCCCTCCCTCATGGGTTTCTGTTAAGTTTCTCAAGATTCACATAAGAGTGAAACCATATGGTATTTGTCTTTCTCTGTATGGCTTATTTCACTTAGCATCACACTCTCCAGTTCCATCCACGTTGCTACAAAAGGCCATATTTCATTCTTTCTCATTGCCACATAGTATTCCATTGTGTATATAAACCACAATTTCTATATCCATTCATCAGTTGATGGACAACTAGGCTCTTTCCACAATTTGGCTATTGTTGAGAATGCTGCTATAAACATTGGGGTACAAGTGCCCCTATGCATCAGTACTCCTGTCTCCCTTGGGTAAATTCCTAGCAGTGCTATTGCTGGGTCATAGGGCAGGTCTATTTTTAATTTTCTGAGGAACCTCCACACTGCTTTCCAGAGCGGCTGCACCAATTTGCATTCCCACCAACAGTGCAAGAGTGTTCCCGTTTCTCCACATCCTCTCCAGCATCTAGAGTCTCCTGATTTGTTCATTTTGGCCACTCTGACTGGCGTGAGGTGATATCTGAGTGTGGTTTTGATTTGTATTTCCCTGATGAGGAGTGACGTTGAACATCTGTTCATGTGCCCGTTGGCCATCAGGATGTCTTCTTTAGAGAAGTGTCTATTCATGTTTTCTGCCCATTTCTTCACTGGGTTATTTGTTTTTTGGGTGTGGAGTTTGGTGAGCTCTTTATAGATTTTGGATACTAGCCCTTTGTCCGATATGTCATTTGCAAATATCTTTTCCCATTCCGTTGATTGCCTTTTAGTTTTGTTGGTTGTTTCCTTTGCAGTGCAGAAGCTTTTTATCTTCATAAGGTCCCAGTAATTCACTTTTGCTTTTAATTCCCTTGCCTTTGGGGATGTGTCGAGTAAGAGATTGCTACAGCTAAGGTCAGAAAGGTCTTTTCCTGCTTTCTCCTCTAGGGTTTTGATGGTTTCCTGTCTCACAATCAGGTCCTTTATCCATTTTGAGTTTATTTTTGTGAATGGTGTGAGAAAGTGGTCTAGTTTCAACCTTCTGCATGTTGCTGTCCAGTTCTCCCAGCACCATTTGTTAAAGAGACTGTCTTTTTTCCATTGGATGTTCTTTTCTGCTTTGTCAAAGATGAGTTGGCCATACGTTTGTGGGTCTAGTTCTGGGGTTTCTATTCTATTCCATTGGTCTATGTGTCTGTTTTTGTGCCAATACCATGCTGTCTTGATGATGACAGCTTTGTAGTAGAGGCTAAAGTCAGGGATTGGGATGCCTCCTGCTTTGGTCTTCTTCAAAATTCCTTTGACTATTCGGGGCCTTTTGTGGTTCCATATGAATTTTAGGATTGCTTGTTCTAGCTTTGAGAAGAATGCTGGTGCAATTTTGATTGGGATTGCATTGAATGTGTAGATAGCTTTGGGTAGTATTGACATTTTGACAATATTTATTCTTCCAATCCATGAGCAGGGAATGTCTTTCCATTTCTTTATATCTTCTTCAACTACCTTCATAAGCTTTCTATAGTTTTCAGCATACAGATATTTTACATCTTTGGTTAGATTTATTCCTAGGTATTTTATGCTTCTTGGTGCAATTGTGAATGGGATCAGTTTCTTTATTTGTCTTTCTGTTGCTTCATTGTTAGTGTATAAGAATGCAACTGATTTCTGTACATTGATTTTTGTATCCTGCAACTTTGCTGAATTCATGTATCAGTTCTAGCAGACTTTTGGTGGAGTCTATCGGATTTTCCATGTATAATATCATGTCGTCTGCAAAAAGCGAAAGCTTGATTTCATCTTTGCCAATTTTGATGCCTTTGATTTCCTTTTGTTGTCTGATTGCTGATGCTAGAACTTCCAACACTATGTTAAACAACAGCGGTGAGAGTGGGCATCCCTGTCGTGTTCCTGATCTCAGGGAAAAAGCTCTCAGTTTTTCCCCATTGAGGCTTATGTTAGCTGTGGGCTTTTCATAAATGGCTTTTATGATGTTTAAGTATGTTCCTTCTATCCTGAATTTCTCGAGGGTTTTTATTAAGAAAGGGTGCTGGATTTTGTCAAAAGTCTTTTCGGCATCGATTGACAGGATCATATGGTTCTTATCTTTTCTTTTACTAATGTGGTGTATCACGTTGATTGATTTGCGAATGTTGAACCAGCCCTGCATCCCAGGGATGAATCCCACTTGATCATGGTGAATAATTCTTTTTATATGCTGTTGAATTCAATTTGCTAGTATCTTATTGAGAATTTTTGCATCCATGTTCATCAGGGATATTGGCCTGTAGTTCTCTTTTTTTACTGGGTCTCTGTCTGGTTTAGGAATCAAAGTAATACTGGCTTCATAGAATGAGTCTGGATGTTTTCCTTCCCTTTCTATTTTTTGGAATATCTTGAGAAGGATAGATATTATCTCTGCTTTAAACGTCTGGTAGAACTCCCCTGGGAAGCCATCTGGTCCTGGACTCTTAATTGTTGGGAGATTTTTGATAACCGATTCAATTTCTTCGCTGGTTATGGGTCTGTTCAAGCTTTCTCTTTCCTCCTGATTGAGTTTTGGAAGAGTGTGGGTGTTCAGGAATTTGTCCATTTCTTCCAGGTTGTCCAATTTGTTGGTATATAATTTTTCATAGTATTCCCTGATAATTGTTTGTATCTCTGAGGGATTGGTTGCAATAATTCCATTTTCATTCATGATTTTATCTATTTGGGTCATCTCCCTTTTCTTTTTGAGAAGCCTGGCTAGAGGTTTGTCAATTTTGTTAATTTTTTCAAAAAACCAACTCTTGGTTTCATTGATATGCTCTACCGGTTTTTTAGATTCTATATTGTTTATTTCTGCTCTGATCTTTATTATTTCTCTTCTTCTGCTGGGTTTAGGCTGCCTTTGCTGTTCTTATTCTAGTTCCTTTAGATGTGCTATTAGATTTTGTATTTGGGATTTTTCTTGTTTCTTGAGATAGGCCTGGATTGCAATGTATTTTCCTCTCAGGACTGCCTTCGCTGCATCCCAAAGCGTCTGGATTGTTGTATTTTCATTTTTGTTTGTTTCCATATATTTTTTAAATTTCTTCTCTAATTGCCTGGTTGACCCACTCATTCTTTAGTAGGGTGTTCTTTAGCCTCCATGCTTTTGGAGGTTTTCCAGACTTTTTCCTGTGGTTGATTTCAAGCTTCATAGCATTGTGGTCTGAAAGTATGCATGGTATAATTTCAATTCTCGTAAACTTTTGTGACCCAGTAGATGATCTATCTTGGAGAATGTTCCATGTGCACTCAAGTAGAAAGTATAGGGGCGCCTGGGTGGCGCAGTCGGTTAAGCGTCCGACTTCAGCCAGGTCACGAAATCGCGGTCCGGGAGTTCGAGCCCCGCGTCAGGCTCTGGGCTGATGGCTCAGAGCCTGGACCCTATTCCCGATTCTGTGTCTCCCTCTCTCTCTGCCCCTCCCCCGTTCATGCTCTGTCTCTCTCTGTCTCAAAAATAAATAAACGTTAAAAAAATTAAAAAAAAAAAAAAGAAGAAAGTATATTCTGTTGCTTTGGGATGCAGAGTTCTAAATATATCTGTCAAGTCCATCTGATCCAATGTCTCATTCAGGGCCCTTGTTTCTTTATTGACTATGTGTCTAGATGATCTATTCATTTCTGTAAGTGGAGTGTTAAAGTCCCCTGCAATTACCACATTCTTATCAATAAGGTTGCTTATGTTTATGAGTAGTTGTTTTATATATTTGGGGCCTCCGGTATTCGGCGCATAGACATTTATAATTGTTAGCTCTTTCTGATGGACAGACCCTGTAACTACTATATAATGTCCTTCTTCATCTCTTGTTACAGCCTTTAATTTAAAGTCTAGTTTGTCTGATATAAGTATGGCTACTCCAGCTTTCTTTTGGCTTCCAGTAGCATGATAAATAGTTCTCCATCCCCTCACTCTCAATCTAACGGTGTCCTCAGATCTAAAATGAGTCTCTTGTAGACAGGAAATAGATGGGTCTTGTTTTTTTATCCATTCTGATACCCTATGTCTTTTGGTTGGCGCAATTATCCATTTACATTCAGTGTTATTATAGAAAGATACGGGTTTAGAGTCAGTGTGATGTCTGCATGTTTTATGCTTGTAGTGATGTCTCTGGTACTTTGTCTCACAGGATCCCCCTTAGGATCTCTTGTAGGGCTGGTTTAGTGGTGACAAATTCCTTCAGTTTTTATTTGTTTTGGAAGACCTTTATCTCTCCTTCTATTCTAAATGACAGACTTGCTGGATAGAGGATTCTCGGCTGCATATTTTTTCTGTCTAGCACACTGAAGATCTCGTGCCAATTCTTTCTGGCCTGCCAAGTTTCAAAAGAGAGATCAGTCACGAGTCTTATAGGTCTCCCTTTATATGTGAGGGCACGTTTACCCCTTGCTGCTTTCAGAATTTTCTCTTTATCCTTGTATTTTGCCAGTTTCACTATGATATGTCGTGCAGAGGATCGATTCAAGTTCCGTCTGAAGGGAGTTCTCTGTGCCTCTTGGATTTCAATGCCTTTTTCCTTCCCCAGTTCAGGGAAGTTCTCAGCTATGATTTCTTCAAGTACCCCTTCAGCACCTTTCCCTCTCTCTTCCTCCTCTGGGATACCAATTATGTGTATTTTGTTTCTTTTTAGTGTATCACTTAGTTCTCTAATTTTCCCCTCATACTCCTGGATTTTTTTATCTCTCTTTTTCTCAGCTTCCTCTTTTTCCATAACTTTATCTTCTAGTTCACCTATTCTCTCCTCTGCCTCTTCAATCCGAGCCCTTGTGGTTTCCATTTTGTTTTGCATTTCGTTTAAAGCGTTTTTCAGCTCCTCGTGACTGTTCCTTAGTCCCTTGATCTCTGTAGCAAGAGATTCTCTGCTGTCCTCTATACTGTTTTCAAGCCAGCGATTAATTTTATGACTATTATTCTAAATTCACTTTCTGTTATATTATTGAAATCCTTTTTGATCAGCTCATTAGCTGTTGTTATTTCCTGGAGATTCTTCTGAGGGGAATTCTTCCGCTTGGTCATTTTGGATAGTCCCTGGCGTGGTGAGGACCTGCAGGGCACTTCCCCTGTGCTGTGGTGTATAACTGGAGTTGGTGGGCGGGGCCGCAGTCCGACCTGATGTCTGCCCCCAGCCCACTGCTGGGGCCACAGTCAAACTGGTGTGTGCCTTCTCTTCCCCTCTCCTAGGGGCGGGATTCACTGGTGGGTGGCGTGGCCCGTCTGGGCTACTTGCACACTGCCAGGCTTGTGATGCTGGGGATCTGGTGTATTAGCTGGGGTGGGTAGGCAAGGTGCACAGGGGCAGGAGGGGCAGGCTTAGCTCGCTTCTCCTTAGGTAATCCACTTCAGGAGGGGCCCTGTGGCAGCGGGAGGGAGTCAGATCCGCTGCCGGAGGTTTGGCTCCTCCGCAGAAGCACAGAGTTGGGTGTTTGCGCGGAGCGAGGAAGTTCCCTGGCAGGAACTGGTTCTCTTTGGGATTTTGGCTGGGGGATGGGCGGGGGAGATGGCGCTGGCGAGCGCCTTTGTTCCCCACCAAACTGAGCTCTGTCGTCCGGGGCTCAGCAGCTCTCCCTCCCTTTGTCCTCCAGCCTTCCTGCTTTCCGAGCAGAGCTGTTAACTTATGACCTCCCAGACGCTAAGTCGCGCTTGCTGTTGGAACACAGTCCGTCAGGCCCCTCCGCTTTTTCAAGCCAGACTCTGGAGCTCTGCTCGGCAGGCGAGCCGCCCCTCCGCCCCGGCTCCCTCCCGCCAGTCCGTGGAGCATGCACTGCCTCGCCGCCCTTCCTACCCTCTTCCGTGGGCCTCTCGTCTGTGCTTGGCTCCGGAGACTCCGTTCTGCTAATCCTCTGGCAGTTTTCTGGGTTATTTAGGCAGGTGTAGGTGGAATCTAAGTGATCAGCAGGACGTGCAGTGAGCCCAGCGTCCTCCCATGCCGCAATCTTCCCAGTAACCTTTCCAGGCTTATTTTAACAAACACAGGATACCTTGTTAAAGGTGCAAACACTCCTTTGCAAGCAAAGAGGAACTCTGCAGAAGACAGACCAGTGGGAAAGAGCAGCCAAAATGCAATAGCAGAGTACACAGAGCATACACAGAAACACTTCTTGAAGTGCCAGGCTCTGAAAAGCATATGACACATTTTTAATATAGCATTACTCTCAGGTACAGGAAACACAACAAGCTTTTAAAACACACAAAAGACAGAAACTTAGCCAAAATGACAAGATGGATGAATTCTCCCCAAAAGAAAGGTCAAGAAGAAATCACAGCCAGTGACTTGCTCCAAGCAGATATAAGCAATATATCTGAACAAGAATTTAGAACGACAGTCATAAGACTACTAGCTTGGCTTGTAAAAAGTGGAGAAGACACCAGAGAAACCCTTGCTGCAGAGATCAAAGACCTAAAAATTAATCAGGCTGAGATAAAAAATGCTAAAACTAAGAGGCAAAACTGACATGATACAGTCATAATGGGGACTGAAGAAGCAGAGGAGAGAATAATTGATATAGAAGATAAAATTATGGAAAATGAAGCTGAAAAGGAGAGGGAAAGAACAATTAGATCACAAGGGGAGACTTAGAGAACTTAATGATTCCATAAAATGAAACAATATCCATATCACAGGAATCCAAGAAGAACAGTGGGAAAATGGGGCAGAATGTTTTTTTGTACAAATTATAGCTGAGAACTTTCTTACTCTGGGGAAGGAAACAGGCAATAAAGTCCAAGAGATACAGAGAACTCTTCTCAAAATCAAGAACGGTTCAATACCATGACATATCATAGTTAAACATGCAAAATACAAAGACAAGGAGAGTATTCTGAAAGCATCTAGGGACAAAATGTCCTTAAACTACAACGGTAGACACATAAGGTTAGCAGCAGACCTATCCATTTAAACTTGGTGGGCCAGAGGTGAGTAGCATGAAATATTCAATGTGCTGAATGGGAAGAATATTCAGCCAAAAATTCTTTATCCAGCAAGGCTGTCATTCAGAATAGGAGAGATGGTTTCCCAGACAAAACCTAAAGGAGTTCATGACCACTAAACAAGCCTTGCAAGAACTATTAAGGGGCACTCTGAGTGGAGAAAAAAAAGAAGAAGAGGACCAAAGGAACAAAGACTACAAAGGACCAGAGAACATCACCAGAAACAACAACTCTTCAGGTAACATAATGGCACTAAATTCATATCTTTCAATAATCACTCTGAGTGTAAATAGACTAAAAGCTCCAATCAAAAGATGTAGGATATCATATGGATAAAAGACCAAGATAATCAATATACTGCCTACAAGAGACTCATTTTAGACCTAAAGACACCTGCAGATTGAAAGTGAGAAGATGGAAAAGCATCTGTCATGCTAATGGATATCAAAAGAAAGCCAGAGTAGCCATATGCATATCAGACAAATTAGATTTTAAAATAAAGAATGTAACAAGATGAAGGACATTATATCATAATTAAGGGGTCTATCCATCATGATCTAACAATTTTAAATATTTATGCCCACACTTTGGAGAAGCCAAATGTATAAATCACTCACAGACATAAGCAAACTCATTGATAATAATACCATTATTGTAGGAGACTTTAATACTCCACTTACAACAATGGACAGATCATCCAAGCATAAAATCAACAAGAAAACAATGGCTTTGAATGACACTGGATAGGATGGACTTAACAGATATACTTAGACCATTTTTTCCTAAACAAGCAGAATATACATTCTTCTCGAGTGAAAATGGAACATTCTCCAGAAGAGACCACACACTGGGTCAAAAATCAGCCCTCAATAGGTACAAAAGGATTGAGATCATACCATGCATATTTTCAAATCACAACAGTATGAAACTTGAAGTCAACCACAAGGAAAAATTTGGAAAGCCATCAAATACATAGAGGTTAAAGGACATCCTAACAAAGAATGAATGGGTTCACTAGGAGATTAAAGAGGAATTTTAAAAGTACATGAGAGACAATGAAAATGAAAACACATCAGTCCAAACCCTTTGGGATGTAGAAAAGGCAGTCCTAAGAGGAAAGTATATTGGATTTCAGGCCTATCTCAAGAAATAAGAAACATCCCAAATACACAATCTAATCTTACACCTAAAGGAACAGGAAAATGACCAGCAAATAAAGCTTAAAGTCAGCAGAACAAGGGAAATAATAAAGATTAGAGGAGAAATAAATGATATAAGAACAAACAAAACCTGGTAGAATAGATCAGTGAAACTAAGATCTGGTTCTTTAAAAGAATAACAAAATTGATAAACCTCTAGCCAGACTTTTCAAGAAGAAAAGGGAAAGATAAAATCATGAATGAAAGAAAAGAGACTACAACCAACACCACAGAAATACAAACAATTATAGGAGAATACTATGAAAAGTTGTATGCCAGCAGACTGGGCAATCTTGAAGAAATGGAGATATTCCTAGACACTCAGAAACTACCAAAACTGAAACAGAAAGAAATAGAAAATGTATTTATTCATTTATTTTTTATTTTTTAAGGTTTATTTGAGAGAGAGAGTGAGTGTGAACAACGGAGGGAGGCCAGAGGGAGGGAGACACAGAATCTGAAGCAGGCCCCAGGCTCTGAGCTGTCTGTACAGAGCCTGACATGGGGCTTGAACTCACAAACTGTGAGATCATGACCTCAGCTGAAGTCATAAGCTTAACTGACTGAGCCACCCAAATGCCCCAAGAAATAGAAAATTTATACAGGCCCATAACTAGCAAAGAAATTGAATCAGTTATCAAAAATCTCCCAGCAAACAAGGTTTCTGGGCCAGATGGCTTCCCAGGGGACTTCTACCAGGTATTTAAGATAGAGTTAATACCTATTCTTCTCAAATTGTAACAAAAAATAAAAATGGAAGGAACACTTCAAAACTCACTCTATCAGGCTAGCATTACCTTGATTCCAAAACCAGACAGAGACCCCATTAAAAAGTAGAAATATAGGCCAATATCCCTGATGATGCAAAATTCTTAACAAGATGCCAGCAAATCGAATTCAACAATACATTAAAAGAATTATTCACTATGAATAAGTCAGATTTATTCTTGGGCTGCAGGGCTGGCTCAATATTCACAAATCAATCAACATGATACACCATATTAATAAAAGAAAGGATAAGAAGTATATGATCCTGTCAATAAATACAGAAAAAGAATTTGACAAAATACAGCATTCATTCTTGGTAGAAACCCTCAACAAAGTAGGGATAGAGGGAACACACCTCAACATCATAAAGGCCACATATGAAATACCTCAATGGGGAAACAGAGTTTTTCCCCTGCGGTCAGGAACAAGACAAGGAGGCCCACTCTCACCATTAGTATTTAATGTAGTACTGGATGTCTCAGCCTTAGCAATAAGACAACAAAAAGAAATAAAGGGCATACAAATCAGCAAAGAAGTCAACTTTTATTCTTTGCAGGTCACATGATACTCTATGTAGAAAACCCCAAAGACTCCACTAAAAATTGCTAGAACTAATACATGAATTCAGCAAAGTTGCAGAATATAAACTTGATGTGCAGAAATCTGTTGCACTTCTATACACCAATAATGAAGTAGCAGACAAATAAATCAAGGGATAAATGCCACTTGCAATTCCACCAAAAACAATAAGATATATAGGAGTAAACCTAAGTAGATAAAATTTCTGTATTCTGAAAACTATAGAAGACTTATGAAAGATATTGAAGAGGACACAAAGAAATGGAAAAATGTTGCATGCTCATGAACTGGGAGAACAAACATCGTTAAAATGTCTGTACTACCCAAGTCAATCTACACATTTAATGCAATCCCTATGAAAATAACACCAGCATTCTTTGCAGAGCTAGATCAAACCATCCTAAAATTTGTATAGAACCATGAAAGACCCCAAATAGCCAAAGTGATCCTGAAAAAGAAAAATAAAACTGGTGACCTAACGATTCTGAATTTCAAGCTATATTACCAACCTGCAGTCATCAAGACAGTATGGTACTGGCACAAAAACCGACATATAGATCAATGGAACAGAATAGAAAACCCAGAAATGGACCCACAACTATATGGTCAACTCATCTTCAACAATGCAGCAAAGGATATCCAATGGAAAAAAGACAGTCTTAAACAAATGGTGTTGGGAAAACTAGACGGCGACATATAGAATGAAACCGGACCTCTTTCTTAATCATACACAAAAATAAATTCAAAATGAATGAAAGACCTAAGTTTGAGATGGGAAACCATCAAAATCCTAGAAGAGAACACAGGTCACAACCTCTTTGACCTCGTCCAGAGCAACTTCATACTAGACATGTCGCCAAAGGCAAGGGAAACAAATGCCAAAAATGAACTACTGGAACCTCATCAGCATAAAAAGCTTTTGCAAACTGAAGGAAACAATCAGCAAAACTAAAAGGCAGCCTATAGAATGGGAGAAGATATTTTCAAATGATACATCAGGTAAAGGGTTAGTATACAAAATCTCCAAAGAACTTACCAAACTCAACACTCAAAAAACAAATAATCCAGTTAAGAAATGGTCAGAAAACATGAATAGACACTTTTCCAAAGAAGACATTCAAATAACTTACAGACACTTGAAAACATGCTCCACATCACTCATAATCAGGGAAATACAAATTAAAACCACACTGAGATACCACCTCACACCTGTCAGAATGGTTAAAATCCACAACACAAGTAACAACAGATGTTGGCGAGGATGTGGAGAAGGCAGAATCTTTTGCACTGTTGGTGGCAATGCAAATAGTGCACCTGCTTTGGAGAAAAATATGAAGGTTCCTCAAACCAGTAAAATAGAACTACCCTATGATCCAGTAATTTCACTACTAGGTATTTACCCAAAGGTACAAAAATAGAGATTTGAAGGGGTACTCGCACCCCATATGTATAGATAGCAGCATTATCAACAATAACCAAAATGGTGATAGCCCAAATGTCCATCAACTGATGAATGGATAAAGAAGATGTGGTATATATACACAATAGAATATTTTTCAGCCATTAAATAAATGAAATCTTGGGGCACCTGGGTGGCTCATTTGGTTAAGTGTCCGATTTCGGCTCAGGTCATGATCTCGCAGTTCATGAGTTTGAGCCCTGAGTTGGGCTCTTTGCTGACAGCTCAGAGCCTGGAGCCTGCTTCAGATTCTGTGTCTCCCTCTCTTTCTGCCCCTCCCCTCCTCACTCTCTCTCTGTCTCTCTGTCTGGCTGTATCTCTCTCTCTCTCTGTGTGTGTCTCTCTCTCAAAAGTAAATAAACATTAAAAAATAAAAATAAAAAAATGAAATCTTGCCATTTGCAATGATGTGGATGAAGCTAGATTGTATTATGCTAAGCACAATAAGTCAATCAGAGAAAGAAAAATACCATATGATTTCACTCATATGTGGAATTTAAGAAATAAATCATGTGAATATATGGGAAGAAGTGGGAAAGAGAATAAAGGGAAACTAATAACAGGAGACTCTTAATGAGAGAGAACAAACTGAAAGTTGATGGAGGGAGGTGGGTGGGAGATGGGCTACATGTGCGATGGGTATTAAGGAGGGCACTTGTTTTGATGAGCACTGGGTATTGTATGTAAGTGATGAATCACTTAATTCTACTTCTTAAACAATTTTTTTTTAATGTGAGAAACCGTTGGAGAGACCAAAGGTTGTCAAGAACTCTCTGTGTATGCATTTGTGTGTGTGCACATGTGTGTGCACAGAGCATATTTTTCAGCTTAATGCACGGATTAGGCAGATACAACAATGGAAAAATAATTTGTGTGAGAGCTTTTGTATCCTATTACTCTTCTTTACATTGCCTTAGAATGATCATTGCTTATTTCGTTGGCACATAAATTGGCAGTAACATCGCAGATCATCTGGTGTCAGTGGGTTAATATCAGGGCATTGTAAAGACTCAGTAATGTTTAAGAAGCTGATGTGAATACGTGCAGAGTGATCAGCCATTCTAGAGTATTCCTTCATCCTATTACCCACAAAACTTCAGAGCTCATGGATTATAGACTAAGTAGACTGCCACTTTTAGTGCTGCTTATCCCCAAAACCAGAGTGACAGCAAATAAATATGTTTAATAGTGGTTCTTTCATGCCCGGGGCAAGCACTATCTCTTGGGACATATCCCCTACCGTCTAATGCAACATATGGGGCACAAACTGGTTAAAATTTGGCCCTTCCCAAATATATATAACCAGATAGGTACATGGTACTTCTGTGGGACCAAGAAATTGAGTGCTAAAATAACTAGACACATGAGGAATACAGGCAACATAAAAGGAAGACAATAATTACCACATGAATAAGAATTATTGGAACAAAGAGACCAGGAATTTAAAATAAGAATAATAAATATCCTTAGAATAATAAAGAATATTAATATTGTGAAGCAGGAAATGAAGGGTATTAAAAACAAATATTTGGAATCAAAATGTTTAGTTGAATAATGCAGTAGAAATAAAGGAAAATATAATGTTGTAAATAGAAAATAAGAAAAATGAGGGAAAATTCTACTATAATATTTAAAATAAATACAAGTGATCTAAACTTACCAATATAAAGACAAATTCTGCAAGTGATATTTAAAAAAAAAAACAAAATATTATCTATAAGGACCCACTTAAACTAATAGAGAAAAGTTGAATTTAAACGATACAATTATGGAAAAGATATACCAGGCAAATAAGAGCTAAAGGAAAGTAAGGTAGTGTGTTAGTGTCAGTTCTTAAGAGAAACAGAACCAATTGTGTGTGTGGGGCGGGGGGCGGGCACTGGGGGTGGGTGAGGAGAGACAAACAGAGAGGGAGGGGTGAGGGAGAGAGAGAGAAAACAAAACTAAAACTAAAACCTTATTCCATGGTTCTCTGACATGTTTTCAAAGGATGAGATTAATTTGGGGCCATGAGCCATGGTTAGAAATAGGTACCCCTCCCTTGTGTTACAGGAGTTTAGTTAAGGCAAGCATTATCTTTTCCAACTCCATTCAGCTACTTGTTGTCGTGGCATCTTAACCACTTTGTCTCCATTTCCTGGTCTCATTCATTGGAATTACAGGAGTCATCTTTCTTGCTTGGTGTGATCTAATCATCATTTCTCCTAGAGCTTGACTTGAGAAACAGTTATTTTGAATTGTTTTCTTCAAGGCAGTGTCTTATACATTATCATATCTTATTGTATTCAAACTCTGACTTCCTCCCTAGAAAGCAAAGAAAGTAAAGTAAGCCAAGCAGTTGTTTTCTTATCAAGAATTCATAGCAGACCCATTTATCTCTAATTAGCATATCTCATTAACTGTCTCAAGAATGCAGACTGAATTATTTTTGAAAAAGGGTCTCAAAAATCTTATCTTTTTGAGAAGACACATATTCCCATGCATCTGCTTTCTTAACTCTCTTCTTTCTCTGTAAAATGATAAAAAACAAAATCTGAGTTTTACTGTCCATTTGGGCACTTCACATGCTCTTAATTCCTGCAATGATTACTAATATGTAATCATGTAAGCCTGGGCCCAGGTAAAGGGAATGATATCATATGACTTCACACAAAAGAGGAATTTAAGATACAAAACATGAACATATGGGAAGGGAAGCACAAATAATATAAAAGCAGGGAGGGGAACAAAATATAAGAGACTCTAAAATATGGAGAACAAACAGGGTTACTGGAGGGATTATGGAGGGAGGATAGGCTAAATGGGTAAGGGGCATTAAAGAACCTACTCCTGCCATCATTGTTGCACTATATGATAACTAACTTGAATGTAAATTAAAGAAAATAAATTAAAAAATAGGGAGTGATAAGGATAGGGACGGAGGCTGTCCTACTCTATGTTTAGCTTTAACATTTAGTAAGTACCTATTATCAGTAGTTCCCATACTAAGCACTTTAAGTACATTTTCTTATTTATTGATAAGAACAGCCTATGAGATATATACTGTTATTATCTCTCTTCCACTTTTCATATGAGAAATTTTGAGCATAAAAAGATCAAAAACAGAGTCCAAGTGTCATAACTAGTAAGCAGTGGAAATAGGACTAGAGATCAGTCCTATGTGACTTTGAGCACACACTCTTCCACTAAATTATGCTGTATGATTGATAAAGAAACTTTTCCATCCTCCTGAAATAATGCTTTTTATTTTTTTTATTTTTATTTATTTATTTTTTAATTTTTTAACGTTTATTTTTGAGACAGAGAGAGACAGAGTATGAACGGGGGAGGGTCAGAGAGGGGGAGACACAGAATCCGAAACAGGCTCCAGGCTCTGAGCCATCAGCACAGGGCCCAACGCGGGGCTTGAACTCACGGACCACGAGATCATGACCTGAGCCGAAGTCGGCTGCTTAACCGACTGAGCCACCCAGGTGCCCCGAAATAATGCTTTTTAAAAACACATTTCTCTTATTTAGTTCCTCCCTGGTTACTAGATAAAATATAAATCTCTTAGTAATGTATTCAAGGTGATCCATAATATGCACCATCTCTTTTGCTCAAGTACTTTGGGGCTCTTTTATTACCACTATTTCCTCTTCCCACCCTGCCACACACACGCACACACACACACACACTGCACTTTCCTCATTGTATTCTTTAATGGCATTTAACCCTGTTTTGAATGCTCTTCTCTATCATACTGATATCTATGTGTAGGTATCAAATGTCTTTACCAAAACACTTAGGATGCAATAAAAGCCACATTTATTTATTTTGTTTGTTTTAAATAAAATTAAATTCAGTTTGAGCAGCCATTCATCAAGGCTGAGGGATTTTTTATGGGAGTGCCTTCTCCATCCTTATGGAGTTTCAAGGGCTTTTGAGTGTCCCTCTAATAGTCATCATTGCCTATTGCTTCTCTTTATAGTCACCTATTCCTGCTTTGACTCTGTTTCTCCACTATCTATCCTACGTCATAGCTACCTAAAGTATTTCTTAACTTCTAGGCTCCATCCTTTGTCCAAAATGGTCCCTTGAAGGCAGGAAGTTCTGATAGTAATTTTACTCAATTCTGCCAAACTTGGTCATAAGGAACCATCAGGACTCACTAGGTAAGTGCTTTTTTACAGGATACCATTCAAGCATCCTTATTCAAGTTATCACATTCAAATCACTATTCTCTATAAGGCTCATATCTGATCTACTTCTGGCACAGTCCTTTTACCAGTCTCTAGAAATCAAGGTGCATAAGGACATGAACCTGTTCCCCTTAAACCTTTGAACCACCAAACTACTATTCTCTTTATGGTAAATTGCAACATTGGCTTCAAATTATTTTCATCCTTCTACCCATGTCTCCTGGCAAAGTGACTTTGATATTGTTCCATTAAGAGATTATTTTCTCTGCTGCTTAAATCTGGATTTGGTCATGTGACCTGTGTTGGCTAATGTGATGTTATCAAATGTGACATGAACAAGATGCGTGAAAAGTATTTGAACTTTGGACCTTTTTCTGTCTTGCTGCTCTTGGCACCCAGCACAGCAATCACCATGTAAAGAAGCCCAGGTGAGCCTTCTGGATAATTAAAAGGCCATGTTGAAAAGAAGTGAGGTATCATGGCCAAGAGAATGTAGACCTCCAGATAAGTGAATGAGATCATCATGGATCATCTACTCTCTACCTGATGAACTATAGACATATGAGTGAGGCCAATCAAGATTAGCTGAGCCAACCTATCACAAAAGCCTCAGAAGAAATATGAACTAAATAATAGCTGTTGTTTTAATTCACTATATTAATTTGCTAGGGCAGCCATAACAAAGTACAATAGACTGGGTGACTTAAACAACAGAAATTTATTTCCTCAGTTTTGGAGGCTAAAAATCTGAAATCAAGGTGTCAGTAGAGTTGTTTCTTCTGAGGCCTTTTGCCTTGATTTCTAGATGCCTGTGTTCTCCTTGTGTCTCCAAGTGGTATTCCCTCTTGACATATATTCCCACACAAACATATGTTTGGTCCTAATCTCCTTTTCTTATAAGGAAAATCATATTGGATTTGTGTATACCCTAATGACCTCATTTTAACTGAATTACCTTCTTAAAGACACTATCTCCAAATATATTCATATTATGAGGTACTTGGGTTTAGGACTTCAACATATGAATGGAGGCGGGCACAATTTACCTACAATAGTCAATAAATTGTCATTCCCTCTATGGGGTTTCCTTGCCCAAACAAGGTTATCTTCAGGGTGTCAACTCCTCCTCACTTGCTCTAAAGTATAAAATATCATTTATTCCTCTCCTGGAGTTAAGGAAACCCTAGATCTCTAAGATTTTCCTTTCTTCAGTGGGGATAAAAAGCACCAAGAAATTTTCTCATTAAACTGTAGAATTAATAAATTATCACACAAGATACCAGTTCTCCAGTGCCCTCTGCCATGTGACTTCTCTTAACTATACCAATTCTAAAAGATCTTTTACTTCTCTGAATTTCTATAGCCCTGGCACATTCTTACCACACTACTTGGTACTTAAATATATACTATCCTGCATTGTAATCCTAATTCATAAAATGTGACATCTCATCAAGTAGACTCTCAGAATGTAGAGTTCTGTTAGATAATTTATATTTCCAACATAAAAGTTGACCGTGCAATTGACACCCAATTACCTTAGTGATATTACATGTAGCAATCAATGACTCTAGTAGCACCTATTTTCATTTTAGTTTGTATATGGTCTGACTTTCATACCTTCCATGGCCAAATGTGAAGACATTGTGTTTTGTTCCTTTTGTCATCATAAAAACGATCTCAAGTTTTACTGCTTATAATGAGATTCAGAAAGGTGATACCTAGAACACTAACAGTCTTTAGTGTTAGTACTTTATATTTTGAACTTCACAAAGATTATTTGAGAAGCAAAAATAGCTCTTGTAAATATATTTAATTTAAAACAATTAAATAAATTGCTATATTGCATATTATATCTAAAGCTAAACTCAGAACTTTTAGTTTTTTCCCCATTTATGGGTGCATAAGGAAAAATAATATTAAACCTCAAAGGCTTTATGGCAGTTATTTGTTGCACACCAGAAAGGTTCCAATAAACATGCAAAGATATAAAATGATATTTTTTATATCCTAGTTAGAAAGAAAACAGGTGCTATTATACCTATGAGATGCAATATCACTAAACTAATTGAAACCGGAAATCTTGAGTACCTAACAAGCTGCTGCAAGTAGGTCTGCTCTAAACTACATACTATTCTGACACATCTAAAAGGCTTGTCTCTGAAGGAATAGAAATCTGGTGGATGACTACCTATTTTTATACTTAAATAGTGCCTCTGACTGTAGCTACTCAGGCTCCCCACCATCTTACTTAGTTTGGCCTCTGTGTCTACATCATCCAAGAATAAATCCTTTCTGTTTTCTTCCAGCAATTACTTGTCATAATTTTCTTCAAAACCTAGTGCAGAGGGGCACCTGGGTGGCTCAGTCACTTGAGCGAGTGACTCTTGATTTTGGCTCAGGTCATGATCTCAGGGTTCCAGAGTTTGAGCCCTGTGTTGAGCTCTGTGCTGGCAGTGCAGAGCCTGCTTGGGATTCTCTATCTCCCTGTCTCTGTGCCCCTCCACTGATCATACTTTCTCTTTCTCTCTCTCAAAAGTAAATAAATAAACATTAAGAAAAAGAACTGGTGCAGAAATCGCCTTCTTGAATAAATAGTAATAATAATTACCATTTACTCTGTGCCAGGTTCTGTTCTAAATATTTCCATATATTAAGCCACTTGATCCTTTCAATGATCTTATAAGACTGTTGTTATTCTCACTTTTTATTCAGGAGGTAACTAGTCACAGGGAAACTGAATAAATAATTCAAATTTCATAGCTAGCAAGTGGAAGAAGGAAGATGCAAACAGAAAGAAGTCTGTCCCTAGATCTCATGTTTTAACAATTATGCCATGATGCTATGATGGATTTGTTCTGATTGTATTCACACTCATATATACATTTTAGATATTCTTAATATCTACTATAAGCCAGATACTATGTTATATATTCATAAATGTTATGTCAATTAGTCTTCAAAACATCTCTGAGGTAGTGAGAGAGGTATTGGGTACTTGGTTATTCATAGTGCACACAAATATGTAAAGATTGTACCAAGTTAAAATTATCCATCAAATTTCCTTAAATTGTTCATTAAAAGTATTCATGGTTTTGTGTATGTATCACTGTATGATAATCCTTACGCACATTAAAGTTTGAGAGTCCCTGAGCTAAACTAAGGAAAAGAACAAAAACAAAAGGAAACATTGTATATTGGTGCCAAAAAATTAAAATCTTACTGACTTTGAGATAATTATCCAATCCCTAGAAGAAGATGGCAGATGAGTAGAAAATTCTAATGTTGCTGATGGTCTGCACATTTTACTTTACATTATTTTTATGTTAGTCTCTATAACCTTAACATGTATTATCAGTTTTGTTTGGTATGATGATTACACAAGACAGTACAATTATACCTCAGGGGTGATTGAGGTTTTAGTTTATTAGAGTTAGCTTCTAAGTTAAATGTATAAATATAATGTGACTCTACCATACTATTATTATCATCATTTGCAGATGAAGAAATTGAGAGTCCAGGAACTTAGGTAACTTGCCCAAGATCACCCAGCTTAGAAGTGATGGAAGTAGATTCTAGCCTGATTGCAAACCACATTCTGTTTCCACTATAACAGGCTTTTTTCTGGAGGAAGTATACTATGGCTATTAAGAGCTCTGGCTCTGAATCTAGATTGCCTGTGTTTGAAGTCTAGTCTGACATTGAGTGTGAGAAAAGTAAATTCTTTGTGCATCAGCTTCCTTACTTTAAAATGTGAATAGTGAAGATAATGGTAATATTATACTTTCTTCATAATATTGTGAAAATGAAATGAAAAAGAAAGTGCACATAAAACACTTCAAAAATGCATGTCATGTGATAAGTGCAAAATACCTTTTATTATTAATTATCTAGTTTGTGCCCACAGGCCCAACTTCAGTAACATGAGGTGGGGGGAAGTAAGTAGAAATTCTATGCTGATTGAACATTAGGAACTTTTGCTTCCTTGTGTCACCCACAATCAGCCTTACAAACAATGGCAAGAAAACACATCTTTGATTACTGTGCTCTACTATCCAATAAAGGCCAAACCTGCTGTGTTCCCAGTTCAAAAGACCTTATATAAACATCTACTTCTACAATAGCCTTCCCAAATACGTGAATGCAGATGCACTTGCTATATAAATAGCACACCTAAACATATCAGTCTAGGAAGCAGATGGAGAATGTACATAATTGTGCTAACATTTATGTTGTTAGTATACTCTCCTGAGCCACCATTACAAGATTCTTGGGGGTCTCTTTTCCCCTCTTTGGAAAGCTGCAATTCCCATCAACAGTGGCACGAATTATATATTTGCATCAGGAGACACATAAACTTCAAACAAACTGTCAGAATGAGTATGCTTGGGCTGTAGTTTGATAAACAAATGTATTACAACAAACACTGAGTAAACCCCATCCTCCTATCTCCTTGTAGGATTATCAAAACAGTTGTAAGTTTTAAACAATATAGATCATTACATTGTGCATCACTGAGCCTGATTTTTTCTCTGGAGATGTGGATATAGGGATGGTGCCTGGGACCCTGAGGCCTTGTGGAGACTGGTTAGTGTTAAAATTATAAAAAGAAGACTTTGGATTCTCTCTGGAAGAAGTGTGTTAGGGCAGTGGGAGACTCATAACAGAGGTATTGAGAAAAAGCTTCTGTTTAAAGACCAGTAAATGTTAGTCCAGAGCAGTCTTCTTTAACTACGGATAGGTAACAGAATTGCTTCAGATGTTACAAAACACAATCACCAAATTTTATCTCAGACCTATGGAATAAGAATTTTCAGGGTGAGAATATTTTCATCAAAAAACTAAAACCTCAGGGCGCCTGGGTGGCTCAGTCAGTTAAGTGTCCAACTCTTGGTTTCGGCTCAAGTCATGATCTCAGGGTTTGTGAGTTCAAGCCCTGCATTGGGCTCCATGCTGACAGTGCAGAGCTTGCTTGGGATATTCTCTCTCTCTCTCTCTCTCTCTCTCTCTCTCTCTCAATAAATAAATAAACTGAAAAAAAAATACAAGGTCTTCTGTGAGTCTTCTCTGCACCCTGGATTAACTACCACTGTATTGTGCACCTTAGGAAACAGGATTTCCAAAAGAACTTGTCAAAAATTAAAAAGCAATCCCCTTACCCACCCTCAGATTCTGATTAAGGTTTTGTGGTGGGCTCTGGAATCTGCACCGCCAGGTGCCAATTTGATTACTAGTGTTTAGGAAGTAATAAATTAAAGCATGATTATAATGAGGATTTTGATCCCTAGAAGAGCCTGGTATATTTGAGAGTTAAATACCTAGGCATTAGGTAAATACCTGTCTTGTATATAACACTGAGCTAGACTTCTCTAACTCAAGAGTGGTGATGGAAAATATGTATAAAATATGGGTCTTGTAAATAGAATATTTCTATGCTCTTGAAAAGACACATTTTGCCTATAGAGACTAATATAGCAGGGATTTGGTTATGAGGAGGTTGGGTGGTAGACATGGTGGATCAAGGGTTGATAGCTCAGTAAAACCCTTTCCACAGCTCCCTTAGCTCCTTCCCTTTATCCTAAATACTTCTACGTTGACCACCTCAATTTACAGCTGGCGCTCTGGGCAGTGAACACCATCAAACTTCTGTAACCAGTTTATTCTGAGAGGAATGGATTGGCTTCCCAAACCAAGCTTCTTCATTTCTTTCCCTCCTCTGGCTGTCATCCCTTTCACTGTAGTAAAGATACTGCCTCTTACCTCTCCAAAAATAGGTGTAAATTGCTCTCTATAGGATACCTGAATGAGTTATCAGTCAAAGAAGGAACAACACCTTTTCACTCTAGAGGTGTGACTGCTCTTTGTAGGAGGGAATGAGCACAGTAGTTCTCCCACTTACCTTGCCCAAATATAAAGTCTACACCCTTTCAACTCCAGCCCAAGGCTAAGGCAGATGCTGCATTTCTGCCTTTTAGGGTAATTTTCTCTTGTCAGATTAGTTGCCACTCTGCATTGTGCCACCTTTTACCAGTGTTGTTACCATCCATTTTATGCTACAAAGACAACCATTACTGTCACAAACCAAACATGTTGTTTCAAAACCAAGTGACAGATTGGTCTTTGTATTCTGAGTTACAGCTCTATAATGGCAAGCTATTTTGTTGGCTTTTTTTTCTGGCTTAAAACTTAAGTAAGTTTTCATAGATATTCACTCTGTCCATTATCCACTGAATTCTACCTTGACTTACAGACTCTGAGATACTTTCCACATTATAAAAATAGCCCAAAGAGGAAAACCTGTTTTCTGACAGTCATATGCTTGCATTGTATTTTTAGATATTTTGATATCTGTATTCTCCTTGGATTATCACAAAATTCTCAGATATAGGTTAAATAGAGGCAATCACTCCTAGTTTACAGATAAGAAAATTAAAGTAAAATGTTTAAGTGATATATCCCTAGTCACACAGTTTAATACTAAATAACACTTTAGGTGAGAACCCAGATCATGTCACATCTGTTTCAGTATTTTTCTTGCATTTTTAAGATGAAATAGTGGTTCTATATTGGACTCTAGATATATATTAAGATGGCAGAGACTGCTAGTTACCTAACCTACATCCACTTATCCCATCTTCTTTACCAACAAAACTCTTATTTTTTAGGTGCCATCATATAATGAGCTATAAGATTATAATTCCTAGTGTGTAAGAGATGCTTCATCAAAAATCCACTTCCTTCTGTTTTAAGGCACACAGGTGGACTACATTTTATAGCCTTCTGTGCTATTAGCTTTGATAATGTCAACTGAGTTGTAGCCAAAGGAATGTGAATAGAAGGAATTCCTACCTCTTCTGGGCTTTGGAATTTAATAAAAGGATATCTCCAAATTATTTACCCTTTCCACCTGCCAGATGCAATATTTGTGATGAGGGTTTAGGGAATGACAACACCACAAGATGGAAGGAGCCTGAATTCTAGAATCACCATGTGAAAGAGAGCTGTCCACAAATCAGCAAATCTGCCTTAGACAAGAGGTGAGAATGCACCTCTATTGGCGTGTGAGTCATCTGTTTTGGCTTAACTAAAATGCAACAGCCTCATCTATTATATTTAGGCATTTTTGTGGATTGGTATTGCCATATTGTAAAGTTCTGAAAAGTGATATGGACATAAAATTTATTGGGTGAAATTTCTGATACAGCTCCAGAAATAGGGATCAAATACGGAAAGTACCCCTTTCATGATTGGAAAAATCTGCTTTCTACATCTTTGAATATGGACACATTGTCTGGAACTCTAATAGCCGTATTAGAACATGAAGTGGATTCAAAGATAAAGCCATATATAAAGATTGGTGAAACAAATATACAAGGATCCTAGGTCATTGATTGCCTAGTTGTACCACCATTCTAGCTTTAGAATGTCTGTCTATTGGACTTTTTTTATGTGAAAGATTTAACTTTGTATATTTAAACTACTATTATTTTGGGTTTTCTGTAGAGGCAGATAAACCTAATCTAGATGAAAATGCAAGTCAGACTTTTCCTATCGTAGAATTAATTGAGAAGCCTCTGTAGGTCCAAATCTAACCCTCTCCACCATTTTTTTGGTAGAAAAAAAATTTTTGCTAGAAAATCTGAAATCCCATACCACAAGACTAAGCCTTTGATACAAATTCGTGATTCTCTAAGAGTTGTTCTTCTACATCACCTATGAGCTTGTTAGAAACACAGATTTAGGGGCTTCACTCTGACTCACTAAATTAAAATCACTGAGAATGGAGCTCAAGAAACTGTCTTCTGACAAGTTCTCTAGGTGATTCTTATGCATTGTAAAATGTGAGTGAGGAATTTTCCCAGAAGCATCTGTTGGTACTCAATTATTATTTGAATTACATAATCATTAACAAATTGATATGGATTAGTGATTTTCACTACAGGCTACACATTAAAATCACCTAAGGAACTTTAAAAAAAAAACAACCTGTTCCAGGGTGAAATTATCACATAAGCTGATGGCACAGTTATAGTTATGGGTGAAGTGTTCTAGCTGGTCACTGGTCATGCAGGAAGCAGAAGGTAGATATCAGACTAAAAGTAGGATGAAAGTACTTGCCTGAATTAGCCTGCAGGGGTTTTGTATGGGCAATGAGTGGAAAGAACTTTGTAAATTGTTGTTTTATTTTACAAATATATTAATTTTCTCAACTTCATTCAGAAGCTAGAAAAATACTATTATTAGTAATGACAACAATAATACCAGATAATTTTTACTGAACATTTTGTAGTATACAACTAGAAGATTTGCTGGCACTCTAGGGATTATTGGTTTCTGTGGTTTTATCCAAATGAGTATGGGCATACTGCAGAAAGCAGTGATTGTTGTTTTTGGAGACTGTTAAAAATGAAGCCTTCAGTTCTCTAAAATATTGTCTACATCCTATAAGGAAACTGGCTTCTTTAAATGGTCATTTACCTGTTGAAGACATATCAGTCTGTTAATGATTATCCTTCTCCTCCACTAAACAGTATTGAATATTAGAATCCAAAGTGGGTAAATGCTTTTCTGTTTTTCAATTATTCCAATTACAATAAATATGCAATAAATCATCTCCAGAGAGTTAAAATTTGATGAGATTTTATGTGCACATATGCACACCCTTTGAATTCATGAGCCCCTTGTTTACTTGGTATCATTAGCCACATGAGATCTTTGTTTATTCCTTTGGTTGCTAATATTTACTGGACCTCCTACAAACAAATCAGATCAATGGAGAGAATTTTTGGAACATGGAATTTTGATGCTGCATTGTTTGCTTCCTATAACTGAAAACAAGGAAAGTAAGAGAGAAAATAAGCAGGAACAATATAGATAGAAATTTAGAACCAGTAAGCTGAAATCCAACTGATGAAACAAAACAAGCTGCATTGTTCATTCATAATACTAAAAGGATACTTCAGTTTATAAAAAAATATTTCTGGCTTCTTTATTTAGGAGGCCTCCCAAATGCATTTTAAGTGTTTACATTCTCTTACAGAGCAGATAGGCTGAGAGGAGAGAAAAGGAAAAAAAAAAGTTGAAAGGACACATACATGAGGGGGGTAACTTTCTCTCGTATTCCGTGAAGAAATACTGTGTTGAAACCCTTGCTTTCTTATGTTTGAAAATGCTTTAAAATTTTTTTAACGTTTATTTATTTTTGAGACAGAGAGAGACAGAGCATGAATGGGAGAGGGTCAGAGAGAGGGAGACACAGAATCTGAAACAGCCTCCAGGCTCTGAGCTGTCAGCACAGAGCCCGACGTGGGGCTCAAACTCACGGACCGTGAAATCATGACCTGAGCTGAAGTCGGCCGCTTAACCGACTGAGCCACCCAGGTGCCCCGAAAATGCTTTAAATGTTCTGAGGAAATAGAGGAGTTCAGGCCCCTCGCAGATAATCTCAAGCAAAAAGTAGCTTTGAAAATTCTAGGAGGGATAAGGGTTATAAAATGCAGTTTAGCTTAATTCTTTCAGAGTTAATTAGCTATTCTTTAGAAAACAGGTAGGAAAAGAGTTGAGAGAAGTGGGAATTTAGAGAGAAAATGGAAGCTAACCAAGCTGGTAATTTAGTCATCCAGACAGCCATGCCCCTTCTGAAATAAAGGCAGTTATAAGGGACTGTGACTATTAAATAGAAGAAGGAGGAAAAGGGATAGTCTTATCTTTTTCCACATTATATATATATTTATTTATTGCTTATGACTTAGGGGAGAAACACTCAAAGAATAGGGGTATAGGGAAAAAATAGCAAGTTGAGACCTTATACTTATGCGGCCAGAACTATTTACCAAGAGATAAGCAGAAACAAACAATAAGAAATATGTCAGCAATGACTCAATTGGAGCCAGGCTGCACTGAGTGATAGGAAGTTTTGTGCTGGTGCAAACCTACGGAGAAAAGTACAAGATGGCCTTTCATAAGCAGAGCAAGGTCAATGCTGGATGAAACTGAAGCAAAGAGGAACAAGTGTGTAAAAGTGACAGGTTTCCTAGTTCTCGTCTTACCATTTGTAAAGAATTGTGCGATCTATGAGACCAGCCCAAGTAGGCCTCTGATCCTTGGAAATGACTCAAAATCAGGCCATAACCTTGATTTCATTAAGTAGAGAGCTGTTAGTCATGCCAGTGAGTATTGGGTCTGGCTATGGGTATTCAAAATGTAAGTGGCTTAAGTAGAATAGAATTTGTTTCTCTTCTACGTAAAGGAATCTGAATGTCCAGTGTTGGTATGTCAGCTGCACATTCATGAAAAACTTGGTCTCATTCTGCCTTGTGAGCTTTATGTCACGTGATCCAAGATGGCTATTCAACTCAATAAGATAAGAAAGATAAACTCACTTCCATTAAAAATAAACTCACTTCTCAGATGTTGCCCATGACACTTGTTTATGTATCTCTGTAGCCGGAACATGGTCACCTAGCCACATATAACTTAAAGGAAAACTAGAAATTATAGTCATCATTCCAGGCAGCTATGTTTCCAACTAAAAATCAGTATTTAAGTAATTAAGGAACAGGAGTAAAACAGAAATTAGGCAAATGAAGAGTCTTTGCTGTCTCTAACACTTAACATACAAGATTAAAAGAGATTTTTTTTTTGTTTTATACTACAAGTTATAAGATGCAAAGAAGAGGATTCTTTGTTGTTTCTTTGCTGGATTCAGTTCAAGAATAGCTTATTTAGCACCTAAAAAAAATACAGGAATTTTCAATCCACAGGAGAGGAAAAGCAAAAACAAACAAAAACAAAAACAAAACAAAACAAAACAAAAAAACCCTACAACACAGAAAGTGATAAGCATTATCAGAAATGTTTAAGTGAAATACTGTGCATTCTAAATAAGAGAGAGATAAATTCTAGTGAGAGCATTAGGTAAAGAAACATCTAAGACTAAGGTTAGACAAACTATGGTCTTGGAGGCCAAATATGGCATGCCGCTTGTTTTTATAATAAGGTTTTATTGGAACACAGCTATATTCATTCATTTACATATTGTCTACAGTAGCTTTTACACTATGACAGCAGAGTTGAATAGTTTTGACACAGATCATATGGCCCACAAAGCCTGAAATTTAATATCTGGCCTCTTACCAGAGAAAAGTGATATTTGAGACTGCCTTTAAAAAATTCTAATAAGAAAGGCACTGCAAGCAGGAGATAGTTTGAGTAAAGGAAGCAATGTGAGAAAATTCTGGATGTGTTTGTTCATATAAGGAAATTAGAGTAAAATCTATAATACACAATGGGTGGTATCCTTAAAAAAAACTTTACTGTGTAAAATGTGGGTTTTTTTGTTTTTGAGAGATTAATGGAAGGACTAGGACAGGCCTATTCAGCTAGCTTGCCAGGGATTTGGTTAAACAGTTCAAATTTTTTCAGGTTCTGGCTGCAGTTTGGCAATACCTGGTGGGTGACTAACAAGGGTCTTCTAGGACAGGAGAAGTAACTTTCAGAATATACCAATATTTGGCACATGTTTCATTGGACAGATCCAGGAAGATTGGATAAGGCTGGTGACATGGCCTACATCTCTCTGCTTCCCAAAACTGGGTTTCTTACTTATTCTCCAATCAGGCCAATAGTCTTCTTCACATCTTGCCTCTTACTTTCGTGGCCCAAGCTAAGAACTTTAACTTCACTATTTTCAACTGGGCCTACACAGAAGGTGGGAGGCAGTGGCCCATCAAGTTAGGCCTATTTGCTTTACTGTAGGGCATATTACCACAGGGTTTTACATTAGTTTAGTTTGGTTGCAGAATAGGGTCCTTGGGAGACTAGCTGTCAAACTAAGGCTGAAACACATTATGGAAGGTGTTTAATGACATACTAAGGAATTTGGACTTCATTCTGTAGGTAATGGGGAAAATTAGATAACGTCTTTAAAAATTATTTTTAACTAAGGGATGACTTGTCTCTTATAGATAGAAATAACCAAAGCTGTGGGAGCTTTATTATTTTAAATAATAAAAGGCATATTCATAAAAATTAGAGGATGACAACTCTTGGGAAAAGAATTGCTTTGTATCTTATCATGAAAAGAATAGCAGGCTATGTCCTATATTTTCAAACCTATTTCATTGAAAACAAGCATCTAGAGGCTGCAGGCACATTTGTTGAGCTGATGAAGGAAGTAAAGGAAGTAAAAGAGTAAAAGAGGAACATTTCAAGTCCACAAGATTATGAGCTACCTGAAGGCAGACAATTTCATGTCTGAATCCTCAGAACCTAGTAGCATGCTCAGCATATCCTGTTAATATACAAGGACACTTAGGTATAGATTTTTTATGGATACCACTCATTGTGTATTATAGATTTTACTCTAATTTACTTTCCATGAACAAATACATCCAGAATTGGTTTTAACGTAGTTGATCCTATCTTGCTTATTTTCCTCAACACAAAGTAAAGGCATATTAGCACATCTGATTAATAAAGCTCCCTTTTGCTAGACCCTAATGACTGAATCTAGGAATCATTTCCCATACATATGCACCATATGGTTCTGTAACCCATTGGTGACAAGACATCTCCTGAGTGAGTGTGTGTGTGTGTGTGTGTGTGTGTGTGTTAATTGGTAAGATTGTATTCTTAATATTCACCTACTGCTCTCTGCTCTGGGATTTTAACTGTTTTAATTGTTTTTAATTAATACCACACAAAGTACACTAAAGTACATTAAACAAATTCTTCCTTCTAAATAAGTATGGGGAACATTTGTGAAATTCAGCTTTCATGCCTTACCTGTATATTCAAAGATGAAAAATAAACTTTCTCAACATCAGTGAAAGTTGCTGTTGAGATTTGGAAAAGGCCTTTGGCTAATTGTCAGCCAAAAGTATGTGATTTTTATCACTCAAAATTCAGCAAATAAATACCCTACTTCCTTTTGCTTTCTAACGCCTCTCCAGGGCAACATGAATTTTTTTCTAGACTCTACTTTGTAATGTACCAACCAAAAGGCAAAGCGACCTACTTACAATAGCTTCAGATTTCCAATTCCATTAGTGCTTTAGTAGCATATCTGAATCTTTGCAAAGTTGCAAAAGAATGAAGTTTGGCTTCAGGATTTTTGAATTGCCCCATGTGACAGTTTTCTCCAACTGCTTTTAGTTCCTGGTGTCCTCATTATAATTCTGGCTTCTCTGGAGAACCGTGACCCATGCAACAACCATCTTCTGTTCCTGATGGAAGCATCAAGAAAATTTCCGGAACAGTGTCCTTGACATCACTGAACAATTGAACCAATGTCTGTCACTGTAGTAGTAATACCCTACTTCCAGACAGTTTGTTTTATGAAAAAGAATAAGTCATTATTTTTTAAGCAATTGAGCTCAGTTTCTTTTATTTAGAGATGATAACTGTGCCAAATGACACAGACTTGTTGCCAGCAGAATAGTACAAGCAAGTGTAGGTGCTTTAATAGAAGACTCTAAGACATGAAAAATAGGCACAAGAAAGGGTTTCACCTATGGGCTTTTGCTCTACTTTGGTGAAAATAGTAGTCATATTATATAACAGCTGCAGCAGGAAAAAAAAGCACGTGTTCTGGCATATGAAGAACTAGGGTTGAATCCCAATTTTGACACATGCTGGCATGTAAACTTACATCAACATGAAGATGATTTTGGAGGTTTGAAATAGTGAATAGCCCTGCTGGTGGCTTGCTGTGCACATTGTATTTAGTGTTTTCAAGGCAGAATGCCCATATCCTCATTCTGGAATCCTAATTATATTCCATATTGCATTTTACCTCTTCTCCTCTTCAGGCCTATTTGTTAGCTTCTAGTCTGAGATTCATTCCTCACACATTTTGACATCTGCTGTCAATCACAGAAGGGAAACATCAAATTATATGTTGGGACCAAATGTGATAGGTTTCTCTGGTTCAAGAGAGTTAATTTATAAAAGTTCTAATAAAATACAGAGTTTATTTGAACTTGCCATTCCATGAATAGTAAGCAAATGTCTTTAAACAAAGTGTGACTTGGGACTGAGAGACATGAATCAAGCATGCTTAAATGTGAATGAAGGCTGATTAATGATCTTGCTTTGTTGGTTGTTGCCACTAATGTTTAGTTGCTTGTGTATGCTTTGTTCACATGATTCTCACATCCCTTGTTTTCATAAATATTTCATAAGATATTCAAAGGCAGGCCACGACCAGGTAATAACAAATGTGAGATGACACATTAGGAAGATACATGGACATTTTGAACATAAATTCTATAGCAAAGCTTGATTCACATCTTATGGTCACTCCAAAGAAATAACATTCACATGAGAGCCAGAGGGAAGATGGCGGCGTAGGAGGACGCTGGGCTCACCGCGCGTCCTGCTGATCAATTAGATTCCACCTACACCTGCCTAAATAACCCAGAAAACCGCCAGAGGATTAGCAGAACGGAGTCGCCGGAGCCAAGCGCAGACGAGAGGCCCACGGAAGAGGGTAGGAAGGGCGGCGAGGCGGTGCATGCTCCACGGACTGGCGGGAGGGAGCCAGGGCGGAGGGGCGGCTCGCCTGCCGAGCAGAGCTCCAGAGTCTGGCTTGAAAAAGCGGAGGGGCCTGACGGACTGTGTTCCAACAGCAAGCGCGACTTAGCGTCTGGGAGGTCATAAGTTAACAGCTCTGCTCGGAAAGCAGGAAGGCTGGAGGACAAAGGGAGGGAGAGCTGCTGAGCCCCGGACGACAGAGCTCAGTTTGGTGGGGAACAAAGGCGCTCGCCAGCGCCATCTCCCCCGCCCATCCCCCAGCCAAAATCCCAAAGAGAACCAGTTCCTGCCAGGGAACTTCCTCGCTCCGCGCAAACACCCAACTCTGTGCTTCTGCGGAGGAGCCAAACCTCCGGCAGCGGATCTGACTCCCTCCCGCTGCCACAGGGCCCCTCCTGAAGTGGATTACCTAAGGAGAAGCGAGCTAAGCCTGCCCCTCCTGCCCCTGTGCACCTTGCCTACCCACCCCAGCTAATACGCCAGATCCCCAGCATCACAAGCCTGGCAGTGTGCAAGTAGCCCAGACGGGCCACGCCACCCACCAGTGAATCCCGCCCCTAGGAGAGGGGAAGAGAAGGCACACACCAGTTTGACTGTGGCCCCAGCAGTGGGCTGGGGGCAGACATCAGGTCGGACTGCGGCCCCGCCCACCAACTCCAGTTATACACCACAGCACAGGGGAAGTGCCCTGCAGGTCCTCACCACGCCAGGGACTATCCAAAATGACCAAGCGGAAGAATTCCCCTCAGAAGAATCTCCAGGAAATAACAACAGCTAATGAGCTGATCAAAAAGGATTTAAATAATATAACAGAAAGTGAATTTAAAATAATAGTCATAAAATTAATCGCCGGGCTTGAAAACAGTATACAGGACAGCAGAGAATCCCTTGCAACAGAGATCAAGGGACTAAGGAACAGTCACGAGGAGCTGAAAAACGCTTTAAATGAAATGCAAAACAAAATCGAAACCACCACAGCTCGGATTGAAGAGGCAGAGGAGAGAATAGGTGAACTAGAAGATAAAGTTATGGAAAAAGAGGAAGCTGAGAGAAAGAGAGATAAAAAAAATCCAGGAGTATGAGGGGAAAATTAGAGAACTAAGTGATACACTAAAAAGAAATAATATACGCATAATTGGTATCCCAGAGGAGGAAGAGAGAGGGAAAGGTGCTGAAGGGGTACTTGAAGAAATAATAGCTGAGAACTTCCCTGAACTGGGGAAGGAAAAAGGCATTGAAATCCAAGAGGCACAGAGAACTCCCTCCAGACGGAACTTGAATCGATCTTCTGCACGACATATCATAGTGAAACTGGCAAAATACAAGGATAAAGAGAAAATTCTGAAAGCAGCAAGGGGTAAACGTGCCCTCACATATAAAGGGAGACCTATAAGACTCGTGACTGATCTCTCTTTTGAAACTTGGCAGGCCAGAAAGAATTGGCACGAGATTTTTAGTGTGCTAGACAGAAAAAATATGCAGCCGAGAATCCTTTATCCAGCAAGTCTGTCATTTAGAATAGAAGGAGAGATAAAGGTCTTCCCAAACAAACAAAAACTGAAGGAATTTGTCACCACTAAACCAGCCCTACAAGAGATCCTAAGGGGGACCCTGTGAGACAAAATACCAGAGACATCACTACAAGCATAAAACATACAGACATCACAATGACTCTAAACCCGTATCTTTCTATAATAACACTGAATGTAAATGGATTAAATGCGCCAACGAAAAGACATAGGGTATCAGAATGGATAAAAAAACAAGACCCATCTATTTGCTGTCTACAAGAGACTCATTTTAGACCTGAGGACACCTTTAGATTGAGAGTGAGGGGATGGAGAACTATTTATCATGCTACTGGAAGCCAAAAGAAAGCTGGAGTAGCCATACTTATATCAGACAAACTAGACTTTAAATTAAAGGCTGTAACAAGAGATGAAGAAGGACATTATATAATAGTTACAGGGTCTATCCATCAGGAAGAGCTAACAATTATAAATGTCTATGCGCCGAATACCGGAGCCCCCAAATATATAAAACAACTACTCATAAACATAAGCAACCTTATTGATAAGAATGTGGTAATTGCAGGGGACTTTAACACTCCACTTACAGAAATGGATAGATCATCTAGACACACGCTCAATAAAGAAACAAGGGCCCTGAATGAGACATTGGATCAGATGGACTTGACAGATATATTTAGAACTCTGCATCCCAAAGCAACAGAATATACTTTCTTCTCGAGTGCACATGGAACATTCTCCAAGATAGATCATATACTGGGTCACAAAACAGCCCTTCATAAGTTTACCAGAATTGAAATTATACCATGCATACTTTCAGACCACAATGCTATGAAGCTTGAAATCAACCACAGAAAAAAGTCTGGAAAACCTCCAAGAGCATGGAGGTTAAAGAACACCCTACTAATGAATGAGTGGGTCAACCAGGCAATTAGAGAAGAAATTAAAAAATATATGGAAACAAACGAAAATGAAAATACAACAATCCAAACGCTTTGGGACGCGGCGAAGGCAGTCCTGAGAGGAAAATACATTGCAATCCAGGCCTATCTCAAGAAACAAGAAAAATCTCAAATACAAAATCTAACAGCACACCTAAAGGAAATAGAAGCAGAACAGCAAAGGCAGCCTAAATCCAGCAGAAGAAGAGAAATAATAAAGATCAGAGCAGAAATAAACAATATAGAGTCTAAAAAAACTGTAGAGCAGATCAACGAAACCAAGAGTTGGTTTTTTGAAAAAATAAACAAAATTGACAAACCTCTAGCAAGGCTTCTCAAAAAGAAAAGGGAGATGACCCAAATAGATAAAATCATGAATGAAAATGGAATTATTACAACCAATCCCTCAGAGATACAAACAATTATCAGGGAATACTATGAAAAATTATATGCCAACAAATTGGACAACCTGGAAGAAATGGACAAATTCCTGAACACCCACACTCTTCCAAAACTCAATCAGGAGGAAAGAGAAAGCTTGAACAGACCCATAACCAGCGAAGTAATTGAATCGGTTATCAAAAATCTCCCAACAAATAAGAGTCCAGGACCAGATGGCTTCCCAGGGGAGTTCTACCAGACGTTTAAAGCAGAGATAATACCTATCCTTCTCAAGCTATTCCAAGAAATAGAAAGGGAAGGAAAACTTCCAGACTCATTCTATGAAGCCAGTATTCCTTTGATTCCTAAACCAGACAGAGACCCAGTAAAAAAAGAGAACTACCGGCCAATATCCCTGATGAATATGGATGCAAAAATTCTCAATAAGATACTAGCAAATCGAATTCAACGGCATATAAAAAGAATTATTCACCATGATCAAGTGGGATTCATCCCTGGGATGCAGGGCTGGTTCAACATTCGCAAATCAATCAACGTGATACACCACATTAACAAAAAAAAAGAGAAGAACCATATGATCCTGTCAATCGATGCCGAAAAGGCCTTTGACAAAATCCAGCACCCTTTCTTAATAAAAACCCTTGAGAAAGTCGGGATAGAAGGAACATACTTAAAGATCATAAAAGCCATTTATGAGAAGCCCACAGCTAACATCATCCTCAATGGGGAAAAACTGAGAGCTTTTTCCCTGAGATCAGGAACACAACAGGGATGCCCACTCTCACCGCTGTTGTTTAATATAGTGCTGGAAGTTCTAGCATCAGCAATCAGACAACAAAAGGAAATCAAAGGCATCAAAATTGGCAAAGATGAAGTCAAGCTTTCGCTTTTTGCAGATGACATGATATTATACATGGAAAATCCGATAGACTCCACCAAAAGTCTGCTAGAATTGATACATGAATTCAGCAAAGTCGCAGGATACAAAATCAATGTACAGAAATCAGTTGCATTCTTATACACTAACAATGAAGCAACAGAAAGACAAATAAAGAAACTGATCCCATTCACAATTGCACCAAGAAGCATAAAATACCTAGGAATAAATCTAACCAAAGATGTAAAGGATCTGTATGCTGAAAACTATAGAAAGCTTATGAAGGAAATGGAAGAAGATTTAAAGAAATGGAAAGACATTCCCTGCTCATGGATTGGAAAAATAAATATTGTCAAAATGTCAATACTACCCAAAGCGATCTACACATTCAATGCAATCCCAATCAAAATTGCACCAGCATTCTTCTCGAAACTAGAACAAGCAATCCTAAAATTCATATGGAACCACAAAAGGCCCCGAATAGCCAAAGGAATTTTGAAGAAGAAGACCAAAGCAGGAGGCATCACAATCCCAGACTTTAGCCTCTACTACAAAGCTGTCATCATCAAGACAGCATGGTATTGGCACAAAAACAGACACATAGACCAATGGAATAGAATAGAAACCCCAGAACTAGACCCACAAATGTATGGCCAACTCATCTTTGACAAAGCAGGAAAGAACATCCAATGGAAAAAAGACAGCCTCTTTAACAAATGGTGCTGGGAGAACTGGACAGCAACATGCAGAAGGTTGAAACTAGACCACTTCCTCACACCATTCACAAAAATAAACTCGAAATGGATAAAGGACCTGAATGTGAGACAGGAAACCATCAAAACCTTAGAGGAGAAAGCAGGAAAAGACCTCTCTGACCTCAGCCGTAGCAATCTCTTACTCGACACATCCCCAAAGGCAAGGGAATTAAAAGCAAAAGTGAATTACTGGGACCTTATGAAGATAAAAAGCTTCTGCACAGCAAAGGAAACAACCAACAAAACTAAAAGGCAACCAACGGAATGGGAAAAGATATTTGCAAATGACATATCGGACAAAGGGCTAGTATCCAGAATCTATAAAGAGCTCACCAAACTCCACACCCGAAAAACAAATAACCCAGTGAAGAAATGGGCAGAAAACATGAATAGACACTTCTCTAAAGAAGACATCCGGATGGCCAACAGGCACATGAAAAGATGTTCAGCGTCGCTCCTTATCAGGGAAATACAAATCAAAACCACACTCAGGTATCACCTCACGCCAGTCAGAGTGGCCAAAATGAACAAATCAGGGGACTATAGATGCTGGAGAGGATGTGGAGAAACGGGAACCCTCTTGCACTGTTGGTGGGAATGCAAATTGGTGCAACCGCTCTGGAAAGCAGTGTGGAGGTTCCTCATAAAATTAAAAATAGACCTACCCTATGACCCAGCAATAGCACTGCTAGGAATTTATCCAAGGGATACAGGAGTACTGATGCATAGGGGCACTTGTACCCCAATGTTCATAGCAGCACTCTCAACAATAGCCAAATTATGGAAAGAGCCTAAATGTCCATCAACTGATGAATGGATAAAGAAATTGTGGTTTATATACACAATGGAATACTACGTGGCAATGAGAAAAAATGAAATATGGCCTTTTGTAGCAACGTGGATGGAACTGGAGAGTGTGATGCTAAGTGAAATAAGACGTACAGAGAAAGACAGATACCATATGGTTTCACTCTTATGTGGATCCTGAGAAACTTGGCAGGAACCCATGGGGGAGGGGGAGGAAAAAAGAAAAAAAAAGAGGTTAGAGTGGGAGAGAGCCAAAGCTTAAGAGACTGTTAAAAACTGAGAACAAACTGAGGGTTGATGGGGGGTGGGAGGGAGGAGAGGGTGGGTGATGGGTATTGAGGAGGGCACCTTTTGGGATGAGCACTGGGTGTTGTATGGAAACCAATTTGACAATAAATTTCATATAAAAAAAAAAAAAGAAATAACATTCACAGAGAAGTATGAGTCTACAATTAACATGGACACCTTAAATTAGTAGACAATTCTCAGTGGAAAAGGAAGAGAATAGCAACTCCATTTTTTCCAGACTTTCTGCATACTCTCCACTATTTAAAAAAATGTATTTAGGGGTGCCTGGGTGGCTTAATTGGTTAAGCATCTAACTCTTGGTTTCGGCTCAGGTCATGATCTCACGGTTCATGGGTTCAAGCCTTACAGCTCTGTGCTGGCAGTGCGGAGCCTGCTTGGGATTCTCTCTCTCTCTCTCTCTCTCTCTCTCTCTCTCTGCCCCTACCCTGAGCATGTGCTTGCACTCTCTCTCTCTCAAAATAAATAAATAAACTTAAAAATATTTTTAAAATTGTATTTAAATTCTAGTTAGTTAACATACAGTGCAATATTGGTTTTAGGACTAGAATTCAGTGATTCATCACTTACATACATACTTACATACAATACCCAGTGTTCATCACAAGTGCCCTCCTTAGTATCCCATCACTCATCTAGCCCATCCCTCACCCACCTCCCTATTCCCTACTCTTAAGTGTCTAGAAGTTTTATTTCAAGTGTTAAAAAAAAAGGACCAAGTTTCATGCACAGTGCGTACTTAATTATCCTCCTTTGGGTAGCATATATTGTATTTTTAGCCACAGGACTGGTCCTTGGTAAAATTTTCAAGTTTCCAAATTAAATGATCTCCCATTTACCTTTTGGTTTCTTGTTCTCTCCTTTGGCCCACCCCCCTCTAATGATACTCGTAGAGTTCACACTGATGTCTTCACTGTAGAATTGGTCTTTTCTTTCATTTATCCTCAATCCAACTCCACCCTATACTTCAGAATCCGATTTACCTGGGTATTACCTCTGAATTACTTGGCATCAGCTTCCTGAGAAACTATAGGAGGTGCAAATGTCAATTACCAACATTGGTTTTGTGTGTTTAGTTTCCTATATAGCCTGTGTACATTTTGGCTGGGGCTTTCAGAGCCTTAACTCAAAGTATTGATTACTGAGAAAATTCCAAATTCCAAGTACTATGAGGCATCTAATGGGGAGAGATTGTTTTTTTTAATTTTTTTATGTCTTTTATTTTATTTACAGAGAGAGAGAGCGCGCAAGTGAGTGGGGGAGGGGCAGAGAGAGAGAGAGACACAAATCTGAAGCAGGCTCCAGGCTCTGAGCTGACAGCACAGAGCCTGATGTGGGGCTCGAATCCACAGACTGTCTGTCAGATCATGACCTGAGCCAACATCAGACGCTTAACCGACTGAACCACCCAGGTGCCCCTAATGGGGGGAGATTTTTCAACAGGAGTGTGTTTTCTGGCATCCTTAAAATCACACCATGTAGTCATTGCCTAATTTACCTACACATAAAACTGACCCAACCGAGCAGCAATCTCCTCGAAGCAATCAAGAAGCTGAGATGTTCAGAGGAATGTCTTCTTAAGAGCTTACCTTTCTTAACACGGTGAAATAATACTGATTACTGTAGTTATTTTTATGATTTTTTTCCCTCGAACCACAAAATAGGGATTCAAAAGATGCTTCTTTCTGTTGGACATTACCTTGGCCAACTATATTTGATATTCCTCTTTATTTAAATAAAAATTGTTGAGTCATGCAGCCATTAATGGCTAAGTAAATTGAAATCTAGCTCTCTAAAATTTATTTCTTCCTCTCAGGATCCCCCAGTACTTGTTCATTAATTCAAAGAGGCATTTATTAAACATGCCCTGTTATGTGATGAAAACTATGTGAAATCTAGGTACAAAGTGATGACTCACAGTTGCTAGTCTTAACAAGGAGTTCACAGTATAATGAGGAAGATTCTCAAGTAATAAACACATAATGAAGTAGAGAGTGGTAACTTATCTGGTTGGAGTACATAAGGCTTTGCTATGGGAGATCAGAGACAGTAAGCTGAGCTTCTGGCAGCTGGCCTTACCAAAATTGGGAATGCAGAGTGCTGTGACAGGGTAAGAGATTAGAGACAGTAAAGTGTAACAGCAAAAGCACAACTGCTTTTGAAATGAGATAGACCTATATTATACAATCTGTTTGAGTCCTTAGTTTAATTGTCTGTACAAGCATGTCCTGCATGACGTTAATTTTTTTTCATAAGTGTTTATTTATTTTTGAGAGACAGAGTATAAATGGGGAAGGGGCAGAGAGAGAGAGAGAGGGAGACATAGACTCTGACGCAGGCTCCAGGCTCTGAACTGTCAGGACAGAGCCCAATGCAGGGCTGGTGAGATCATGACCTAAGCCAAAGTTGGATGCTTAACTGACTGAGCCACCCACATACCCCCTGCATGAAATTTTAAAATGAGGATTGTAAATGATTTAAAAGGGGTTACTAATTTAGAATTTTCATGTCTTTCAAAACATGCCTCAGACATAAGTCCTAGATTTGGGGGAATCTTCCAAGGAGTTACTGTGGCCCACTTTCTGCTATAATTTTCTCATGATTATAATCATACTAAAGAACTGACAGTCTTACACTTTTACTCTGAGGAGATAGGACTATAGGAAAAGAAATGAATAAAAAAATACTTGAGTTTGTTAGAAGGGGTATTAACTCGTCCTTCCATAAGAATAAAGCATGTCTCAGATTCAGTAACTTTTAAATCTCTTTGAAAAGGTTACCATTTTGGTTTTAGAGATTTGAGAGATAACCCTTATTCATCAAAGACTCCATTCTTTGCAATGTATAACATTTGTAATAACTCCACCTTCATTTAACAATGATGTAGAAATGTTCTTAGTGGGTATGTATTTCGGTATGAAAATGTATAAATTAGAGTTATTTCTATTAGCAATAACATATGGAGACATTTGTAGATAAAGATATAGGTAGATGCAGATAACATTTGGTAATAAAAGACATTACCAAAATTGGTACATTTACATTAAAGATGAAGATAGTTCTTAGAGGGAAATTATCAGGAATACTTAGTTGTTGAGTGCCATAGCAAAAACTCAGAATACTGATAATCTTGTCAGGCTATCTCTGGGGGCAAATAGGGATGTAAGGGCCTTTCTCTAGACAGAGAGTCTGATAGTTGGGAAATAGTTCAGATCCTGACTATGGGTATATCTAATTGAATGGATAAAAGTTTCCAGTAAACCACTTAAGTGGAATAGTTTTAAGGATTGCTTTTTCATTGGAGTTTTACCTGACTACATATCAAAAGAGTTGGTTGGAACTTTTCTTTCCTGTGTAGATGACACCTTTATCTTCAACATTAAGTGAGCCAGTGGAGAGTTGATCAAATAACCATATATTTCTCCCTTCTTATCTGTCTGTGATTCTCTGGGTTCAATAGGTAGGAAAGAGGGAGGGACAATAAAGCACTTGTTCAATCAAATGACAAACTTCCACTTTTGTAGTTATTACTATTACTAGCTTTAGACTGAAACTGTCTGCCATGAACTTCAGCTAAGAGACTTTGATTTGGTGTTTGAAATTTACCTGCAGTGCAGTACTAAATTAAGTTGTGTATGTGTGTTCTGTTGGTGGTGGCGGTATTAGTGGTAAAAGGAAAGGGACAACAAAGGGAGGAGCCAGCAAGGAGTTGCACTTGCCACTATAATGTGCACTAGTCCCTGAAAAAGGCAACTTAAATAATGTTCTGTGAACACAATGAAGACTACACATACCAATGACCTGTGGAGCACATGAGGAAGAAGTCTGTGGGGTCTATGATGACTTCTGGGCATTGTTAATAAAACAAAATGTGACTGAATTTATAACTCTAAACTCACTGGTAATATCGAGACTTACCAAATGCCAAAGATGACAAAAGAACAATCAGAACCTCCAAATCTTTTGCACGACCAATATATACTTATCCCTGCCACTAGAATAAAAACTCAAACTCACCCTACTGAAAGTGGAATGGGAGAGCTGCCTTTGAGGAAATATCTGTGGTCCTCAAATATTTTCAGGGCCACTGAAAAGTTTCTGGTAATGTAGCTATCAATACAAGTAAGGGAGGTGATTTTACATAGAATTGTAGGAATGAAAAGGTATCAATGTTCACTACTCCAAACTCCACTCAGGTTGAGTTCTCATATTATCCTCTAAACAATCAACAAAATTGTTTTTCTTTATCAAAGAGGGTAACATTTTAGTTTTTAACTTAGCCTTCTATTCCTATGGCAGTTAAATGCTGTGATTTTTATAATAGGTTAAAATACCTCAGGACACATAGTGTGAAATTATGTATATGTTACCCAGGTTATAGTTAGATTTGGGGGGGGGAATTGATTGTTCAAATTCAAAATCGTTTAGAAAAACAAAGTTTCTATGTTTTCTTTTTATTAGGTCTTTGATTACATAAAGTTGAATCTTAATATTAAAAGACCTAAATTTTATTAACAACTATGCAACCCTCTGCATTTGCCTTTAGAATCTTTTATTGACATGTTGGCCAACTAGATATTTAGGAAGTTTTGTAATGATCTTGTAATCTCATCTAAACATGTGCTTTATTTTTTTTTTTTAAAAAAACATACAGTGTAAAGTTGGTTTCAGGTATACAATATAGTGTTTGAACACTTCAATAAAATACCCAGTGCTCATAGAAATGTAAAAATCTAAAATGATCAGATTTGGGAAAGATTAACCCTCACTCCAGGGGTTGTCAAGTAGCTTCTCTTAGAAAGGCTAGACTTCAGAGCCAGATTTTTCAAGTGCTTCTGTTATTCTATTTCTATCACACCTGAGGCTTTTGCTAATTGTCATACAGAATGTCAGAAATAGTCTTCTATTGGTGAAATTCATTGCTTGTTAATTACCATGATGGATTGTTAGAAATGGGCTATTGCTAGAGAAATGAAAGGTATTTGAGATAAAGGTATGAATATTGGATAAATTATTTTAGCTTTTCTTTTCAGATTTGATGAAAGTGTTTTAGAGTCCGATGAGGCATTCCTGTTAAGTGGATCCCAAACAGTTTGAACAACCACTGATCTAAGTTCTAGAGAATATCTAGTTGCTTGATGTTGACTATAGACAAACACCCTTTTAGAATAGTGTTGTATCTGCCGTGAGCTTCCTTTCAGGCAAGGTAATGTTAGGAGCACCTAAAATGACAGAGAGCTAAGCCTTTATAGAGCTTATAGAGCAGAGTTATGATCAGTTTCTGCCTGCTTGCTAAAGAACGTTTAATTAATGTATGTGTGACATAATTTGATCTTATACTTGCTTTTATTATAACCTGGCAGTGAGGTTTGGGGAAACTAAGTAAACCTTACTCACCTCAAACTTCCTTAGTGACAACCCTTATCTACAGAAAAGAGTTGTGTGTGATCAAATTGGCTTAAGTCAGTTTGCAATAAAAAGTTTTTCTGTAGCTGTGTTGGGTAATAACTCTGTGAAGCAAAAGCTTCACAAAGAGAGATGAGTCCCAGGTAGGTGTTTTATTTCTGACCCCAGTCTCTTTTTTTTTTTTTTACAATTGTTGACTTAATGCCTTTAGGGCTGGCCTGTCAGAGGAAGATCAAAGCTCAGGTTCTTATATGAAGTGAAAAAAAAAATCCTGCCTTGCTGTATGTATCCTTAATTAAAGCCTTTGAGAAAGATGGATGTAAGGATTAAGTAGAGGTTTTTATTTTGTTTTTTAGTCCAGGAACATGCTAAATGTAACAGATTTTCTAGTGCTTTGTTCTCTGTCTGATATAAAACAGAAAAATAACATTCATAAAAAGAAAGAAAGTAGATATCTGCCTTTGATTTCTAGGAGAAAAGAGTGTATGTGAAAGGGGAGGTTGGATGGAAAACTAAACGAAGAAAGGCCTGAGGAGTGAGAATTGTCCTCTTCATATACTTACTGCAGGGCCATTTTCTGGCTTGTGAAGCATAAAACAATGGCTTATCAGAAGATAGTACTCTTATTTCTTTCTCTTTCTCTCTCTCTCTCTCTCTCTCTCTCTCTCTCGTTCTTAACAGTCAGATTGTAAAACAACTGTAATCAATAAAAAGGAACACAGGGACTAGTAGACCAAGTTAGTCTGGAATATACCAAGACCAAAGCTTCAGAGAGTAACTTCAGAGAAGTAGGTGTCTAGAGAATTTTAAGAAAAACCTTGTAGATCCTGAATAACCCAATTAATTCAATGAAAAGTAAGAAGTAGAAAAAAAAAAAAAGGAAACCTTTAGGATTGCTCATCTCTGTCTCTGAATAAAGACACACTCTCCCTTGCAAGTCCAAATCTGGACTCAATCCCTCTATGAGTATCGCCTGATTAGCACTGAACTATTGCTGCCTCTACCCTTTATTCCCTACTACCACCATGCTCAATTGTTTGTATTCTAGACTCTTAAGCCCCTGTATTTGCATTTCCTTTCAGCTGCATTAGTTTGCATTTGTTAGTATACTTTAAGTTTTCCGAATATTGTTAAATTTTCTCCCCAAATTGGACAGTGAGCTACCACCTCTGAGTACTATGTTGTTTCTATTTTATTATGAAAGAGTCTATAATAGTCTCTAATTTTACTGCTTTAGAATAGAATGCCAAAATATTAATTATGATTATTTAAATAGCCTGGGATAGATAATTTTATCTGAGAGTAATTAGGAATAAAACTGAGATAAAAGATGAGGCAGTGTTGATAATGCTGATATAAACATTGGGGTGCATGTACCCCTTCGATTCTGTATTTTTGTATACTTTGGGTAAATGCCTACTAATGCAATTGCTGGATCATAGGGTAGTTCTATTTTTAACTTTTTAAGGAACCTCCATACTGTTCTCTAAAGTGGCTGCACCAGTTTGCATTCCCACCAACAGTTCAAGAGTGTTTCCTTTCTCTGAATCCTCTGCAACACTTATTGTTTCATGTGTTCTTAATTAAGCCATTCTGACAGGTGTTAGGTGGTATCTCATTGTGGTTTTGATTTGTGTTTCCCTGATGATGAGTAATGTTGAGCATCTTTTCATGTGTCTGTTAGCCATCCGGATGTCTTCTTTGGAAAAGTGTATAATTCATGTCTTCTGCGCATTTCTTCACTGGGTTATTTGTTTTTTGGGTGTTGAGTTTGATAAGTTCTTTATAGATTTTGGATACTAACCCTTTATCAGATATGTTGTTTGTAAATATCTTCTCAGAAAGACAAATACTGTATGATTTCACTCATATGTGGAATTTAAGAAAAAAACAGATGAATATACGGGAAGGGGGAAAAGGAGAAGAGAGAGAAACCACAAGAGACTCCCAACAATAGAGAACAGACTGAGGGTTGATGGAGAGAGGTGGGTGGGAGATGGGCTAGATGGGTGATGGGTATTAAAGAGGGCACTCTGATGAGCACTGGGTGTTGTAAGTGATGAATCACTATTTCTACTCCTGAAACCAATATTGTACTATATGTTAACTACTAAAATTTAAATAACAATTAAAAATGAAAACACATACTGCACCCCCTGTCAAAAGAAAGAAGACGTGGTGGCTGAATTGTAGCTCTCTGATCTCCAAGTGGCTTTTTTGTTTTTCTGCCCCCAGAGGAAGTTAAAACAAACAAACAACAAACAAACAAACAAACAAACAGATGGAGGAAAGGAGAAGAGGAGAGATGGAAGAGAGAGAGAGAAAGAGAAAGGGAGAGGAAAAGGGACAGAGAGCGGGTGGAACAAATTGGTTCTGGTTTGCTTGGCAAAAGAGAGTAGGAGACTCCCATCCAGAACATTTCTGCATAACTTTTGAAAGCAATGGTAGATAAGTAAAGATTAAGTATAGTTCTCATGGAACAATCCCGTTTTGGAACAGCTTGTTCAACAGCATTATCTATGTGTAAAGCCATTAAATAGGTTATTGACTTGCACTATTTGTCCCAGTTGGGCATCTCCAATTTATTGAGGATCTTGTCCTCCCCACCTGCCCTTTAAGCCCTCCTAAATCCATGTTCGATGAGTTGTGATGATCTGGCCTTTACATATGCTGGCTCTTATTTGACAGTTCAAATAACTTTCTTCTGGGCACTATCTCCACCCACTCTTCATCTTATGCTTCACCTTCATAGCACTGATAAATCTAGTGTCCTTTTCTCCCATATTAGTTGTTAATAGAGATAAATTTATGTCCTTATTTCAAGACTATCACATTTTATAATTTTCATACAAAATAATTTTCATTTATAAGCATTATTTTCATAACATTTATAAGTCAAAGGTGAGGCCATTCCTTGGTGCCATGGGGTAGTGGATGAGGAAGCATCTTCTTGCCTCTCATTTTATTCTTGATAACAAAGGTGCTTTGTGCCTCTGCCATAGTGTGAACTGATTGATTATAGTAGAAAAACCGTTCCTATAAACTCCCTACTAAGCTGATTTGAGTTTTGTTCCTCAAACATTGCTTCCAATGATGAAGATAGGGACATGGAAACAGGCTCTATGAGAAATTCCTTGGCATAACTGTTTGTCGATATATTGTTAGGACATAGGTAAGAATCTTTGTATGAACAAAATAGTCAGTTGTCTGAAAATAAACTTTACAGTCAAGCTATGTTAGAAAGATTTCAGAAATTATTAGCATGATACCTACAAAAGGAGAGAAGATGCCAAAATGAAAGGAAGTCCTATTTTCTATTTGCAAAGCATGCTGCTTACATGTAAAACAACAGGATATTTGAGGGCATAATTTATTGGAAATGTAAATATATCAACATTATAGTCTCAATGCTATTGATGCATACTTATTGGACATCTGTTTTATGCTTGCTTTAATTGCATGTTGCTCCCTGGTACATTATTATTTTATTGTTTATACATAGATAACAGCCTGTGTTTGCAGCATATCAATACATTTCCTTTTCATATTTTTAGAATTGTATTGTGCCACAAGATCTTATCAGATAAATATTTAACATTTATTAACTTGTATCTTAGCATTTGCAACCATTTATACAGAGATTGTGCAGAAGGTTACTTTTCCCTTATATATGGAAAATAAAAAAGATTTTCTAAGCAAATGAATACAGGAACGGAGATTAGAAAGGGACTATTTATACTGCCTCGTAAAATGTTTCTTTAGAAAAAATTTGAAGTACTTATTTGCAATCAAAACTTCGTGTACCTCTCATAATGAACTTTTATCTGTACATTGAAGCAAATTCCCTAGGAAATGACTATGCAATACTATTATAGGCTCATTTATGTTATTATGTTTATTTGAAATAATGGTACTACATTTGTCTCAAAATATTTGTTAATGCACACTGGCCATTCAAATCTATTTTACTGTAGTAAGCTTCATTGTAAAGAACCATTCAAGTTTATTTTACTGTAGTAAGCTCCATTGCAAAGAATAATTGATCAGGAGTCATATAACCTGATTTCCAATCATAGCTGTGCCCATTAACAACTACATGACTTTAGATAAGTCATATAACATCACTAGTCCTTTGCTTTCCAATTTGGAAAAATGAGGAAGTTCTCCTTTGACTCTAAAATGCAATGATTCTATACACTATTGTATGCCAAGTACACTTCAATTTAAAAAAATATACATAAATACAAAAATAAAACTGCTCTTCTAGTTTGTCATAAAAATAAATAAAATGCAATGATTCTATAAAATTGCCTGACTTAATCATAATTTATATTTTTATAATATTTTGTATATAGAAAAGGTATTAACATATTGAACAAAAACCACCTCTAAGTATTTGCTCCACCTTTAAATGTCCATTAGCTGGTTGGATTAGAGATGGACACCTGGCCAAAGACAGCCAGTATTCTCTTGCTCTCTTTCTTCCTCTCCTCTCCTCTCCTCTCCTCTCCTCTCCTCTCCTCTCTTTATTCTCTTCCCTTCTCCCTTGACCCCTTTTCTTTCCTTTATATATATTTTTTAACTTGGACCTGAGGCAAGGGAACAAAAAGCCACTTAGAGATTAGACAGCTACCACTCAAAGTCACTGACTTTTCTTTAATCTGTTTTGTTTCTAATTACTCTCAGAGTAAAATTATCTCTCCCAGTCTGTTTAAGTACTCTTAATTAATATTCTGATATTGTATTTCAAAGCAGTCAAATCTTGGTACCCGAGATAATGAACACACTCCCTTAGAATTTAGAATTGAAGCACTTAGAGAATAAGACAAACAAAGGGTGCTTAAAGAAAAAGACCATATGAAATTTTGGCCAGAGTCAACTCCAAGACAAGTCTAATTACCATAGTGAGGCTGCAAGTATGGAAGATTAGAGATCCTGAGTAAAAAGAGAAAAGTCTGTAAAGAAAAATAGGAGAATGAAGTATATGCACAGATATAAATAAAGATGAGGGAACATAGGAACCATGAGAGATAGGAAAAGTAGTTTCAGTTCCTGACTTTCCAGTTTCATTCCCACCTGGCTAGATAGTATTTTGGGTTCAATCCTTGGATGTCTTTAAGATTCCCTGTTATATTCCTACAATAAGCCTATCTTGACTTATACTACTCTGATTATAAGAAGATTATAAAATTAATCACCAATTAATTTTTTAATGTTATGTGTTACTAAGACAGTGAGTGCTATGGGAGAAGCAAAACTAAAAATGAAGTTTAAGACATTGTCCTTTTATTTTTTATTTTTTTAATTTTTTTTTCAACGTTTATTTATTTTTGGGACAGAGATAGACAGAGCATGAACGGGGGAGGGGCAGAGAGAGAGGGAGACACAGAATCGGAAACAGGCTCCAGGCTCCGAGCCATCAGCCCAGAGCCTGACGCGGGGCTCGAACTCACGGACCGCGAGATCGTGACCTGGCTGAAGTCGGATGCTTAACCGACTGCGCCACCCAGGCGCCCCGACATTGTCCTTTTAAATAGAATCTGGGAGGTAAGAACACTAACACTTAGAAAAGAGTGAATAATATTTGCCAATATTTTGTTTAGATATCTGAAAATATGATACACATGTTTCAGTCATTATAGCCTATATGTGCTTATAACTGTTATGCTGTGAATAAGGGTAAGTTATGAAAACGTGTACAGGATGATATATTAGCTGTAAATTGTTCTGGGTGGGTGTTGCTTGGAAGATTAGTTGTCATCTCTTTTCATTCATAATTTAGTCACTGGGATTAGTACCTGAGGGAGGAAATCATACATCTTTTAATCCTAGCACCCCTACTTCATATAGAAGTCAAGACGTTAATTTTTTTCATGACCCAAGCTGGATGTATTACAAATAGGGAAACCTGAATTGACCCTATAATGCCATGAGAAATATTTTCAGTCAGTATCTTTTCTAAACTACTTTTGTAAAGTATGTACTGTTTGTTGTCTATGGCCACTGAAATTTCAATACAGTTTGCTTAGTGATCAGCTAATGAATGGACAGAGATTTCCTTAAAAGCCTGGAACCAATGAGTCCCCCAGTCTTAGCCAAGAGTGTGTCTGCTGAGACATACTTTTAATACTTAGGCAGGCAGTTCACAACTCTGCTTCAGCCTTCACTTCCTGATTGTGCAGACTCAAGGTCAGCCTGATGTGAAAGCATCAGACCTTCTTCAGTTTTTCTTAGGCATGTGTACAGCCCTAGGCATGTGCCTTCTTTGTGCTTAGAAATATGTCTGGGCTTTCAAACCCCGCTATGGACATCTCATTCCCCAACTTATCCTTTTAAGCTTTTGGGTTAGGCTAGTGTTTCCTCCATTTCTTATTTATTACTTTGAGCAGCAGTGATGTTCAACAATTGCCTCTGATGATTTATTCCAACAAATTCCCCCGGGAAAAAAGTCTAGTCACACTGGGCAAGCTCCAAATCAAGTCAAATAACGGCAGAATTGTGAGTGGTGTCTTTTAGGGAACCACCAAATCAAATAATGACAATTATCTGGTTATTTGTATTTGAATGAAAATGTCCCCATTCTGTTCCCTCCAGTTGTTGCCAGGCCGCTGGTTTTCACCATGATTGTGCTTGTTGTTTTCAAGGGTAACATAGAATTCCAGAGAAGTTTATAAGAATAAGGTTATTTAAAAACACTACAAAGCTTGATGTTCTTGTTGAGATTCAACCATTTTTCTCGAATAAATACTCCTCAGATTGCTGCTAGCCTCTGGTTAATTTCCAGAGTTCTGAAATTCTGGTTCCGGGGTGTGTGTGTGTGTGTTCTCATTGCTTTTATGAAAGAGAATTTTTAGAGGCCCATACTTTGCAGTTTTCACTGATGTCACCTCCTCTCCTTTTTCTTTCACTCCATTTTCCCTCACCCAGAGAAAACTTTTCTCTGTTTCAGCCTGCATGTATCCAACCTGATCAACCCCACTGCCCCCAAGTTTATTTCACCTTAGTTCAAGTGACAAGTCTATTTGAAAACAAAATCTTACATTTCCCATTCCAAATTCTAGAGAGACATAATCTGATTGCTGAAACTTTTGTGCAGTTATACCTGATTTAATTAAGTTGGTTAGGATGATAGTAACATACAATATTACACCTGATTTAATTAAATGTGGTTAGGATGATAGTATCATAAAACAATAGCATGGAATGGAAGGCATATCTCTAAGAATAGGGATTTATTTGGGCTTGTTAGAAACATCAAGTGGTATCTATTAGATAATTGTATTCCTAGAACTAGCAGAGAATAGTTAATATATTGTGAAATTATGAGTAAATGAAGCACAAAGGTAAATATTAGAGCATTTTTAGTTATCAATACAAAATTATTATTATGAACTTAGAAGAAACAAAAAAATAATAAAAAGGGAAGAATCACTTTCATTCTTACTATTCAGAGATGGCCATTGTTAACCTGATACTTATCCTTCTAGTTGCACAGAAATATATTATGAAAACTCTCCCATATCATTAAATGTCCTTCTAAAATATGAGAATTTAAGTTTTCATTGTATAATTCCAATATTTTCTAGGCCTCAGTAGTCCATGGTTACTAATGGGTTCACCTTAACCATTACAACAAATTTTATTCGTTATTTTCTGTACATATTTAACATAGACATTCCAATATACACAAAATCTTTGCTACTTCCCTAGGAATTGCTTCATCTACAACTATGAACATTATTTTACATAAACCATTGTGTAAACATTTATATGCTTAGAATTAATTCATGGGAGAAATTTTCTGTACTAGTTGGTCAGAGTATGAATATGTTTGATGCTTTTGATATACCTTCTCTAATTGCTTCATAGACTTGATTTTTAAAGCTTTTTTTTGTGATAAGATTTTCTAAAATCTGGTAGGAGAAACTCTTCCACATGTCTAAAATCATTCTTGCATTAACTTAAGTAAACCATTTTCCTAAATATTATACTGTTACTTGAAAAATCTAAATTCACTATGACAAATTGTGTACCTTCAAACACTATTTTGTCAAGTAAAGAACGATAAATTTTCAATTGTTACATAATATTTTTTTCATTAATTTACTGTATATTTTCAACATATTTAATGATGATTTTATAATCTGTTTAAAGAAACTTTGCATTCATGAGTAAAGATACCCCTTATCATATTGCAGCTACTGAAGGAAAGTTACTGAACTCTCTGTAAGTATAGAGATGGCTATATACTACCTCTTAATGATTGCATCTTCTCTGGGTGTAAGCTCTTAGGAAAAGCTTTTAGTCCAATTTTAGTCTTCTATTTCCAAGGCAATGTTCATTCAATTTATGCTGCGGCATATTCAGAAAGTCAATTTATCAAGAATCTCTGATCTTAGGCAATAATTACACTATGTTCTCCAGAGTTACATGTCTCTCATTGGTTGCTTATTTACACTGGCAAGTCTGTGTTTTTCTTTCTTGGGTTTTCTTGTTTTATTTTATAAATATAAAATTGAAGAAAACTAAGAGTCAGTATGCATAGTAATACCAATGATAAGTGCAAAATTTGAAGGGAACATATACAGGTTATGAATGTGAGACTGAACTTAACTAGATTGAATTGAATTACAGTTTGTTTCAATATGGTTGAGACGAAATGACCAGTCTGTGACTGAGTAGTTCATTGGTTATAACACTGTACCAAATATTCCTAATATTAGCAATGTTTTTTATTTAATCTCTTTAAGATCTAATCGCTTACGTGTTACCAGAAATTGTTCTAGTATCTGGAGTTTTAAAAACGTAATATAGTCTTTGCCTTTAAGATGCACACCTTTTCTAATTTGGATGTAAATTTTAAAAAATAAAAAATAAAATTAAAAAAATATGTACACCTTTTCACAAATCTACAGAGACAAACAAATTAATCTAATAGGTGACACTTTATATAAATGGAAACATCAGCTATGTTAATATAGTTAATACATTAAGTATTATACACACTTAGTTACTTGCATTTCCCCGAATCTCTCCACCCTCTGGACAAAAGAAGCATTGAGAATCAGATTTCACTCACGCTTGCCTTCCTTTATATCAGTCATTTATATTGGTCTCTCTGAGCGAGGTAAAATTCTTTTAGGTGTTATAGTTGCTTCAGCAGTGTCCCAATATTTGGCTGTATGCTAGGCTATTTAGTTGGGTACTTCTATTGTAGCAAAGTTGAGGCACTGAAGGTGCCACAGTATGCTGTAGCAAATCTGTCTCCCTTTTTTTTTTATGTTATATTCCACTCTGCAACAGAATAATGTGCAAATTAACATTACAAAATTCTGAGTGTGGGAGATGATTGCTCTTTTTCTCTAAGGTCAGCAAGAAGCAGTGACCTATACATACAATTATATATATAAACTAAAATATCCCCTCAAGTAGACTGTTACAAATTTTAGACTGGGGCTGAGGAAGGAGTTTGTAAGCTCATTTTGGCTTTCACATGATGTTATATCTTCCTGCTTGAACTTTTCAGTTACAAAGATCTCTTATTTTTTTTTTTTATCAGTTGTCCCTTTCTTATCAAATGATTTAGAACCTGGGTAGATAGGATAACTGCTATTTTTTGGAGCATTGCAAAGACTCCAAAATCTGTGAGGTGAGGTGATGCTGCTGGTGTCCAAATGTCTCATGGAGTTTTGCATGAACCAGCACTCTTGATTTTTTATGTACATCTCTCCTACTTTCAACAACAATGAGGCATGAGTCCATGGTAGTCTTGGCCGTGAGATAAATCTGCGAGACAGACAACCATGCTGCACAGTGATTGCTCCTCTTCAATCTGATGACTAGGACTTTCACAATGGGTCAGGCTCATCACTCTTGCCTGGCTCCTTATCCAGGGAAGACTCCTCACAAATGAGGCTTCTCAGACTCACATGCTCCATGAGCTCACCAGCTATGTCCAATGAACCTTAATCCTAGTTCATGTTCAAGCTGGGTAGAACCAATGGATTAGCTGGTTTCAGTGTGTAGAAATGTCCTAGGTTAGAGTGAAACCCTGTGAGCCAGGGTGTAAAGTCTGGAACCAGGACACCAAGTCAGGCTGTGGTAACTTGTTTTACAGATACGTTCTCTTTAACACAGTTTAAAGTGAAACCACTCTGATTAAACTGTTCTTTTGTCCAGGCTTTACTAACATAGACTTACTTCCCTCAAAGTTATTTGAATTTGAAAAAGGAGAATATATATAGATACATCAGTAACAAATGCAGCCAAACTAATGGATCTTAGTCAGTTCTTAGCTGTGGAGAAAACCAATTTTAACCTGGGGAATGGATTGGAAATGTGGGAAATGCAGACAGCAGGAAACCAGTGACCTGGGCCACTTAAGTTGGGTTAGAAATGAAATTTCAGACTACACAATGCTTTAAGATTTGGAGGAACTAAGAAATCTAGTGAACCTGGTTTGTTAGAAAAAGTATTAAACATCTTGACTATGGAAGAATAGCATATCCTAAGGGAAATTATAATTAAAGCACAATAGATTATGTTTTTCTTTTTCGGAAGAATTGTAAAGAGCAAGATGAATTCGGTGCAGCCTCCCAAAGGACTGTTCAAAGATCTCTAGGTAAAGAAAAATCTGTTCTGGAAATGGGAAAAAAAGGAAAATGGAATAAAATAAGAGTCTACTTTACTGGTTAAGAATTTTAGGAAAGAGATAAATGCAGCAGAAAAGTGAAATGAGTTTGTGCTCACAAAAGTGAAAGCAGTCAGAGATTATAAAGGGCATGCATAATGGGAAGCCTTTATGACTGTATCATAGAGAGATCAGAAACAAAATGGATTGGCTAATAAATTGATAAAAATACAATTAAAGTGACTATTAAGTATGTGCTTTCTCAAAACTATATTTAATAATTTTCTAAGAGCTATTTGGACAAGTTGGAGCTAATGGAAACTAGATGGAAAAGTGAACAGCCAAGAACTAGTAATTAAATGAGAAAAGAAGTACATTAAGGAATAGGAAACTTCTAAGTTGGATTCACATCTCTTTTATGTGAGCTCTGCTTTTACCTCTATGTATCAAAGTGTGTTCCTAGGCAGCTAAGTGAAGTAGGAGAGTATCAGTGGAAATCAGGTAAGTGTGTTTAGAATCACAGTTGAATACAGGCCAATATAATAGTATTGCAATTTTACAAATTTCTGAGCATTTAGTAGTCATATATAAGAAAATGTAAGAAAACCATTAAAACTTATATTTGAGGAAAAACTAAAAACAAAAGATTCCTTGTTTTTTTTTTTTTTTAAGTTGTATTTGAAAACATAATCAACGACTGGTTTCCAATGGGCTGTTATGAAAGACTTCTGGTAGAACAGACACCATTAACTCCCCAAATTATAGTACTCCAGGGAGAGTCAGTTGCATTTGACATACATGCATCTCTCATGTATTTAAAAAAAAATTAATGTTTATTTATTTTTGAGAGAGAGACACACACACATACAGAGCATGAACAGGGGACAGGTCAGAGAGAGAGACACACACACAGAATCTGAAGCAGGCTTCAGGCTCTGAGCTCCAAGATGTCAGCACAGAGCCCGATGCAGGGCTCAAACTCACAAACCGCGAGATCATGACCTGAGCCAAAGTCGGACATTTAACCAACTGAGGCACCCAGGCACCCCTCTCATGTATTTTAGAATAGCCCAAGGCATAATGATGAGAAGGGTAAAACTGTATCTTTTCAATGTTCCTGATCCTGCTCTTAGACTATTTCCAACCAAGCCTGCCATCCAAACTTTCCTAAACCTCCTCCTTATCAAAATCTGATGTATTAATGCCTTAACACATTAGAGTCCTATGTTCAATTAGCAAACTAACCAATTAAACTACACTACTGTGATCATGTGAAGCCATGTTCTTCTGGGTTATCTTTCCCAAGCATTAATCATTTGTAAGCATTCCCAAGCATTACAGAATACTTGGACAGGTGAAGCTTTCAAGCATCCTTATAAATCATACTATATAGACTCATATTTGTCTTTGAAACTAAAGTTCATTGAGTATTTCATCATCTGTCTGTCTACTAGGTGCTTTACGTGGATTAACTAATTTAATCTCCACAAAATAACTCTATGGATTAAGTATTATGATTATACTCTGATCAATAGATGGATAAATGGACACTTTGATTAACTTGTCACATGTCACACAGCTAGTAAGTTGTAGAGCTGGAACTCATATTTACCTGTTTCTGGTTCTAGCACCTCAGTTCTTAACCCCTGCCTATACTGCATATATATTGCATTTCCTTTTCATGGAATGAGGTTTGCTTGAATGTATGTGTTAGGAGATGTGTGGTAGGTTAGGAAACACCTAAAACATTTATTTTGAATGTCTGTGTTTAGGAACATAAGTTAGTAAACTCCTGGCTTCTTTGTGTTTCCCTTATTGACTTCACCTCTTTGAGGAAGAAGTGTTCATTATCTAATTGGGAAATTCAAGAGAAAGAGAGAATGCAGACCTCAGCACCCTGTCCTTTTCTCTTTAACCTCAGTCTCTTTGCAGAGAACATTCATTTTTCTCAGGTACTTTGTACCATACATCTTTAAAATCTGGGCTATTCTCCTGCAAAGCAAATCCAGCAGTTTACCATACACTGTTATTGGGGTTCAGCATTAAGAATCCCACTTTTGATACACACCTAATCCAAGTTTTTCAATAGCTCCATCAAAAATAATGCTGACATTTGGTTGCAAAGCTGCCTTACTGCTTCTTTAGTTCTCAGAACTCAGTAGTGGAAAAGAAGTGTCAATTATATCATAAAATAATCATATAAAACTACTAAAGTTATTTATATTTAAGATTTAGAAATGTTTTTTGAGTGTCAAAGCAAATAAGCATCAGAATTTGTTGACATGGTAATAGACATCTGGGCAGTTGGATATATCTCGATAATGCTACTGTTTTTCTATCCACTAATATATCTGACATTGTTTTGTATGTAATACAAATTGCTTCCTTGATACGATTCTTATTTAATTGTTAGAAAGTATTTCTTTATGAGTTATTCCATGTACAATGGGGAGGGCATCTTAATTTGATATACTATCTCAATAAAGATATAACAAGATTATTTAGGGGAGAATATTTGGCTTGAAAAATTTAAAGGTTTAGATAAACTATAGAGTGGGTTTATGGGGTCTGATAGTGTCAAAATGGCCAATTACTTGTAGCACTCAATCTGGCACTTGCATCTATACTACCTGTACTACCTATCTTCTTTTGTTTACTAATTATCTCATATGGCTCAGTGATGTTTCTCAAATGAGATTAGAAAGTCTTCTAGAACAAAGGAACATATTATGCTTCCTTTGCATCTTTCACCCAAATTTTTGGCATTTACATGGCCAAAGTTATGGGCAAAATAAAATTTTGTTGACTTAGAAAGTATAAAAAAATTAGTCAAGTTAGTTATCTGTATATCACTAACTTTTCAACTTGAATTATTTAATTTTCAAGCAACTTTTAGAGAAGTATGATGTATGTCATTTTTTATACTCTGGCTTTTTGGGAGTGCCTTATTGGAAACATTTTGTTAGCATTTATTCACAAAAGTCCTAATTGGACTCATAAAAATAGATTGAAATGTTCATGATATTTCTGAAGATTTAGTAGGACTGAGTAAGGTGGTATAGATGTTATGGAAGGAGGCTGCTTTGATCTGGAAAGCACTTATTCTATGTCACTGTCAGAGTCAGTACATAAATCATCTGCCAGTGTCCCTGGAGAAGTACTGCCATTGATGTAAAATCATATCTTAAGGTTTTCAGTGCCTTTTCCAAGACAGGTAATGAATAGAGGTGGGCCATGCATCTGATATAGGCTACTAGGTTTGGGCTGAAATCAAACATGCAACTTATACAAGGAAGAGCAAGCCATGTTCTTTTGCAGAATTTCATCTCAGCCTTAACAGTGATGCTCTATATGAATATTTACTCTTTGATACTGCCTGCTGAATAACAAGTATGCAAATCTGATTTTTAAAAATACATATTTTCTCTATCTCTAAAATAAAAAATGACAAAAAATAAAATTTAATTTTTAATGTCAATTTTTGCATAGTATGGATGCAAATGCCAGGTTCCAGGTTTGAAACCCAAATCCTTATTTTCTCATTTTAAGGGGTAACGATTTAAAGATCCCAATAGAAGCTGCTAATTCAGTCTTAGAAAAGCAGAAATGCTAGAGCATCAGGTTTAGATTTCAATTTTTTGGGGTAGCTGTGGTACTATTTCCCAACTGATATCAGGCCTTTTCCAGGTGTTCAAATGCCAGGTAGGCTTGTGACTTCCTCCAAGTATCTCAAGCATTCTGTACTTCAATTGGTTCATTTGTATATACATAATGATTTCTGAAATTTATCACCTGGCACAGAGCCAAGGTCACCATCAATGAACTTTCAATAAATACATTCTCTATGGTGTTTTAAGGATAATAAAGGCTTTACTAAGAATTTGAGGGTGGGAGTTATCATTTAATATAATTAACAATTATCAAGTATCTAATTGGTATATATCAATTAGAGAGAGTAAAAAAAAATTGTCACAGGTTAATATGAAGTAGCATTATTCATTGCCAATGCTTTTAATAAGGTGGTCTCAGAACAGCATTATTTAAGAAAATAGACCTTTATTTTGTACTTTTTCATTAAAACTGTTACAAAATGAAACAAAAAGAATGGAAATTATGTACAATCCCTGGAGACACATTTTTTAAATTCCATTTCCTTCTTGTGAGTTTTGTAAAATACTGCTTACATTTAAAATCCACTTTGAAGTAAATATGATTAAATAGAGTCCCACATCAAAGTCCTTATTATCTTAAAGCTATAAGGAATAAAATTAGAGTTTTTATATTTGAAGTATCCATAAAATGCTTTTTTAAAAAATAAATTCAATATAATAGAAAATTTCAGGTCTCAAAAAGACAACACAAGGAAAAGAGGGGTAAGAGGAGGAGAGGGAAACATTCTTCAAAAATCATCAATTTCACTCTGTTGTAAATTATTATGCTCTACCACATAGGACGAGCCACACCAAAGTGTGATTGATTATTGAAGACAAAGTGTATCCTAAAATACATGGAGACAGAGAGAAGAGAGATAAGAGGTTGAAGAAGAAAACATTTCTTTACCACATTCCTTGTCCTAATTGCTTCATATATGTCATCACTAGTAGCAAAGAACTGAGACCATGAGGACTTCAGAAACTTCAGAGGGGCAGAGTCAAGTGTTAGTGATCTTGTGTGAGATTAATATTTGGATTTATGGATGAATTCAACGTGGACCTCTAGGTGCCTGGAGAGAAGGAGACCAGCTTGGCTACATCGGGGAGACTTTCGGTGAGGAGGACTGTAGGAACTCTTTCCCAGAGATCTCTATGACATTTACTGTCATTATCTCTCTTCTCCTAATTAACAATACTCCCTATTACCAATGCAGTTTGTTAGGCTCCCAAAAAAGAATAAGACAGTTGTTTTGCTGTATGATATGACTCACTCCTCTTTTACCCCCCAAATCTGCTTATGGAAGTTCCTGTAAGTATCATCCCTTTCTTGTCTTTACCCAACCTTAGCTACCTCAGAGATTTAAGTACACCTTGCCCTTGTTAACTAAAATACAGAGGAAAAATTTCAATTCAAGAAAATCATGAATTTGGCAAGTTATATAATTGAAATAGACCTTGAAAAATATTCTAGTTATGTTTGATGAATAGAGAAAAATCAGGTATACTTTGTGGATGGCACCTGGAATGTTGAAGTGTCTCTTGTGGAATGTGTGAAGTTCTGTTTTCAGTGCAGCATCCTCCCTGAGGAAGGGATTTTCAAATGTTCTTTTTTTTTTAATTTTTAACGTTTATTTATATATTTTGATAAAGAGCATGCACCTGCGAGCATAAGTAGGGGGAAGGCAAAGAGAGAGGAGAGAGAGAATTCCAAGCAGGCTCCCCACTGACAAGCAGGCTCTGTTCACTGTCAGAGCCAGACTTGGGGCTTGAATTCACAAATGGTGAAATCATTACCTGAGCCCAAATCAAGAGTCAGATGCTTAACCAACTGAGCCTCCCGGGTGCCCCTCAAAGGTTCTTTTTGACTCTCCATTGTTTTAGCCTTATTTACTTAAGATATGACACTATAAAAATGATGTATGTATATCTACAGTGAAGACAACCAGATGAATGATAATTAAATCAGCCTGAGTGGAGGTGGAGGAAATGATTAAAGGGGAAAAAAAGGTTTTCTAAAAGAGCTAAGAGCCAAGTGTTAGTGACTGAGTATGTGAAGAGTCTGAAGGAGGGATTTTGTGACAACAACACCTCTGTGGTGTGCACATTTTGCAAACTCTAGAGCCTCAGACTGCTATGCATAGAGTTCAGATTACAATAGTTCAAATCAATTGAGAAAAATAAAATTAAGCCTCCAGCAGTGTAAATATTCTTTATGTGCTATTGAAAATTGACGTCTTATACATCTCCAGCTGAATCAGTGTTGCAGAAGAAGGAATAAATATGGATGACATGAGTTCACAAACTTTGTTAAAGTTAGGGTTTTCCCCAGGAGAAAAAAAGTCAAACTTTTTCTTTTGACTAGAAAGTAAGTTGTAAATCAGATGTTAATAAGCATCTCTCAAGGGAATCTCTTGTGTTTTGAGATTTTCAATCATGCAATAGGTAGAACTGATTTTTTAATAGCAAGGCATCTTATAAATATCAGCAGGATAGATTTTCAACACAAAGGTATTAGTTGTGTTGCCTACATTAAAAGGAAATGCAAAAAAGAGTTAAACTTTCTTGGTTTTTTGGTACTTTTGGACAACTGCTGATCATAGTAAATAATTATACATGTGGAAACTTCGACATTTATATTCTCTTTTCAAATTCTAGTATGTATTCAAAAAAGTGAACTGTCAATTGAGTTGATTCTTTCTTCATAACTGCAATATGCATAAATATCTAGGATGTTTGATTCATTGTTTCTTATGTCTATATGCCTGTCTATATTGCCTAAAGAATATAAATTTAAATTCAAACAAATCATATATTTGAAAAAATATTGTTTAATTGAAATTACTTTGTAAATATTAGTCATGTCTGATGAACAAAGGAAAATCTTGTAGTTTGTTGCTGGTCTCTGGAATTTGGACCCCATTCTATAGGTTTACTAAGCCAAAAGGAGCCCTGAGCCACTCAATGTGGAAATCGTCTTCACTGAGATGGGTGATTGGTGAGATCTCCAGGTTTTAGGGCAGGCTGAATTTGCACATGAGAAATGTACTTAAAATCCTGCATTCTCTTTCCTTTTGGATTGCAATTTTAAGCCTTATTTCTTCTTTTGCTATGAAAGTTATTTTTCTCTTGTAATACCAGTTATTTTTCTCTTGTAATATTCTCTTGTAATATTGTAAAAAACAATAGAAGAATAATTTATTCTGGACAACATATCTTTATACAGCTTGAGAGAACACATTTTTGCCTCCATACAAGGAGCCCTGCATAACAAATAACCTATGGATGAAAATACATCTTAGTAACCTATTGGATGAAGTTAAAAAGTTGGATGGTCTTATGCACTAGGATTACTAATCAAATTCAGTGAAAATAATCAAGTTGTACATTTGATATCATAAGGGTCTAATTATGTAAACTGGATTTTCAGCTTTTTAACTGGCTCTTTTGGTATCTTCTAAAAGCAGTCAAATTCATCACCGACATATTAGTAAGTGCCCTGCATGTTCGATTTTTTGTCAGACTTTTTCCTGTGTGCTGCATGTGCACACATACATGCACACATATACTGTCTCCAGCTCTCCATTACACATTTTCTAACATATGGACTTAATTTTTTCTGATTGTCTAATGAACTGTCTTCCCAAATGTCTTGCTAATGAGCTACTGGAGGATGGTACATTATTCTTTTATATATTTGAATGTAATTGTGTGGTTAATATAGAGTTGGCCCAAAATAGGTACTACTTGAATGAGTGAATTGGTGGATGAATGAAGTGGCAAAAAAAGTTGGCTACCTGAGTAAAATAGTAGATATTTTTAGATGTAGTAAAGTCATAGAAAAGTGCTTGCTCCTGCTTCTAAGTATGATCTTCATCTTCTTTAACAGAAATTCAGTGGGGTTTCAGAAGGAGTATACCAAGTAGCGTGGCTGGGGGTAATTATCTTTTTTATAGTGGGAATTAATCTCAGAGGACATTTGTTAAATACTCATCAGCATTGATTCATCCCCCTTCTCACTCTGAGTCATAGGGAAGTACGTCTTCAGTGAAGTAATTGTTTTGTTTGGGCATTCATTCCTGAAAAAGCAAGTAGGCTCTCCAGGTGATATGCCTAATTGCCTTTTTCACTACCAAACTGCTGCACACTTTTCAATGACTTTATCTTCAAAGGAAGCACCTCAATCTGTTTCTCTAATTGAGAGTGAATTCCATCTTCTAATTAAGGGACTTGTCAATGCAAACAATGGGTTCCTAGTGTGTATATTGGGGTAGGCAGAAATTCAGTCTAAGTATGCTTTTTATTTCTCCAGCATTGGGTCAAGCAGTTGTGGGAGTGATTGTTCCCCCCCCCCTTTTTCTTGCCTGCCATTTCTGCATTCATGTGAAAGAGACACTTAGGTCCCAATAAATGAAGGCCAATTCATGTGGAATCAGTCCTCTTATAACGAGAGCAGGATGGAACATATTTCTGAAACCAGAAGAGGTGAGTCAGCCCTAGACACAGCTTGCTTGAGGCCAGAACCAAGGAAATGTTGAGATATGTAGGTGCTAGAGAGAATTCACATGTATTATTTTCCCTATTATCTATTGTATCCAATTGAAAAGATTTTACCTATCAAGAAAGAACTCTCTATGACTTTGTGAAAATAACTTAGATACTTCAAGACATGGATTGTCTTCTTGTTCTTCTAATTATTCCCCCCCCATACTTTCCTTCGGCCATTGGTACTTTTTACAATGACCCCTCTCTCTGTGAAGCAAAACTAATATCCTAACTTTTCCTTATTTTTCCTTAGACTACACTGCTGATGAGAAGCATTTAGTCTTCCTCTCAGTCTGCTTCCATCACATCCTTTGAATACAGGGCTTTAATAATAATACCAATAATAACCATGATGGTGACAATGATGATAATCATGATGATAATTATGACTGTAAACCCTGCATTAGACTATGAATTCCATAAAGACAGGAACTGGATACATCTTCTTTACTATCTTATACAGAAAATTTTAAATAGAGTCTCTGGCTTAAAGAAAGTACTCACTTAAAAAAATGTTAAGTTAATGAATGATAATGCTAGCAGAGACCATTGACTGAAAAATTGCTAATTTAATCTTTACAACATTTTATTTTTATAGCAATCTTTGGAAACAGGTGTTGGTTATACCTATTTTGCAAATGAAGACACTAAGCTCAAAATGATAATAACCATACCTCCCTTTAAAGTGTAGTGAGAGCAGTGATTCTCAAATTTTAATGTACATATGGATTACCTATAGAATCTTGAAAAAATGCAAATCCCTATTCAGTAGGTCTAGAGTGGACCTAAGTTTCTGCATTTCTTACAAGCTCTCAGGGGATGCCTACATTGCTGGTCTGAATAAAACAGCACTCTGAGTAGCAATATTCCTTCAGAATTACCTGCAGATGAGTATGTAAAATTCAGATCCACTGAGATCTACTGAATGATAATTATGGAAATGAGAATCACTGACCTAAACTAAAAGCAATCTGGTAATTATTATAAAGATTAAATGAGTGGGGTGCATGGATCGCTCAGTTGGTTCAGTGTCTGAGTTTTGCTCAGGTCATGATCTCATGGTTTGTGAGTTCGAGCCCCGTGTCAGGCTCTTTCTTATCAGCATGGAGCCCGCTTCAGATCCTCCATCTCCCTCTCTCTCTGACCCTCCCCCACTTGTGCTCCCTCTCTATCTCAAAAAGTAAATAAACTTACAAAAGATTAAGAGAGCAAAGTATATGTGGATCGCTTTACAAAACAATAAAATAGTATTTAAATATTAGAATATCATTGTTATTTTCATAATTCTTACTACTATTGTTATTGCTTATTAGTGATATAAATTTAATTTCTGTACCACTCCAAACATAAATGTTGCTTGAGACTGCTGTTTTTACTGATCCACTTCTACAATACAATGTTCTCAATTAAATCACTAGAATATTCTTGTGGCAGTTTTGGCAAGTATACTGTAAAGAAAAAAGTGCATATGCTGACACTCTATTGTTACATCTTACAATGGAAAAATATATAATTATTTTTTAGTATAATATACACTAATCCCTAAAAACTCTAAATTGTTATAATCCCACTGACTTGTTATACATTAAAGGCTAATTAATAAAATATATAAGTAATAAAAAATAATTCCATATATGTGCCTATTCTATGAAATAGAGTCCTACAAATGCATTTGATGCTAAAAAGCAGCAAACAAGCTACCCATAGTGCATTAGAGATTTTGGGCTCATTTAAATTTTTTTTTAAGTTTTATTTATTTTTTGAGAGAGAGAGACAGACAGAGCATGAGCAGGGGAGAGCCAGAGAGAGGGAGACACAGAATCCGAAGCAGGCTCCAGGCTCTTAGCTGTTAGCACAGAGCCCAATGTGGGGCTTGGACTCATGAACCATGAGATCATGACCTGAGCCAAAGTTGGACGCCCAACCGACTGAGCCACCCAGGCGCCCCTGGGTTCATTTAAATGAATACATAAATTTGACTGAAAGTCATGTTTGGCATTTAACTTGGAAAAGAAATGAACAGTTGGCTCTCACATCTTTCATACATTTTATATGTCTTTGCACTTAGATAATTATTCTAAAATATATATTTTTATGGTTGAATTCCAGATTATTTCTGAATTTGACATTTATGTGTTTAATTATGCATCATCACCCTAAGATTAAAATTATCTTTCAACTTTCTTCATCAAAGAATATTGCTGATCTAGATGTCGGAAGAAAACACTTGTTTTAGCTTATTTTTAACCTTATAGAACTCCATTTCTGGAAAATCTGACATAGTGCTAAAACAGAGGTTTGGTCTCTTTTCTGTCTTCTCTTTTGTCAGTCTCAGTAGAGTGTTACCTGAAAAGAACTGTGGATGGATTTGATATAATTTAAAACAAGTATATATAAAGGTGTTTAAACATATGAAATGAGAAAAATTTCACTTTTGGATTATGGCATGGTTTGTAAAACTACCTGATCTCCCATGTCAATGCTAATCAGTTTGTAGTGGTTGCTAGAGTACTGGGCTGAAGAGGATGTGACTACCAAGGACATGGGAGAAAAGAGTGGAAGCATACATGCCAAGTATTCTCCAGCTCAGGTTTAGGACAGGATGTCTTCAGAGTGGAGAAGGCACAGGCTTTAGAGTCAGTGATGCCTTGGTTCAAATACCAATCCTTGGTCATGTTATGTGAAACTTTTGAGTCTCCAATGTCCACAAATGTGAAATTAGAATACAATGTCTCTATAACAGTTTTGTAGTGGGTATTAACTGAGACAACAGAGATAGTGGGTATTAATTGAGACAACAGACAGAGAGAGAGAGAAAGAGAGAGTAAGTAGCAAAGTACCTGAACTCTTCTACCCAGTGCTCCTTAGAAGGGTAACTATTAGATCAAAGCTAGCAAATACATGATTGAATACATTTGCTACCTCATTCTTAGAAGTTTGTCATATATTTGCATACCATCACCAAGCAAATCCTTTAAATAGATGTATTTTAATTGAGGGCAGCAGAAAAAAAGCCTAGGTTCTTATTTAAAGTTGTTGAGCAGAGAAGAGTGGGACAAAGTAATATACCAGTGAGAGCAGGTAACTTGAAAGCATGGTTTATTTCAAAAGCAAAGAAAAAAAAAATAGTGCTATAAGAATAGCGCCTGACACAGGAGCAAGACCTATGTACTTACTAACTAAATTTTAAAAAATAGCATCCTCAGACAATATACTACATAAGTAACAAGTCTAACTTCAGAAATACTAGGGATGTTCTGTGCTAGTCTTTTTTTTTTTTTTTTTGATATCTTCTGTTTCTCTTTTAGTATTGTAGCAAGACTCCTCACCAATGTGGAAAATAAAAAAAGTAGCAACATTTCTCTGACCATAAAATAATCTTTTTTTCTCAATGTTTGGAAAAACTAGTACAGGAAATAAACAAGAAAATCTTTCAAGATGTGAAACTCTGAATTTCATTTAAGGTAGGATTTCTTTATAATTAATCTACACATTGGGCACTCGTAAGTTGTTTTATTACACCATGTATTTTGACCTTAGCACTTACCCTTTTCTTCATTAGTTGTACACTGGTGAACAGTTTTATCTTCCCTAATAACTTTAAACTTCTCTAGGAGAGGGGTTATATCTTATTTATTTTGTATCCCCTGAAGCACCTAGTATATATTGGTACTCAACATATTTTTGTTTAATTATTTTTATAAATTTTTTTAATGTTTATTTCTTTTTGATAGAGAGAAAGAAAGAAAGTGCAAGCAGGGGAGGGGCAGACAGAGAGGGAGACACAGAATCCCAAGCAGGCTTCAGGCTCTGAGCTGTCAGCACAGAGCCCTATGGGGGGCTTGAACTCATGAACTGTGAGATCTTGACCTGAGCTGAGGTCAGAGGCTTACCCGACTGAGCCACCCAGGTGCCCCTATTTTTTTTGGCTAAATGATAAATTTCCTTGTTTTTGAGAGCCTATTAGACTAAAGATTTAAAAATAAATTAAAATTGATTAATTTAACCATTGGGTACCTTAATAACCAACTCAGTATGATTTCACATTGTTATCACATTGTTATCAAACCACAGGATATCTTAGTAATCAACTCAATATGCTTTCACATGGAGATCCAATACATTTAAGGAAGTTTTGCAGACTACAGTATCCTCATTGGTTGTCAGTATGCCAGTTCCTGTCAAGTTATATGCCATTTCTAGTTATTTTACCTACCATGCCTTTCTCAACTTCTACATGTATGTTAAGCTTCACAAGATTAGAATTAATGGCTTGATCTAAATAATAATAAATCATTGTATTGGATAAATGTAGTTATTGTTACTTAACTGACTACTGTGCCTTTTTCAAATTTGATTTCTCAAATCACTCAAAATCCAGATCTTGACTTCATAAAGTAGGATCCATGAAGTGAAGTTTATATTTCTGAGTAAACTCTATTCCCAAAAACGTTCTCATATTTGGGCCTTCCATTATGCGTTCTTAAGAACTATGGGGGCTGTTTAAGCATAGTTTGGTCTATGTGCTACATGTTTGTTAGATGCCCATGGCACTTTTTAAAGTAGCTACCTACTGTCTCTTCTTTTCTTAAAACTAGAAGTTCTCTGCATTTTTTATTAATATATTCATAGTCATCTCATGTTTCTCTGCTCTCCAAATTTGGATATTAGCCAAGCTCAAACTTAGCCTTGCTTGTCCTTGGGAAAACATAAAGCAAGTCTATGCATTCATTAAGATTGAACAGTCTTTCCTGAGGGACTCTTGGAATTGCACCATGTAGAGTTAGGAGTGTCTGACCTGAATAGATATAAATGTCAAGTCTACTTCACGTTCACCTCAAGTTGAAAGAGTAATAAAAGGTGATCTTATTTGTAGATTTTTTTTAAAAAAATGGAATTGCTACTGTGTGTCAGTATCATTATGCACATGTATAGTGTATCTCTGGTCTGACAGTTGTAGCATCCCAATTTCAATGTCTGAGGGGTGTCCTCCAACTTTAAAATTTCTCTGCATCTTAGACATGTTTAATGATCCCTTACTGAATTCTGATTATGTTGTTTAGTCAGGAGATAAATAATTGCAATTATTGTGTCTGCCTGTATGTGTCTATATATATATATATATATATATATATATATATATATATATATTCATAGTATAACAAGATCCACAAATGTTTACCCCTGAAAACCTTTTGTTTTTATTATTGCTATATAAATGAAAAATAATTTTGTTCCAAAATATTTGGTTCGGTGGCTCTAGCACTCACAGAAGGCCAATACTGATTTGCATTGATTTATCATGTGGAATTTCTAATAATGCAGATAAATAGAAAATTTAAATTGGAGGACTCCCCTCAGACATGGGGATTGGGATGCTATAGCTGTCAGACTGAGAATGCACTATACACATGCATAATGATAACAACACACAGTAGCAATTCCATTTTGCTACCCATCCATCCATCCACTCATCCATCCATCCACATTTATATTTTGGTTGAAATTTCAAGGACAGACCATTGTTATAACCAGAAACCATATTATGCAATAAGTCATATTCTACTTCCTAAAGTATGCAAAATTCACCCCAACACAAGGTGATTCAGATGTCAAAATAAACATAAGAATTGAGGCTACAGTATCATAGAAATATATTTACTACAATCCAGCATCTCTTGTAGGTAAAATATATTTACAAATCAATTTTCCTTGTAAAGACTTGTCTAAGTTGGTTTAGCATTAGGATTGTCACTCTTGCCAATCAGTTCTAGTCTCTCTGTAATCCAGTGCCTAGTGTAGGAGCCTCAACTAAAGAGGATAAAAGAAAATTTGTTGCCCATATTAATATGATTGAAAGGTCTAGATTTGCTTAGTTCAGTTTTATTTTTAAAAATTGGTTAGTGAAATCATGTTAAAATGTTATAGTCTTTGAAGCATAAATTCTTAATTTTTCATTTAAACTATTTTATTTTATTTATTTATTTTTAATATAATTTATTGTCGAATTGGCTAACATACAATGTGTAAAGTGTGCTCTTGGGTTTTGTGGTAGATTCCCATGGTTCATTGCTTACATACAACACCCAGTGCTAATCCCAACAAGTGCCCTCTTCAATGCCCATCACCCATTTCCCCCTCTCCCCCAAACCCCCATCAACTGTCAGTTTGTTCTTTGCATTTAAGAGTCTCTTATGGTTTGCCTTCCTCCGTCTGTGTTTGTAACTATTTTTTCCCCTTCCCTTCCTCCATGGTCTTCTGTTAAGTTTCTCAACATCCACATATGAGTGAAAAAATATGATATCTGTCCTTCTCTGACTTATTTCACTCAGCATAATACCTTCCAGTACCATCCATGTGGCTACAAATGGCAGGATTTCATTCGTTCTCATTGCCAAGTAGTATTCCATTGTATATATAAACCACATCTTCTTTATCCATTCATCAGCTGATGGACATTTAGGCTCTTTCTATAATTTGGCTATTGTTGAAAACACTGCTAGAAACATTGGGGTACATGTGCCCCTATGAATCAGCACTCCTGTATCCTTTGGATGAATTGCTAGCCAGATCGTAGGGTAGTTATATTTTTAATTTTTTGAGGAACCTCCACACTGTTTTCCAGAGCAGCTGCACCAGTTTGCATTCCCACCAACAGAGCAAGAGGGTTCCCATCTCTCCACATCTTTGCTGTCATCTGTTGTTTCCTGAGTTAATTTTAGCCATCCTGACCAGTGTGAGATGGTATCTCAGTGTGATTTTGATTTGTATTTCCTTGACGAGTGACATTTAGCATTTTTTCATGTGTCTGTTGGCCATCTGGATGTCTTCTTTAGAAAATTGTCTATTCATGTCTTCTGCCCATTTCTTCACTGGATTATTTGTTGTTCGGGTGTTAAGTTTGGTAAGTTCTTTATAGATTTTGAATACTAACCCTTTATCTGATGTCATTCTTTTTTATGGCTAATATATCATTGTGTGTTGTATGTATGCATACATATACCCACGTGGTATACATATGTGTGTGTGTGTGTGTGTGTGTGTGTGTGTGTGTGTGTGTGTGTGTATACTATAAATGGCAGGGTGCATGTGTGACATCAAATTAGTATTTTGGGGTAGATACCTAGTAATACGATTTCTGGATCATAGGGTAGTTCTGTTTTTAACTTTTTGAGGAAACTCCATACTGTTTTCCAGAGTGGCTGCACCAGTTTGCATTCCTTCCAACAGTGCAAATGGGTTCCCCTTTTTCCACATTGTCACCAACACCTGTTGTTTCCTGTTGTTAATTTTAGCCATTCTGACCAGTGTGAAGTGATATCTCATTGTAGTTTTGATTTGTATTTCCCCGATGATGAGTGATGTTGAGCATCTTTTCATGTGTCTGTTGGCCATCTATATATCTTCTTTGGAAAAATGTTATTAACGTCTTCTACCCATTTTTTAACCAGATTATTTTGGGGTATTGAGTTTTATACATTCTTTGTATACATAGATACTAACCTTTTATGAGATGTGTCATTTGCAAATATTTTCTCCTATTCCCTAGGTTGCCTTTTAGTTTTGTTGACTGTTTCCTTTACTGTGCAGAAGCTTTTTATTTTGATCAATTTTAATAGTTTATTTTTGCTTTTGTTTCCTTATGTAATAAGAAGTTGCTATGGCTAATGTTAAAGGGGTTGATGCCTGTGTTCTCCTCTAGGATTTTAATGGCTTCCTGTCTCACATTTAGGTCTTTAATCCATTTTGAATTTATTTTTGTGTATGGTATAAGATTGACCTTCATTTTTTACATCTTATTGTCCAGTTTTCACAGCACGATTTATTGAAGAGACTGTATTTTTTTCCATTGGATATCCTTTCCTGCTTTGTTGAATATTAATTGACCATATAGATGTGGATTTCCTTCTGGGTTTTCTATTATGTTCCATTAATCTATGTGTCTGTTTTTGTTCCAGTGCCATACTGTCTTGATCAATATAGCTTTATAATACAACTTGAAGTCTGGAATTCTAATGCTTCCAGGTTTGCTTTTCTTTTTCAAGATTGCTTTTGCTATTCAGGGTTATTTGTGGTTCCATAAAAAATTTAGGATTGTTTGTTCTAGCTCTATAAAAAATGCTGTTATTTTGATAAGGTTTGCATTAAATATGTAAATCACTTTGAGTAATAACGACATTTTTACAATATTTATTTTTCCAATCCATGAGCAAGGAATGCTTTTCCATTTCTTTGTGTCATCTTCAATTTCTTTCATCAGTGTTTTATAGTTTTCAGAGTACAGATCTTTTAACCCTTTGGTTAGGTTTATTAATAGGTATCTTATGGTTTTTGGTCAATTGTAAATGGGATTGATTCCTTGATTTCTCTTTCTGCTGCTTCATTATTGGTGTATGGAAATGAAACAAATTTATGTTCATTGATTTTGTATCTTGTGACTTTCCTGAATTCATGTATTGGTTCTAGAATTTTTTTTGGTGGAGTCTTTTGGGTTTTCTATATAGTGTATCATGTCATCTGCAAATAGTGAAGGTCTGGCTTTTTCTTTCCTGATTTGAATGACTTTTATTTCTTTGTCTTTTTCATTTGTTGTGTCTAAGATTTCAAGTACTATGTTAAATAGCATAGTGGTGAGAGTAGACATCTGTATCTTATCCCTGAACATAGAGGAAAAGCTCTCAGTTTTTCCCCACTGAGGATGATATTAGCTGTGTGTCTTTCATATATGGCCTTTATGATATTGAGGTATCTTCCCTCTAAGCTTACTTTGTTCAGGGTTTTTATCATGCATGGATGTAGTATGTTGTCAAATGCTTTTCTGCATCTGTTGAGAGGATCATATTGTTCTTATCCTTTCTTTTATTAATGTGGTGTATCATATTGATTGATTTATGAATATTGAACTACCTTTGCAGTCCAGGAATAAATCCCACTTGATCATAGTGGTTGATTCTTTTAATTTAATGTTGGATTCAATTTGCTAGTATTTTATTGAAAATATTTACATCCCTGTTCATCAAGGATATTGGCCTGTAGTTCTCATTTTGAGTGAAGTCATTGTTTGGTTTTGCTATCAGGGTAATGCTGGACTCATAAAATGAATTTGGAAGTTTTCCTTTCATTTCAATTTTTTGGAATAGTGTGAGATGAGTAGGTATTAATTCTTCTTTACATGTTTGGTAGAATTTGCCTGTGATGCTATCTGGCCCTGGACTTCTCTTTGTTGGGATATTTTTGATTGCTGATTCAATTTTTTTGCTGGTTATGGGTCTGTTCAGGTTTTCTATTTCTTCCTGTTTCAGAGTTGTTAGTTTACATGTTTCTAGGAATTTATCAATTTCTTCCAGGTTATCCAAAATGTTGGCATATAATTTTTTATAATACTCTCTTGTAATTCTTTGCATTTATGTGGTGTTGGTTGTTATTTCTCCTATCTTGTTTGTGATTTTATTTATTTGTGTCCTTTCTTTTTTCTTTTTGATGTGTTTGGCTAGGGGCTTATCAATTTTATTATTTTTTTCACAGAACCAGCTCCTGATTTTATTGATCTCTTCTATTCTTTTTTCAGTTTCAATGTCATTTATTTCTGCTTTAATCTTTATTATTTTCCTTCTTTTTCTGGTTTTTGGTTTTTTTTTATTTTTCAATATATGAAATTTATTGTCAAATTGGTTCCAATACAACACCCAGTGCTCATCCCAAAAGGTTCCCTCCTCGATACCCATCACCCACCCTCCCCTCCCTCCCACCCCCTATCAACCCTCAGTTTCTTCTTAGTTTTTAAGAGTCTCTTATGCTTTGGCTCTCTCCGACTCTATCCTCTTTTTTTTCCCCCTTCCCCTCCCCCATGGGTTTCTGTTAAGTTTCTCAGGATCTACATAAGAGTGAAAACATATGGTATCTGTCTTTCTCTGTAGGACTTATTTCACTTAGCATCACACTCTCCAGTTCCATCCAAGTTGCTACAAAGGGCCATATTTAATTCTTTCTCATTGCCACGTAGTACTCCATTGTGTATATAAACCACAATTTCTTTATCCATTCATCAGTTGATGGACATTTAGGCTCTTTCCATAATTTGGCTATTGTTGAGAGTGCTGCTATAAACTTTGGGGTACAAGTGCCCCTATGCATCAGTACTCCTGAATCCCTTGGGTAAATTCCTAGCAGTGCTATTGCTGGGTCATAGGGCAGGTCTATTTTTAATTTTCTGAGGAACCTCCACACTGTTTTCCAGAGTGGCTGCACCAGTTTTCATCCCACCAACAGTGCAAGAGGGTTCCCGTTTCTCCACATCCTCTCCAGCATCTATAGTCTCCTGATTTGTTCATTTTGGCCACTCTGACTGGCGTGAGGTGATATCTGAGTGTGGTTTTGATTTGTATTTCCCTGATGAGGAGCGACGTTGAGCATCTTTTCATGTGCCTGTGGCCATCTGCATGTGTTCTTTAGAGAAGTGTCTATTCATGTTTTCTGCCCATTTCTTCACTGGGTTATTTGTTTTTCGGGTGTGGAGTTTGGTGAGCTCTTTATAGATTTTGGATACTAGCCCTTTGTCCGATATGTCCTTTGCAAATATCTTTCCCCATTCTGTTGGTTGCCTTTTAGTTTTGTTGGTTGTTTCCTTTGCTGCGCAGAAGCTTTTTATCTTCATAAGGTCCCAGTAATTCATTTTTGCTTTTAATTCCCTTGCCTTTGGGGATGTGTCAAGTAAGAGATTGCTACGGCTGAGGTCAGAGAGGTCTTTTCCTGCTTTCTCCTCTAGGGTTTTGATGGTTTCCTGTCTCACATTCAGTCCTTTATCCATTTTGAGTTTATTTTTGTGAATGGTGTGAGAAAGTGGTCTAGTTTCAACCTTCTGCATGTTACTGTCCAGTTCTCTCAGCACCATTTGTTAAAGAGACTGTCTTTTTTCCATTGGATATTCTTTCCTGCTTTGTCAAAGATGAGTTGGCCATACGTTTGTGGGTCTAGTTCTGGGGTTTCTACTCTATTCCATTGGTCTATGTGTTTGTTTTTGTGCCAATACCATGCTGTCTTGATGATGACAGCTTTGTAGTAGAGGCTAAAGTCTGGGATTGTGATGCCTCCTGCTTTGGTCTTCTTCTTCAAAATTACTTTGGCTATTCAGGGCCTTTTGTGGTTCCATATGAATTTTAGGATTGCTTGTTCTAGTTTCGAGAAGAATGCTGGTGCAATTTTGATTGGGATTGCATTGAATGTGTAGATAGCTTTGGGTAGTATTGACATTTTAACACTATTTATGCTTCCAATCCATGAGCAGGGAATGTCTTTCCATTTCTTTATATCTTCTTCAGTTACCTTCATAAGCTTTCTATAGTTTTCAGCATACAGATCTTTTACATCTTTGGTTAGATTTATTCCCAGGAATTTTATGCTTCTTGGTGCAATTGTGAATGGGATCAGTTTCTTTATTTGTCTTTCTGTTGGTTCGTATTAGTGTATAAGAATGCAACTGATATCTGTACATTGATTTTGTATCCTGCAACTTTGCTGAATTCATGTATCAGTTCTAGGAGACTTTTGGTGGAGTCTATCGGATTTTCCATGTATAATATCATGTCATCTGCAAAAAGCGAAAGCTTGACTTCATCTTTGCCAATTTTGATGCCTCAGATTTCCTTTTGTTGTCTGATTGCTGATGCTAGAACTTCCAACACTATGTTAAACAACAGCGGTGAGAGTGGGCATCCCTGTCATGTTCCTGATCTCAGGGAAAAAGCTCTCAGTTTCTCCCCATTGAGGCTGATGTTGGCTGTGGGCTTTTCATAAATAGCTTTTATGATGTTTAAGTATGTTCCTTCTATCCCGACTTTCTCAAGGGTTTTTATTAAGAAAGGGTGCTGGATTTTGTCAAAGGCCTTTTCTGCATCGATTGACAAGATCATATGGCTCTTGTATTTTCTTTTATTAATGTGATGTATCACGATGATTGATTTGCGAATGTTGAACCAGTCCTGAATCTCAGCAATGAATCCCACTTGATCATGGTGAAAAATTCTTTTTATATGCTGCTGAATTCAATTTGCTAATATCTTATTGAGAATTTTTGCATCCATATTCATGAGGGATATTGGTCTGTACTTCTATTTTTTTGCTGGGTCTCTGTCTGGTTTAGGAATCAAAGTAATACTGGCTTCATAGATTGAGTCTGGAAGTTTTCCTTCCCTTTCTATTTCTTGGAATAGCTTGAGAAGGATAGGTATTATCTCTGCTTTAAACGTCTGGTAGAACTCCCCTGGGAAGCCATCTGGTCCTGGACTCTTATTTGTTAGGAGATTTTTGATAACTGATTCAATTTCCTCGCTGGTTATGAGTCTGTTCAAGCTTTCTCTTTCCTCCTGATTGAGTTTTGGAAGAGTGTGGGTGTTCAGGAATTTGTCCATTTCTTCCAGGTTGTCCAATTTGTTGGCATATAATTTTTCATAGTATTCCCTGATAATTCTTTGTATCTCTGAGAGATTCGTTGTAATAATTCCATTTTCATTCATGATTTCATCTATTTGGGTCATCTCCCTTTTCTTTTTGAGAAGCCTGGCTAGAGGTTTATCAATTTTGTTTATTTTTTCAAAACACCAACTCTTGGTTTCGTTGATCTGCTCTACAGTTTTTTTAGATTCTATATTGTTTATTTCTGCTCTGATCTTTATTATTTCTCTTCTTCTGCTGGGTTTGGGGTGTCTTTGCTGTTCTGCTTCTATTTCCTTTAGGTGTGCTGTTAGATTTTGTATTTGGGATTTTTCTTGTTTCTTGAGATAGGCCTGGATTGCAATGTATTTTCCTCTCAGGACTGCCTTCGCTGCATCCCAAAGCGTTTGGATTGTTGTATTTTCATTTTCATTTGTTTCCATATATTTTTTAATTTCTTCTCTAATTGCCTGGTTGACCCACTCATTCTTTCGTAGGGTGTTCTTTAACCTCCATGCTTTTGGAGGTTTTCCAGACTTTTTCCTATGGTTGATTTCAAGCTTCATAGCATTGTGGTCTGAAGTATGAATGGTATGATTGCAATTCTTGTATACTTATGAAGGGCTGTTTTGTGACCCAGTATGTGATCTATCTTGGAGAATGTTCCATGTGCACTCGAGAAGAAAGTATATTCTGTTGCTTTGGGATGCACAGTTCTAAATATATCTGTCAAGTCCATCTGATCCAATGTCTCATTCAGGGCCCTTGTTTCTTTATTGAGCGTGTGTCTAGATGATCTATCCATTTCTGTAAGTGGAGTGTTAAAGTCCCCTGCAATTACCACATTCTTATCAATAAGGTTGCTTTTGTTTGTGAGTAATTGTTTTATATATTTGGGGGCTCCCGTATTCGGTACATAGACATTTATAATTGTTAGCTCTTCCTGGTGGATAGACCCTGTAATTATTATATAATGCCCTTCTTCATCTCTTGTTACAGCCTTTAATTTAAAGTCTAGTTTGTCTGATATAAGTATGGCTACTCCAGCTTTCTTTTGGCTTCCAGTAGCATGATAAATAGTTCTCCATCCCCTCACTCTCAATCTAAAGGTGTCCTCAGGTCTAAAATGAGTCTCTTGTAGACAGCAAATAGATGGGTCTTGTTTTTTTATCCATTCTGATACCCTATGTCTTTTGGTTGGCGCATTTAATCCATTTACATTCAGTGTTATTATAGAAAGATACGGGTTTAGAGTCATTGTGATGTCTGTATGTTTTATGCTTGTAGTGATGTCTCTGGTACTTTGTCTCACAGGATTCCCCTTAGTATCTCTTGTAGGGCTGGTTTAGTGGTGACAAATTCCTTCAGTTTTTGTTTGTTTGGGAAGACCTTTATCTCTCCTTCTATTCTAAATGGCAGACTTCCTGGATAACTGATTCTCAGCTGCATATTTTTTCTGTTCAGCACATGGAAGATCTCTTGCCATTCCTTTCTGGCCTGCCAAGTTTCAAAAGAGAGATCAGTCACGAGTGTTATAGGTCTCTCTTTATATGTGAGGGCACGTTTATCCCTCGCTGCTTTCAGAATTTTCTCTTTATCCTTGTATTTTGCCAGTTTCACTATGATATGTCATGCAGAAGATCGATTCAAGTTACGTCTGAAGGGAGTTCTCTGTGCCTCTTGGATTTCAATGCCTTTTTCCTTCCCCAGTTCAGGGAAGTTCTCAGCTATTATTTCTTCAAGTACCCCTTCAGCACTTTTCCCTCTCTCTTCCTCCTCTGGGATACCAATTATGTGTATATTATTTCTTTTTAGTGTATCACTTAGTTCTCTAATTTTCCCCTCATACTCCTTGATTTTTTTATCTCTTTTTTTTCTCAGCTTCCTCTTTTTCCATAATTTTGTCTTCTAGTTCACCTATTCATTCTCTCCTCCACCTCTTCAATCCGAGCCGTGGTCGTTTCCATTTTATTTTGCATCTCGTTTATAGCGTTTTTCAGCTCCTCCTGACTATTCCTTAGTCCCTAGATCTCTGTAACAATAGATTCTCTGCTGTCCTCTATACTGTTTTCAAGCCCAGTGATTAATTTTATGACTATTATTCTAAATTCAATTTCTGTTATATTATTTAAATCATTTTTGATCAGTTCGTTATTTGTTGTTATTTCCTGGAGATTCTTTTGAAGGGAATTCTTCCATTTGGTCATTTTGGATAGTCCCTGGATTGGTGCGGACCTGCAGGGCACTTCCCCTGTGCTGTGGTGTATAACTGGAGTTGGTGAGCGGGGCCACAGTCAGACCTGACCTCTGCCCTGTGCCCACTGCTGGGGCCATAGTCAGACTGGTGTGTACCTTCTCTTCCCCTCTCTTAGGTGCAGGATTCATCATGGGGTGGCGTGGCCCATCTGGGCTACTTGTACACTGCTAGGCTTGTCGTGCTTGGGATCTGGGTAATAGCTGGGGTAGATAGGCAAGGTGCATGGGGGGGGGCGGGAGGGGTAGGCTCAGTTCACTTCTCCTTTGGTGATCCACTTCAGGAGGGGTCCTGTGGCAACGGGAGGGAGTCAGACCCACCGCTGGAGATGTGGATCCCCAGAAGCACAGCGTTGGGTGCTTGCGTGGTGCAAGCAAGTTCCCTGGCAGGAACTGGTTCCCTTTGGATTTTTGGCTGGGGGATGGGCGAGGGAGATGGCGCTGGTGAGCACATTTGTTCCCCGCCAAACTGAGCTCTGTCGTCCTGGGGCTCAGCACTCTCCTTCCTGTTGTCCTCTAGCCTTCCTGCTCTCCGAGCAGAGCTGTTAACTTATGACCTCCCAGATGCTAAGTCCCGCTTACTGTTGGAACACACTCAGTCTGGCCCCTCTGCTTTTGCAAGCCAGACTCAGTGCTCTGCTTGCCTGGCAGGCTGCCCCTCTGCCCCTGGCTCCCTCCCACCAGTCCATGGAGCACGCACCGCCTCTCTGCCTTTCCTACCCTCTTCCGCGGGCCTCTCCTCTGCGCTTGGCTTCCATTCTGCTAGTCTTCTGGTGTTTTTCTGGGTTATTTAGGCAGGTGTAGATGGAATCTAAGTGATCAGCAGGACACGCGGTGAGCCCAGCATCCTCCTACACCGCCATCTTCCCTCTCTCTCTTCTTCTGGTTTTTGGCTTTATTTGTTGTTCGTTTTCTAGCTCCTTCACATATAAGGTTAGTTTGTTTATTTGAGAATTTTCTTGCTTCATGAATTAGACCTGTATTGCTATGTACTTCCCTCTTATGACCACTTTTGCTGCATCTCAAAGGTTTTGGACTGTTGTGTTTTCATTTTCATTTGTTTCCATGTATTTTTAAAATTTCTTCTTTGAATTCCTGGTTCATCCATTCATTCTTCATGTTGTTTAGCCCCCATGTACATATGGTCTTTCTGAATTTTTTCTTGTGATTGACTTCAAGTTTCATAGTGTTGTGGTCAGAAAATGTGCATGATTTGATGTGTATTTTTTAAAAAAATATTTTTATTTTTAAGTAATGTCTACATCCCACATGGGGCTGGAATCCACAACCCACAAATCAAGAGTCACATGCTTCACTCACTGAGCAGGCCAGGTGCCCCTTGTCTCAATCTTTTTATACTTGTTGAGGCCTGATTTGTGACCTAGTATGTGATCTATTCTGAAGGATGTGCCATGTGCACTTGAAAAGAATGTGTATTTTGCTGTTTTAGGGTGAAATGTTCTGAATATATTTGTTAAGTCCATCTGGTCCAGTGTGTCATTCAAAGCCATTGTTTCCTTGTTTATTTTCTGCTTAGATGATCTGTCCATTACTATAAGTAGGGTGTTAAAATTCCCTATTATTATTGTATTATTATCGGTGAGTTCTTTGATGTTTATTATTAACTCTTTTTTAAATGTTTATTGATTTTTGAGAAAGAGTTTGAGCAGGGGAGGGACACAGGGAGAAGGAGACACAGAATCCAAAGCAGACTCTAGGCTCTGAGCTGTCAGCACAGAGCCCGAAGTGGTACTTGAACTCATGAACTGTGAGACCATGATCTGAGCCAAAGTTGGATGCTTAACCAACTGAGCTACCCAGTCACCCCTGTTATTAACTCTTTGACGTATTTGAGTGCTCCAATGTTGGGTGCATATGTATTTACATTATATCTTCTTATTGGATTGTCCCCTTTATTATTATACAGTTCCCTCCTTTATCTCTTGTCATAGTATTTTGTTTAAAGTCTACTTTGCCTGATATAAATATTGCTACTCTATCTTTCTTTTGACATCCACTTATATGATAACTGTTTCTCCATTCCCTCACTTTCAATCTGCAGATGGCTTTAGGTCTAAAATGAGTCTCGTGGGCAGCATATTTATGAGTCTTATTTTGTTCTCCATTCTGACACCCTATGTCTCTTGATTTAAGCATTCAGTCCATTTATTTCAGAGTAATTATTGATAATGTATTTATTTCCATTTTATTACTTGGTTGTTGTTTCTGGAGATTTTCTCTGTTCCTTTCTTGTCTATGTCACTTTTGTTTTCCCCTTTCTACTGAAAGAGTCCCCTTTAATATTTCCTGCAGGACTGATTTAGTGGTCACGAACTTCTTTAGGTTTTGTTTGTCTGGGAAACTATTTGTCTCTCCTTCTATTCTGAATGATAGCCTTGTTGGATAGAATATTTCTGGCTGCAGATTTTCCGATTCAGCACATTTAACATATCATGCCTCTCCCTCTGGCTTGCCAAGATTCTGTTGAGAGATCTGCGGCTAGTTTTATGGGTCTTCCCTTGTAAATTAGAGACTTCTTTTATCTTTTTGCTTTTAGGATTTTTTCTTTATCGCTATATTTTACCAGTTTAATTACAATATGTCTTGGTGTTGTCCTGCTTTTGCTGATTTTGGTGGGAGTTCTCTGTGCCTACTGGATCTGATATGATTGTTTCTTTCTCCAGATTAGGCAAGTTTTCAGCTCTTATTCCCTCAAATAAATTGTCTGCCCCCTTTTTTCTCTCTTCTTCTTCTGGGACTCCTATACGATGAACATTATTTGTTTGACGGAGTCACTCTGTTCCTAAGTCTATTCTGATGTTCTGGAATTCCTCCTTCACTCTTTTGTTCAGCTTCATTATTTTCCATTATTTTTTCTTCTGTGTCACTTATTCATCCCTCTGTTTCTTCCATTCTTGTGTTCATTGCATACAGTCTGTTTTGAATCTCAGTTATAGTACATTTAATTTCTGGCTGATTGTTTTTTAACTCTTTTATTTCTGTGGTAAGGGCCTCTCTGAAGTCTTCCATTCTTTTATAAAGCCCAGTGAGTATCCTTAGAATTGTTTCTTTAAATTGTCCATCAGTCATATTATTTATATCTTTTTTTTGCTTACATCTCTGGCCATGACCTTATTTTGTTCTTTCATGTAGGATGAATTCCTCCATCTTGGCATTTTGTCTAAGTCTCTGCCTTCTTATCTGTTAAAAAGGCCTTTTATGTTTCCTGCTCCTGAGAGTAATGGCTTTATGAAGAAACAGTCACATAGTGCCCAGGGCCTGGTGCTTCAGAGAATGTCTCTGGTGTGTGCTGCATGTACTTTGCTGCTGTGTTTTGGCTATTTTATATTTCAGGCCAATTGCCTGCAGTTTCTTCTTGCATGCAGTGGGGAGTGTTTGGACCTTGGCCCGATTGTGGTGAATTTTAACCAGGTGTACTATGGTCTGTTAAATGAGACATGATCCTACTTCCACTAAAACTGAAGCCTTGAAGAACTCTCTTGTTGGGAGACATAATGTGGCAGTAGTTTGTGCTTGTCTTCTGGGGCTGGGGTCCCCTGAGCTGGGACTGAAGCACACTTGACTGAGATGGGCAGTACTGGCAGAGTGCAAGGGTGTGGGACTTAGTGTAAGCAGGTCTGTGGTATGCTCTTTACTGAAGGTGGTTCTGTGTTTATGCTGAGGGTCAGGGGAGGAAAATGGTGCCTGCCAGTTCCTTTGTCCCTGGAGAGAGTTTTCTTTGCTTGCTGCTCTCAGGGACACACTCCCTAAAGAGCAAACCATCTCCCCACTGTGCATCCCGGGTGTTTTCAGATTGCCATTTTCAGGCTGTTTCCCTCTGGGTTGTTTGCCTGTGTTCTCTCTAGGAGTAGTGCAGTGTCCCCTAGGCTCTATTTCAGCCAACCTGCTGACTTTTAAAACTCCATACTTTAGGAATGTTGTGTGGGTAGAGTCCTACTCTGGTCTTCTGGGGGAGGATCGTACTGTGCTGGGACTGATGCAAGTTTGACTAAGAAGGGCAGTTGTTCCAGAGAGCAGGGGTGTGAGATTTAGGGCAAGCAGGTTAGGCAGCCAGTGGTGGGGCTTAGCTGCCCTTGGCAGGCAGCTCTGTGCCTATGCTCTAGATGAGAGGAAAAGGTGCTTGCATGATCTTTAGTGCCTGGATATACTAAAGATAGGCATCTCTGTGAATGCCACCTCTCAGTGATATGCTCCATTGTTTGTCCCCAGGTTGTTTGCCTGCCCTCTCTGCAGGAGTAGGGCAGTCCCTTCAGAGCTCTATCCCAGACAAATACACCACTGACCAACATTTAATTCTCCAGTGTTCAAGCCCAGCTGGTTACAAAAACTTACAGAAATCTCATTATCCCAGCCAATGGCTTTGGGAAAGTGTTCTCTTTGTTCAATCCCCTGTATGTTCCTTTCTCTCTCTCTCTCTCACCTTTCTCTGCAACCAGGGCTCCCTCCCTTCCACAGCACTGGTGATCCATTTTTTCCCCCAAATCATGTCTCTGTATTTTCTACTTTCCTCAGTGTTGCCTTTTCTCTCCCTCTAGTTGTAGGGTTTGTTCTGTCAGTCCTCAGGGTGATTTCTTGGGTATTCAGAATTATTTGATAGTTATCTAGCTGTGTTCAATGGATGAGGCAAACCTGCAGTCCTCCTACTATGCCAACATCTTAGCTCGATCCTCTGATTAGATATACATTTTGACTTGGATATAACTACTCTACCTAGTTGTTAATAATTAGCTTATTTAGGCATAGTAAGTAATAATTAGTGAGTAAACTTCCCATAAGTTAATCTAGAACAAATTGGGATTTATAAAAAATAGTTTTCCTCTAGGGGAAAAGAAGGTTGGGGTCCAATATCTGACATTGCTTTTTCTTTTTTAATGAAGGAATTTTCATCTTTTGGTGAGTTGTCATTTATCTCATGCTTCTTAACATGTTAGCAAATGGAAGAGGAAGAATCTTAAGGCTGAGCTAAGTATTACATTTTAACAGTCAGCCTTATTATTCATATCCACCTTGGTTTATAAATGAAAATTACAAACATTTATTTTTCAGTTTTGTGGTTACCCAAATAAAGTGCCAGATGTGTGTGTCAGTCAGTCCTGTGAGATTAACCAAATGTACTTTAATTATAATGATTAAAAGTTAAATGGGGCTAGTAGGCATGATATTATGATATTTATCTATACACACAAACTTATTTCATGAAAAAGAAGACACAAATATAAACAACAATAACACAAATCCTTAAGTTTATCAGTCATAAAATTCAAACAAATTATACATGGAAAATGCTTTTATTTTCCTGAACCTCAAAATTGTGGCTTGTCCTATTAAGAAAATTTAAATATTATTACCTGGACATGTCAGTTACTATGTCTTTTCTATTTAGTAAACTTCAAAAATATAAGTTCTTTTACATTTTTAATGGTTATTTATTTTTTTTGAGAGAGAGGGAGAGACCGAGAAAGAGCAAGCAGGGGAGACACACAGAGAGAGGGACAGAGGATCTAAAGCAGGCTCTGTGCTGAGAGCAGAGAACCTGATGTGGGGTTCGAACTCACTAACCATGAGACCATGACCTCAGCCAAAGTTGGACACTTAACCGACTGAGCCACCTAGGCACCCATGTTTTGGTTGGATTAAATTATTTCCTATTTATTTTGTCACTACTCTTCATGTAGGAGCTGAAATTTGTAACTTTTACCATATTCTTGAGAGAGATAGTATTGATTTAAGGAGGAACAAGGCATGGTTATTAATTAAATCAGCATTGTCTTTCTTAAATGAGGTGAAAAATTTTTGAGCAATAATAGTTATTCAATTTACCTTAAAAAGTTGTTTATAATGCACATGGTTTCAATTAGAGGTAATAAAATATACAGATTTCTTAAAATATGACAATGTAAGCATGTGAGATTGTATGTGTATTTGTGTGTGTAAACATAAATACAAGATACCTTTGGCACTATTACAAATGGAACAAGTGTTTCTCATAAGTAATTAATATTTCTTAAGTTATATTGTACTATAATGGTTCATAGATAAGTTTCAAGTTTGAAAACTAGCATGATGTTTTACTTTTTATGAAGCTGTTTTATCCTGGCATTTTGCTTTTATTTTAATGATGCATTCAAGCATTTAACACACATTTATTGTTGATAGATACCATTTTATCAACACTATGTTGATAGATACCATTTTATCACTAGGATATGATGTAACCTAAACAAGCAAGAATTCTGCCTTTACAAATTTTAAAATCTAGAAGGGATACATTGATACTAGATCATATAATTTTAGTATAACTACAATTACAAAATGATCAATTTTCTCAGTCTTCCACCTACATTCAGTTATTGTATACACGGTTTGATTTTGATTGACTCAGAAGAAAATTGTTTCTTTTATTGTTTTAAATATATCAACATTTTCTATTCTGGGTAGATTAAATTCTTTTGAGTGTGGTATCCAGTCATTAAAAGATCCATTAACAACATATGTACTAAAAAGACCAAAAAGACAACAAAATCTGACACCATTAAACTCATACTTTATGTGCAGATTTCCTGTGGTTACAGTTAAACCATTCTCAGAACAAAACCAAGCTAAACTAAAAAATAAATGTGGCTTTGTTTGAGGTTCTGTATAGTTCTTGAAAGTTCATTCTACATCTTTTCAAGAGTACATAATGTATTTACACATTTCAAATAGTATTTATGGATATCTACACGATTCTTTACAGACTAAAGATGTGTTATTTTCTCCTCAAATCTTTGCTTCGGATGTCTAAATAGCTATTGACATTTAAGTGAATGTTGTTTCCTAAGAGGAGTTGTATAAATGCCAAGGTTTAACTTTACTTTCATCATGTACCTTTCCCTGCTTACCTGTAAATCTGTGTCATACCTAATAAGTCTGTGCTTTAATAATTTCATTCTTCAACAGCATTTATTGGATGTACACTTTGCACAAAATTCCCTAATAAATGCTCTGAAAGAGTAAAAATAGACTTAAAATGCTGTTAGAGTACTGGTTTACTACTTCCAATTAAATTTCATGATGGCATAATAACATAGATATGGCATCATAGTAATGTCTTCTTACTACATGGATTTTAATATACTGGATGACACATTAAACTCCTAAAACTGAAAATCCTGTTATTAAAATAGTTGGCCTGTACTTTAGAGGTTTTCCCCAAACATTTTATTTTCTTGTTTTGTAACTGGACATTGCCATAGAAGATATAGTCACTTTCCTGGAAGTTCTTGAAATCCACCTGTTAGATAGATACCTTATTTGTATAAGATGAACATGAATTTTGGAGATAATAGAGCATTTAGCCAATTAAAGTGTGTTTATAAAAAGTGACAAACTGAAAATATAGCACCTTTTTTTTCACTTCTAGGAGAATATGATAGGATGTAGAAGACAAGATTATATGTCACAGTAACCCAAATAACCAGGTGATCTAAGAGAGAGTACAAGTCATTCTGAGTAGCAGATTCAATTGAACTAAAATTTCAGAACAAAGACAAGACCCAAACTGAAACTACCAGCAGTCTCTAGATAGCAGAGCATTTATCCACAGGGGGCCACATACATTCATTCAGCAGAGAGGTAAGCATATGGGGGCAATATTTTGACTTGTTTTGCTTTGTTTTGTTTCATAAAGTTTGATAGATTGATCTAACTCTTATCGATGACCAAGGTGGTCAGCCTTTTGCACATAATACAATTCTTTTTGTGGATTTTTTTTCACCATAGATTTTTAAAGAGTTTTAATGCTAGTATTTCACCATGAATGCCCCATAATGATTCACTAGTGGGAAATGGTCTCTAACACTTTATCACAAGTTATCCCAGGGTACCTAGTTAGTCCTCAGGCAATGGATAGTTCATGTGGAGGAAATAGCATGCTGATTTGCAGTTATAATTGAAGAAAATTGCTTGAGAGGATTCTGACAGCACAGAAAATAGGCCAATTAGTTACCCAACTCTCATCCTTCTGTGATTCATGATTGTTTCCATTTAATTTTGCTGTCACTTATGAAGTAAGGTTAAGAATAGATTAGCTTCTTTTAGCCACATCTTACAATTATCTTACTCCTTTGCTTTTTTTTTTTTTTTTTTTTTTTTACAATATGACTGGGTTTAAAAACCAGTATTCTCAGAACTGTATTCAATAGTTATTCATTTTAAAGCACATGATAATATTTAAAACACCTCACTCGGCTCCATAACCTAACAGTCATATTCTAGATAGGTTTTTTCCCACCAAACGATCATCAAATAATACTTCACAATAATTAAAATCAAAGCTAAGATGATGTAATAATCTTGGTCAAGTAAATATATATTAATGTTTGAAAATCAATTTTATATTGAGGGGTTCATTACAGGACAAAAGAGCAAAATGAAAGTGTAATATAGAAAAAAACTCACAACTTCTTATAATATAAAATCTAGGGAATCAATATTTTCCTCCATGCCGCTGTTTTTTTATTTTTGTTTTCGGTTTTGTTTTAAATAGGCTCCATGCCCAACATGGAGCTTGAACTCATGACCCCAGGATCAAGAGTCAGATGTTCTACCTACTGAGCCAGCCAGGCATCCCACCTGTTATTTTTGATTATGCAAAACACCACTTGTACTTGAGAAGAAAAAAATAAATATCATAAGAATATTTCAGTTTATGGGAACACTGGAAGGTCATCATATGTTCTCAAATTTGATATAAATTGGTTAATAAGCTTTGTCTAGCTGAGTATAAAGTGTGTGCCTGTGTGTATGGTGGTGTCTCTGCAAATAATAAAGATGCCTTAAAGAACAGAGTAAGGCTTTTGTTACTTTTCTTTTCCAACCAAAGCACCTATTTTGTCTCTGAGCTCACAGCAAGAACTATGTATATACTGTGGGTGTAAGAAATCATCAAATGAAATTTATGTACCTTTACCAGGAAGTTTCTCTATTACATGCAGAAGCCACAATATTATTTTCTTTTTTTTCAATTTGTAAGATTCATTTGCTGATTCAGTTTTTAAATGTGAATATACAGTACATTTTTAATATTAACTATAACAACTAACATTGAACACTACTTAGGTGTCAGATTCTGTAGTAGGCACTTTTTTGGGTATATCCTTCAATCCTAGTGGAATGTTAGCTCCTGAGGTACTATCTTATATTTATTTTTGAGTTTTTATTTTAATTCCAGTTAGTTAACATACAATGCAACATTACATTCAGAAGTACAACTTAGTAATCATCACTTTCAAACAACACTCAGTACTCATCACAAGTGCCCTCCTTAATGCCCATCACTCAGCCCATCCCCCATATCCACCTCCCCTCCAGCAATCTTTAGTTTGTTTTCTGTATTTGAAGGTCTGTTTTCTGGTCTGCCTCTTTTCTTTCCCCCTATGCTCACCTGTGTTGTTTCTTAAATTCCACATATGAGTGATATCATATGGTATTTGTCTTTCTCTGACTGACTTATTTCACTCAGCACAATACACTCTTACTTCATCCATATTGTTGCAAATGGCAGGCTTTCATTTTTTATGGCTGAATAATATTCTGGGGTGTGTGTGTGTGTGTGTGCACATTCCTCAATTGATGGGCACTTGGGCTGCTTCCATAGTTTAGCTATTGTAAATAATGCTGCTATAAACATCGGGGTGCATTTATGCCATCAAATTAGTATTTTTGTATCCTTTGGGTAGATACCTAGTAGTACAATTAATGGATCATAGGGTAGTTTTATTTTTAACTTTTTGAGGAACTCCCATACTGTTTTCCAGAGTGGATACACCAGTTTGCATTCCCACCAGCCATGCAAGAGGGTTCCCACTTCTCCACGTCCTTGCCAACACCTGTTGTTTCATGTGTTGTTGATTTTAGACATTCTGACAGGTATGAGGTTATATCTCACTGTAGTTTTGATTTGTTTTTCCATGATAAGTGATGATGAGCATCTTTTCATTTGCGTGTTGGCCATCCATACAGCTTCTTTGGGAAAATATCTGTTCTTGTGTTCTGCCCATATTTAATTGGATTATTCTTTTTTAGGTGTTGAATTTTATAAATTCTTTATATATTTTGGAAAGTAACCCTTTATTGGATATATGATTTACAAGTATCTTCTCCCATTCTGTATGTTGCATTTTAGTTTTATTGATTGTTTCTTTCACCGTGCAGCGGCTTTTTATTTTTTTTTTACTTTTTATTTGTTCAAAGATAAATTTATTTTATTTTGTTTATTTATTTTTGCAATATAATTTATTGCCAAATTGGCTAACATACAGTGTATACAGTGTACTCTTGGTTTTGGGGATAGATTTCCATGCTTCAATGATTACATACAACACCCAGTGCTCATCCCAACAAGTGCCCTCCCAATGCCCATCACCCATTTTCCCCTCTCCCTTGCCCCTCCATCAACCCTCAGTTTGTTCTCTGTATTTAAGAGTCTCTTATGGTGTGCCTCCCTCCCTCTCTGTAACTATTTTCCCCCTCCATTCCCCCATGGTCTTCTGTTAAGTTTCTCAAGTTCCACATATGATACATGATATCTGTCTTTCTCTGTTTGACTTACTTCATTTAGCATAATACCCTCCAGTTCCATCCACGTTGTACCAAATGGCAGTGTTTCATTCCTTCTCATTGCCAAGTAGTATTCCATTGTATACATAAACCACATCTTCTTTATCCACTCCTCGGTTTATGGACATTTAGGCTCTTTCCATAATTTGGCTATTGTTGAAAGTGCTGCTATAAACATTGGGGTACATGTGCCCCTATGAATCAGCACTCCTGTATCCTTTGGATAAATTCCTAGTAGTGCTATTGCTGGGTAATAGGGTAGTTCTATTTTTTCTTAGCGTAGTCCTATTTTTAATTTTTTGAGGAACCTCCACATCTCCAGAGCAGCTGCACCAGTTTGCATTTCTACCAACTGTGCAAGAGGGTTCCCATTTCTCCACATCCTCACCATCATCTGCTGTTTCCTGAGTTGTTAATTTTAGCCACCCTGACCAGTGTAATGTGGTATCTAAGTGTGGTTTTGATTTGTATTTCCCTGATGATGAGTAACATTGAGCATCTTTTCATGTGTCTGTTGGTCATCTGGATGTCTTATTTGGAAAAGTATCTATTCATGTCTTCTGCCCATTTCTTCACTGGATTATTTGTTGTTCGGGTGTTGAGTTTGGTAAGTTCTTTATAAATTTTGGATACTAACCCTTTATCTGATCTGTCATTTGCAAGTATCTTTTCCTATTCCATCAGCAGCCTTTTAGTTTGCTGATTTTTTTTTTTTGCAGTGTAGAAGCTTTTTATCTTGATGAGGTCCCAATAGTTCATTTTTTCTTTTATTTCCCTTCCCTTTGGAGATGTGTCCAGAAGAAATTGCTGTGGCTGAGGTCAAAGAGGTTGTTGCCTGCTCTCTCCTCTAGGGATTTGATGGTTTCCTGTCTAACATTTAGGTCTTTCATCCATTTTGCGTTTATTTTTGTGTATGGCATAAGAAAGTAGTCTAGTTTCATTCTTCTGCTTGTTGCTGTCCAGTTCTCCCACCACCATTTGCTAAAGTGACTGTCTTTTTTCCATCGGATACTCTTGGCTGCTTTGTCAAAGATTAGTTGTTTATACATTTGTGGGTCCAATTTTGGGTTCTTTATTCTATTCTATTGGTCTATGTGTCTGTTTTTGTGCCAATACCATACCGTCTTGATGATTATAGCATCACAATCCCAGACCTTAGCCTCTACTACAAAGCTGTAATCATCTAGAAGCTTTTTATTTTGATGCTGTCCAAATAGTTTACTTTTGCTTTTATTGTCCTTGCCTGAGGAGATGTATCTATAAAGATGTTGCTATAACCAATGCCAGAGAAGTCACTACCTTTTTTTTCTAGGATTTGTATGGTTTCAATTCTCATATTTAGGTCTTTAATCCATTTTGAATATATTTTTCTTCATGGCATAAGAAAGTAGTCCAGTTTCTTTCTTTTACATGTTGCTGTCCAGTTTTCCCAGTGCCATTTGTTGAAAAGTCTGTTTCCCATGCAATATTCGCTCCTGCTTCATCAAAGATTAATCGACCATATAGTGGGTTCATTTCTAAGAATTCTATTCTGATCCATTGATCTATGTGTCTGTTTTTGTGCCATACTGTCTTTCTCACCTCAGTTTTGTAATATATTTACAAGTTCTAGAAGTTTTTTAATGGTGTCTTTCAGGTTTTCTATATATAGTATCGTGTCATCTTCAAATAATAAAAGTTGGACTTCTTCCTTACTGATTTGGATGCTTTTTACTTATTTTTGTTGTCTGATTGCTGTGGCTAGGACTTCCCATACTATGTTGAATAAAAGTGGTGAGAGTGAATATCCTTGTCTTGTTCCTTACTGAGGGAAAGCTCTTAGTATTTCCCTATTGAGGATATTAGCTATGGCTTTTTTCATATATGGAATTTATCATGTTGGGGTATTTTCCCTCTATTCCTATTTTGTTGAGGGTTTTTATCATGAATGTATGTTGTACATTGTCAAATGCTTTTTCTGTATTTACTAAAATGATCATATGGTTCTTCTCCTGTCTCTTATTGATGTGATGTGTCATATTGATTGATTTCCGAATATTGCACCACATTTGCAACCCAGAAATAAATCCCTCTTAATCGTGGTGAATGATATTTTTATAGTATTGTTGAATTCGGTTCCCTAGTATTTTATAGAGGACTTTTACATCTATGTTCATCAGATATATTCACCTATACTTATCTTTTCCAGTGGTGTCTTTATCTGGTTTTAGTACCAGGATAATGTTGGCCTAAGAGAATGAATTCAGAAGTTTTCCTTCCCCTTTTCTATTTTTTGGAATAGTGTGAGAATAGGTATTAACTCATTAAAAAATTAATGTTTATTTATTTTTGAGAGAGAAAGAGAGACAGGGCACAAACAGGGAAGGGGCAGAGAGAGAGAGGGAGACACAGAATCTGAAGCAGGCTCCAGTCTATAAGCTGTCAGTACAGAGCCCAACACAGGGCTTGAGCCCACGAACCACATGATTATGATCTGAGCCAAAGTCAGACACTCAACCCACTGAGCCACCCAGATACCCTGGTATTAACTAAATTTTAAATGTTTGGTAGAGTTAGCCTGTGAAGCCATCTTGACCTGCACTTTTGTTTGTTGGGAGTTTTTCATTACTGATTCAATTTATTTGCTAGTTACTGGTTTGTTTGTATTTTCTATTTCTTCCTGTTTTAATTTTAGTAGTATATGTATTTCTAGGAATTTATCCATTTCTTCTTGGTTGTTAAATTTGTTCCTATATGCTTTTTCATACTATTTTCTTATAATGGTTTGTATTTCTGTGGTGTTGGTTGTTATTTCTCCTCTCTCATTTCTGATTTTATTTATTGGGTCTTTTTTTCTTTTTGATCTCTGGCTAGGGGTTTATAAATTTTATTATTTTTTTCAAAGAACCAGCTCCTGGTTTCATTTATTTATTCTATTGTTTATTTTATTTTTTTTAGTTTGTATATAATTTATTTCTGCTCTAATATTTAGTTTCCTTTCTTCTGCTAGTTTTAAGTTTTGCTGTTTTTTTCTTCTGACTCCTTTAGGTGTAAGGTTAGGTTGTTTATTTGAAATATTTCTTACTTCTTGAGCTAAGCCTGTATTGCTACATACTTCCCTTTTATGACCATTTTTTTTTTTTTTTTTTGCATCCCAAAGGTTTTGGACTATTGTGTTTTCAGTTTCATTTGTTTCCATGTACTTTTTAATTTCTTCTTTGATTTCCTTGATGACCCATTCATTGTTAATAGCTTGTTATTTAACTTCCATGTATTTGTGGCCCTCCAGATTTTTTTCTTGTGGTGACTTTGTTTCATAGCATTGTGTTCAGAAAAGTGTATGATAGATCCTTTTAAAGTTTTTAAGGCTTGTTCTGTAGCCTAATGTGTGATCTATCCTGGAAAATGTTCCATGTGCACTTGAAATGATTATTCTGCTGTTTTAGGATGAAATGTTCTGAATATGTCTATTAAGTCCATCTGGTCCAGTATGTCATTCAAAGCCATTGTTTCCTTGTTGATTTTCTACTTAGATTATCTGTCCATTGATGTAAGTGGAGTTTTAAAATACCCTATTATTATTGCATTATTATCAGTGGGTACCTTTATGTTTGTTATTAACTTTTTTATGTATTTTTGTACTCCAATGTTGAGTGCATAAATATTTACAATTGTTATATCTTCTTGTTGGATTGCCCCTTTATTATTATACAGTGTCCTTCCTAATCTCTTGTTAAAATCTTTGTTTTAAAGTCTACTTTGTCTGATATAAGTATTGCTGCTCCGGCTTTCTTTTGACATCTATTTGTATAATAACTGTTTCTCCATCCCCTTACTTTCAATCTGCAGGTGACTTTAGGTCAAAAAATGGTGTCTTGTAGGCAGCATATTTATGAGTCTTATTTTGTTATCCATTCTGACAATCTTCGTCTTTTGACTGCAATGGTTAGTCCATTTCCATTCAAAGTAATTATTGATAGATATGTATTTATTGCTATTGTATTAGTTGTTTTCATAGTTTTTAATTTTATTACTTGTTATCCATTCTAACACCTTATGTCTTTTGATTGGAACATTTAGGTTATTTCCATTCAAAATAATTAATGACAGATATGTACTTATTGTCATTTTATTACTTGTTTTGTGGTTGTGAAGATTTTCTCTGATCCTTTCTTGTCTTAGTCTCTTTAATGTTTTGGAAACTTTCTTAAGTTATAAATTTGGATTATTTTCTCTTTGTTCTTTGAATACTTATTAGTGGCTTTTGATATATGGTTACATTTAGGTTTGTATATAATCTCTCCTGCATGTGCCAGTATATATTAAATTGATGGTCGCTTAACTTTGAGCCCATTCTTTTCTGCTATCTTCTCCACATTTTATGTATATATTATTGTATTTTATGTCCTTATTTGTGAGTTCCTTGATTAATTTGTTACAGAATTATTCATGTTTACTGCCTTTTTCTTTCCTACCTTTATACTGTTGCTTTTTGTTTCTCCTTTCCACCCAAGCTCCCCTTTTAATATTTCTTCCAGACATGGTGTAGTGGTTATGAACTCCTTTAGTTTCTGTTTTTCTGGGAAACTCTTTATCTCTCCTTTTATTCTGAATGAGAGCTTTGCTAGATAGAGTATTCTTAGCTGCAGAATTTTCCCATTCAGCACTTTGAATATATCTTTTCACTCCCTTCTGTCTTGCAACATTTCTGCTGAAAATCTCATGCTAGCCTTATGGGTTTTCCCTTATAAGTTACTGTCTTTTGTCTTGCTACTTTAAAATGTTTTCTTTATCATTATATTTTGCCAGTTTAATTACAATATGTTTTGGTGTTGGCCTACTTTTGTTGATTTTGATGGGAGTTCCCTGGACCTCCTGGATCTGGTTATCTATTTCCTTCCCCAGATTAGGAAAGTTTTCAGCTCTTCTTTCTTCAAATAATTTTTCTGCCACATTTTATCTCTCTTCTTCTCCTTGGACTCCTGAAATGTGAATGTTTTTACATTTGATGTAGTCACTGAGTTCCCTAAGTCTTTCTCATTTAGCATATATTTTTTTCTCTCTTTTGTTCGGCTTGCTTACTTTCCATTACTCCATCTTCTAGGTCACTAATTCTTTCCTCTGCTTCTCTCCTGCTGGTCAGCCTAGCAGGAGTGATTGTCATTTAGTTTATTGAGCCCTTTGTCTTTGCTATATTATTCCTTTTCTCTGCATTAAGGATCTCTTATGTCTTCTTCTCTTTTCTCAAGTCCTATGAGTATCCTTATAATTATTGCTTTCAATTCTCTATCAGGAATGTTACTTTTATCTGTCTTGCTTAGATCTCTGGCCAGGGCCTTGTGCTATTCTTTTATTTGGAATAAATTTCCTTATATCCTCATTTTATCTACCTCTCTGTGTCTGTTTTTCTCTGTGAAGAAAGTGAGCTATGTCTTCTGCTCTTAAAAGAAATGCCTTTTTGAGAGGCCCTGGAGTGCCCTGCAATGCCGTGTCTCCTGTTCACCAGAACCTGGCACTTTAGGAGAGTATCCTATGTTTGTTGTTTATGCCTTACTATTGTGTCCGAGTCACTTTTTCTTTCAGTGCAGTCTTCCGCACTGACTCTCTACCTGTGGTGGGCTATGCTTGCCCTCTGTGCTGTTTATTGGGACACAGGAAGGTTAGTTCTGAGGGGTTATGCCCACCGGGGATCTTGAGAGTGGATGGCAGTATTAGCATAATTTTTAGGCCAACAGTTCTATGCCAGATTTCACAAAGCACTGTGGCACCTGGGAGGTGGGCATTGGGTAGGCTGGTGGCACAAGACTGGGCACAGCACATTATAGCAGTCCTGCACCCAGCAACTGGGCACGGTGTGCAGTTGTGGTGGGACCCTGTGCAGTGGCTGGGCACTGGCCAGTGGCTGAAAATGACAAAAGTTGCAGCTGTGCACCTGGAAGTTGGGAGGGACATGTACATGGAAGCTACAATATTACTCTTGTCACTCTAATTGAATTGCATCTTGTCTGAAACAATTTAATTTTAATTACATAGAGTCCTCAAAAGACTTTAATAGGGAGCTATGGTGATCTTATAAGTTTTAATTTTAATTTTCATGACAACATTTTCTCTTACTAGTTATCAATTTATTTCTATATCAGTCTATCCATTCATCCACATCTATCCATCCAACCAATCTGTCTCTCCTCTGTCTATAAATTCAAATTAATTTTTAAAAGTATGTTGTCATATTCCAGAAACAGGATCAATGGATTACAAGACCAGGTTAAGGCATCTCTAATTTACCCTTCACTTACCTGTTTAATTGGTTGGTTATTTGTTCAATTTGTTCAGTTTTCTGGGCCAATAATTATAAAGTAGGAGGGAAGATATTTAAATTATGAGGTATTGCTTTTTTATTTGTTTATTATAGCACAGGGATCTTTAAGCCAGGTGTGGAGTCATTTTGTGATATAACTAAAATGAATTATCATTTAATGCCTAAATATCTCTCTTGGAAATCTCTAAAAGTAAGCTGTTATTTGAGGAACAATTTTTTGTGGTTCAAAAATACTTCATACACATTTTTGGGGATTGTATAAAGTATTCAATTATACCTGAAGACATGTAAATTATTCTAAAATGTCCATTTATATTCAATTTATTCAAGCTAGAAAAAATAAACTATATCAGCATCATCTTGTTTTGCAAGATTCTAATTATTTCTTGTAGGACATAGAACATAATACTATGGACTGAAACAATTTAGAGAAAAAAATTTTAAATACCGTCTGCAAAATCTTCTTTGAATTTTAACATTCTACAGGAAAATGGCCTAAAAATCTGAACAGAAGTACCCAATAGAAAAGAGAAACTCATTGTGAATCTTTATTGATTTGAGTTTTAATCTCCCTAAATTATAAAAACACATTATGGAACAGATTACTCAACAAGTCAAGAAAACAAAATGGAAATGCAGTTAAATTGCAAACATTTTCAAAATATCTTCTTGTATCTTATGATAAACAATTTCAAAGAAAATTGTATAGCAATCTCACTTGTATATCTTTTCCATTTTATTTGTATTCTATTTCTTAATAATGATTTTGTTAAAGGAAGATACATTTTATAAAATGGACAGAAATATGCTTTGATTTATTTCCAAGATGTCTGTATACATATTTGTTTCCTTTTTGTCACAAATAAATATCCATTTGTGAAATGGTTTTTCTATAATTAATTAATCTATTAGAAAAGAATAGAGTTCTTTAAGTTCAATAAACAGAATTACATGGAAAAATAAATTTTCTTAACCTCATAAGAAAATTATACTGTTGTTGAGGAGTCAATATTTCTAGATAAATCCAATCCAAAGAAAGTTTGTTAAATTGAAATTGTATATGTTTTATGCAAAGAAGTGAAAAGAAAGTGAAGGATAGAAGAATAAATGTAGGCTGGATTTGTCAGGAAAATTGAGTAAGATTAAATCTGAAGGAAAATTTTCAGTATCATGATCATCAATTATAATAATTTGAAATGGTTATGATATGTTTATGATTTTATGAACCAAATGTAGTTATTTCCTAACTAATAATAATTTTTAAAACTGAATAAGAAGCAATTTTATATGACACTTCTTGGTTCACAGATTATTTAAATGTATATGATACAAAACTTGGAACGTGAAACATTTGATCATGTAAATTATTTTATAAGCTTTAAACCAAATGTAACTATTTAAATTTAATTTTATAAAAAATGAATTAATATAGTCAGATGGGTTTGTAGATTCATTTGGTGCTACATATAAGGAATAATCTATTAATGGCCAATCTGCCTTTCTGTGAAAAGTAAAATAAAATGTGAAGATGAATAATAGAGAGACCTGTTAACAGGATGATCATAGCCACATACTATATAATTTAATTAGTGAGTGTTCCATTGTATGAAACTAGCATTAAATTAACTCTCCATTTTTTCTTAACTGAATAAGATGATGGCATAAGTAATTCCAAAGGTATGTTTGTTTCTTGAGCTAGATTTTAATATAACTTCTGGTTTTGATAACCTAATGCCTCTATTATAAGATTACCCATCAACCTTTCACTTAATGGTTAGAGCTAGCATGACCATATAATTTACCATACAAACTAGGAAACTTTTGAGAATGAAAGAAGATACTAAAGTTAACTAACACTATGTATTTAAAAATATTTATTTATAACCATACTGGTTGGTTTTATTGATGGATCTATGTACAATTTTTCTATTGAAAATATTTTTTAATGAAAATATTTCTAGAAAACTAACCCAACATCTTTGTAAATTAAAGCAAATATTTTATTCATAACAATAATCTAAATATTAAAATTATCCTAAGTATAGCAATTATTAGTACATAGTCATGTAATTTGGTTTATTAGCTCTATTTTTCTTTAATGCCATATCAGTGTGTTTTCCCAAATTATATATTTTTATATGGTCTTACTTTATTTTTAGTCATGAAATTTCATTTAATCTTCTTTAAAGTTGCATTTTAGGGGCACCTGAGTGGCTCAGTCGGTTAAGCATCTGACTCTTGGTTTGGCTCAGGTCATGATCTCACAGTTTGTGAGATCGATCCCTGCATTGGGCTTTGTGCTAAAAGTGTGGAGCCTGCTTGGAATTCTCTCTCTCCTTCTCTCTCTCTCTCTCTCTCTCTCTCTGCCCCTCCCCTACTCTCTCTCTCTCTCTTAAAATAAATGAACTTTAAAAAAATAAAAAATAAAGCTGTATTTTATAATTCGTAAATTTGAAATTGTTGGCACCACTAATTCACTTCTCTGTAGGCCAAAATATGTTTAATTAAGAGAATGCTTCAATAGCTACAAGGTACTTGATAATCTCTGTGCAAAAAGTGTTTTTAACTGAAGGTTGTTTTCAATATGGCTTTTTCTTTTCAACTTCTTAATTTGAAATGTACAAAATTTGTGGCCCAAATATTTTCATAGGTACTCTCTCAAAAAACTTTTAGGCCTCTCAGTCTCATTGGATCTCACTCCATTAGACAGAAGCCAAACCTACAAATCTTTTCAAGAGTAGCCTTTCTCTACTTTGATACTCTACTCACTGAAGTTCAAAGGTTTTTATTCGTGCTGTATCAATTGAAAACTTTGATTTAATATTACTGAATGATTTTGAATTAAGTGCAGCTAATGGTTAGAGAATTCATTTACAAAGAATAATTCAACAGAATTATATTACACTTAAGGTGATTTAAAAGTAGTTCCTTTGAAGGCTCAAACTTCTATGAAAATTTATGGTCAACTCAAAATATTCATACTGACATGTGAAAGAATATTTTGTATTCAACATCAAATTTAGCATTAAAACCATGTAGTTCCATTACTCTTTTTGGTACATATTAAAACATAGGTAAATGTTCATCATAACAAATTCTATTTCACTATTATGTTACAGCTAGCTTGAATGCATGAATGAAGTAACATTACATCAATACCAAATCTAAGTATTCTACTTTTTCATAGGTTTCTTAAAATAATAAAACATTTTGACCACATGGTGTACTCCAACAAAATTTGTATTATATTATATCTGCATGAAATGAATGTTTCCATAATTGTTGCATTTTTAAACTGATTTTACAAATTGATATGCAAGTAAATTCGTTCACTACAGTTTTAGATTTTTTTAAATTTGTTTTTTTCTTTTTGATTTAAAATTTTTAATTATCGAAAATATTTAACTTGATCCATAAGGAAAACTGTAAGCCAAGAAACACTGAATGAGAGAGTAGGAAGATGGCAGAAGAGAAGGAGGACCCTAGGTTTATCTTGTCCCATGAACACAACTAGATAATTATCAAATCATACTAAATACCAAAAAAAAATGACATAAAGAATGACAGGACCAACTCCACAACTAAAGAGTAAGAATAGGCCACATCAAAAAGTTTGATGTGGTTTAGGGGAGAAATAGATCACAGGTGCTCTGGAGGGTGGGGTACTGTGATCAAAGAGAAGGGCAAGTGAGAGAGGAGTACACAGGGGAACACACAAGAAAAACCTTTCTCCAAAGTCATATGAGAGGAGCTGAATTTCATGAGTTCTTGCAACCAATGAGGCTTAAAGCCTCGAGTTTTAGAAATCATCTGGCTTGGTGGGAATAGAGCATGGAGGGCCCTGTGCTGTTCCTGTATAGAAGGTAGGCCAACAAACCAGGGACAGACAGCATCTGAAGCAATCTAAAGAAAGCATGGGGTGCACAGTGGGTAAGATTATATGCTATTTTCAGAGCAAGTCATTGAGAGCATTCATGGAGATACTTCTGGAACAAGAAGATGGCCATCACCATTTCCCTCCCCTGCCCCTCAGCATAAACACAGAATCACCTGGGGGAAGCAGTGCAGCTTGGGTATTGGCTGCCTAATGTGCTTATACTAAGCCCCACAGCCCTGCTCTTTGCCAGTACTGCCTTTCTCAGTCAAGCTTGCCTCAGTCCCAGCTCAGTGGACCCCTCCCTTGAATACCAGCAGAAACACCTGCCCACACCATGTTTCCCAACCAGAGAGTTCTGCATGGTCCCAGTCTGGTGGAGTTGTGTCAGGTCTCATTTCACAAGCAGGCCAGAGCACACCTAGTTAAAACTTACGACATTCAGGCGGGGACCAAAAACTGTCCACAGAAGGCAAGAAGAGCCTCTTCAGATGACTGGCCTGAAGGATAGAGCAGCCAGAATGCAAGACAAGAGTGCTTGCAACACACACACTAGAGTCACTCCCTAAAGCACCAGGCCCTGGGCACTACATAACCTCTTCTTCATAAGGCCATTACTTTCAGGGACAGGAGACATAAGTAGCTGTAGGAAAACACAAAAGAAGGTGGAGACTTAGCTAAAACGTGAAGTAGTAGGAGTTTGTTACAAATGAAAGAATAAGATAAGGCCATGGCAACAGATCTATTCAAACAGGTCTAAGGTACATGCCTGAAGGCAAATTGAAAGCAACTATGGTAAGGATGCTAACTGCTTGAGAAAATAAGACATCAGTGAGACCCTTACCAGAGATAAAAGACAAAAAAAAAAAAAAAATAGAATCAGCGATGAAGAGTTCAATAAATAAGATTGGAAACAGGTTTGATGCAATGAATACCAGACTGGAAAAAGAAGAGGAATGAATTAGTAACCTAGAGGACAAAATATTGGAAAATAATGAACTTGAGCAAAAGAGAGAAAGAAGAATTATGCAATATAAAAATAGACTGAAGTAACTCAATGACCCCATCAAATGTAATAACATTCATATTATAGGAGTCCCAGAAGAATAAGAAGAGAGAGAAAAGGGTACAGAAAATTTATTTGAAGAAATAATCACTGAAAACTTCCTTAATATAGGGATGGAAGCAGACATCCAGAACCAGGAGGCACAGAGAATTCCCATAAAAATCAACAAAAGTAGGCCAACACCAAGATATACTGTAATTAAATTTGCAAAGTATAGTGATAAAGAAAAAAATCTTAAAAACAGCAAAAGAAATTAAGTCCTTAAGTTACAAGAGAAAACCCATAAGGCTAGCTGGAAATCTCTCAACAAAAACTTTGCAAGCCAAAAGGGAGTAGCATAATATGTTCAATGTGTTGAATGGGAAAAAACAAAACAAAACCCTGCAGTCAGGAATACTATATCCAGCAGGGCTATTATTCAAAATACAAGGAGAGATAAAGAGTTTCCCAAACAAAAACTGAAGGAGTTCATGACTACTAAACTAGCCCTCCAAGAAATATGAAAGGGGACTCTTTGAGGACTAAGGAGAGAATAAAAGTGACAAAGCGAAGAAAGAATCAACAAGGGGCACCTGGGTAGCTCAGTTAGTTGAGTGACCAACTCTTGATTTCAGCTCAGGTCATGATTTCATGGTTTGTGGGATCAAGCCCTACATCGAGCTCCATGCTAAGCATGGAACCTGCTTAGGATTCTCTCTCTCTCCTCTCTCTCTCTCTCTCTCTCTCCCCTTCCCCTCTCCTACTCTCTCTCTTTCTCTCTCCTTCTCAAAATAAATAAATAAATAACCATTTAAATAACTTAAAAAAAGAATCAGAGAAAATCCCCAGAAAAAATGACAAAACAAGTAATAAAATGCCAAAAATACTATCAATACTTGCTTTGAATGTAAATGGACTGAATGCTGTAATCAAAAGACATAGGGTGTCAGGATGGATTAAAAGACAAGAGCCATCTATATGCTGCCAAGAAGACATTCATTTTAGATCTAAAGACATCTGCAGATTGAAAGTGACAGAATGGAGAAACATCTATCATTCAAATGGAGGCAGAGAGGCTTTGGAAGATGGCAGTGTAGGAGGACGCTGGGCTTACCTCCTCCTGCTGATCACTTAGATTCCACCCACACCTGCCTAAATAACCCAGAAAACCACCAGAAGACTAGCAGAACAGACTCTCTAGAGCCAAGCATAGACATGAGGCCCACAGAAGAGGATAGGAAGGGTGGAGAGGCGGTGTGTGCTACACAGACTGGCAGGAGGGAGCTGGGGCAGTGGAGGGGCCGCCCCCCCCCCCCGGCAATCCCTGAGTCTGGCTTGCAAAAGCAGAGGGGCCGGACTGCATGAGTTCTGACAGCCAGCGGGACTTAACATCTGGAATGTTAAAGGTGAACAGCACTGCTCTCTGAGAGCAGGGAGGGTGAGAGGACGCCAGGAGAGAAAGTTGTTGAGCCCCACAAGACAGAGCTCAGTTCCGCGGGGAACAAAGGCGCTGGCCAGCACCATCTCCCTCTCCCATCCCGAAACCAAAATCCCAAAGGGAAACAGTTCACTGAACTTGCTTGCACCACGCAAACACCCAACACTGTGCTTCTGTGGATCCATCCCTCTGACGGGTTGGCCTCCCTCCAGGTGCTGCAGGGCCCCTCCCGCAGGGGACCAATGATGGCAAAGCTAGCTAAGCTACCTGAGCCTGCCCCTCCCGCCCCTGTGCACTTTGCTGATCCACCCCGGCTAATACCCCAGATCCCATTAAAGCAGCACCACAAGACTGGCAGTGTGCAAGTAGCCTGGACAGAGGCCACACCACTCCACAGTGAGTCCTGCCCCTGGGGGAGGGCAAGATAAGGTACACACCAGTCTGACTGTAGCTCCAGTGGTGGGATGGGGACAGACATTAGGGCTGACTGCGGCCCCACTCACCTACACAAGTTACTCCAGACAGCACAGGGGAAGTGCCCTGCAGTTCCGCACCACTCCAGGGACTATCCAAAATGACGAAACGGAAGAATTCTCCTGAAAAGAAACTCTAGGATATAGCGACAGCTAATGAATTGATCAAAAACGATTTAAGCAATATAATGGACCATGAAATTAGAATAATAGTCATAAAATTAATCACTGGGCTTGAAAAAAGTATAGAGGACAGCAGAGAATCTATTGCTACAAAGATCAAGGGACTAAGAAATAGTCATGAGGAGCTAAATAAATGCCATAAATGAGGTGCAAAATAAAATGGAGGCGACCACAGCTCAGATTGAAGAGGCAGAGGAGAGAATAGGTGAATTAGAAGATAAAATTATGGAAAAAGAGGAAGATAAAATTATGGAAAAATTATGGAAAAAGAATAGGTGAATTAGAAGATAAAATTATGGAAAAAGAGGAAAAATCTAGGAGTATGAGGGGAGAATTAGAGAAATAAGTGATGCAATCAAACATAACAATATCCGTATCATAGGAATTCCAGAAGAGGAAGAGGGAGAGAAAGGGGCTGAAGGTATACTTGAACAAATCATAGCTGATAACTTCCCTGATCTGGGGAAGGAAATAGGCATTGAAATCCAAGAGGCACAGAGAACTCCCTTCAGACGCAACTTGAATCGATCTTCTGCATGACATATCATAGTGAAACTGGCAAAATACAAGGATAAAGAGAAAATTCTGAAAGCATCTAGGGATAAACACTCCCTAACATATAAAGGGAGACTGATAAGACTAGTGACAGATGTATCTACTGAAACTTGGCAGGCCAGAAAGGAATGGCAGCAAATCTTCAGTGTGACGAACAGAAAAAATATGCAGCCAAGAATCCTTTATCCAGCAAGTCTGTCATTCAGAATAGAAGGTGAGATAAAGATCTTCCCAAACAAACAAAAACTGAAGGAATTCATCACCACTAAACCAGCCCTACAAGAGATCCTAAGGGGGATTCTGTGAGTGAAATGTTGCAAGGACCACAAAGTACCAGAGACATCACTACAAGCATGAAACCTACAGACATCACAATGACTCTAAACTCTTAGTAACACTAAATGTAAATGGGCTAAATGCTCCAACCAAAAGACATAGGGTATCAGAATGGATAAGAAAACAAGACCCATCTATTTGTTGTCACAAGAGACTCATTGTAAACCTGAGGACACCTTCAGATTGAAAGTGAGGGGATGGAGAACTATCTATAATGCTACTGGAACTCAAAAGAAAGCTGGAGTAGCCATACTTATATCAGAAAAACTAGACTTTAAAGGCTGTAACAAGAGATGAAGAAGGGCATTGTATAAAAATTACAGGGTTTATCCATCAGGAAGAGCTAACAATTATAAATGTCTATGCACCGAATACGGGAGCCCCCAAATATATAAAACAATCACAAACATAAGCATCCTTATTGATAAGAATGTGGTAATTGCAGGGGACTTTAATATCATGCAAATGGATGTTAAAAGAAAGCCAGAATGACAATACTTATATTAGATAAAGTGCACTTTAAAACAAAGACTGTAACAAGAGACAAAGAAAAACAGCAAAGATTGGGGATAATCCAACAATGGGATCTAACACTTTTAAATATTTGTGTACTCAACATGAGAGTACTCAAATACATAAAAGTGTTAATATCAAAGATGAAGGAGGTAATTGATAATAATACAATAGTCACGGACTTTAACATCCCACTTACATCAATGGACAGATTATCTAAACAGAAAATAAATAAGAAACAAAGGCTTTCAATGATGCACTGGACCACATAGACTTAGATATATTCAGAACATTCCATCCTAAAATAGCAGAATACACATTCTTTTCAAATGCACATGGAATATTTTGCAGAATAGATAACATATTAGTTCACAAAATAGACCTTCACCATTACAAAAGTTTGAAATTATACCATGCATCTTTTCTGATTACAACACTATGAAATTAGAAGTCGCTACAAGAAAAAATCTGGGAAGACCACAAATACATGCATGTTAAATAACATGCTACAAAACAATTAATGGGTCAACCAGGAATCAAAGAAGTAATATAAAAATACACAGAAACAAATTAATATGGTGACACTACAGTCCAAAACTTTTGGGATGCAGCAGAAGTGGTCATAAAAGGGAAGTACATAGCAACACAGGCCTACCTCAAGAAGCAAGTGAAATCTCAAAGAAACAGCCTAACCATACACTAAAGGAGCTAGTCAATGGACAACAAATGAAACCTAAAGACAGCAGAAAGAGAGACATAATGAAGATTAGAGCAGAAATAAATAATATAGAAACTAAAAAAATAATAGAACAGATCAAGGAAACCAGGAGCTGGTTCTTTGAAAAAAATCAATAAAATTGATACAACTCTAACCAGACTTATCAAAAAGAAAAGAGAAAGGACCCGAATAAATAAAATCAGAAATGAGAGAGGAAAAATAACAACCAACACCACACAAATACAATTGTAAGAGAATATTATGAAAAAAATATATGCCAATAAATTGGACAATCTAGAAAAAAATGGATAAATTCTTAAAAACATATAACCTACTAAAACTGAAACAGGAAGAACTGGAACATTTGAGTAGACTGATTATTAGTAACGGGATTGAATTAGTAATAAAAAAATTCCCAATAAACAAAAGTCCAGGACCAGGTGGCTTCACGGATGAATTCCAAGAACATTTAAAGAAGAGTTAATAACTATTCATCTCAAACTACTCCAAATATTTAAAAGGAATAAAAACTTCTAAATTTATTCTGTTTCCAGCATTACTGTGACTCCAAAAATCAGATAAAGGCACCACTAACAAAGAGAACTACACCAATATTGCAAGAGGGTTTCCCTTTCTCCACATCCTCAACAAACACCTGTTGTTTCTTGTGTTATTGTTTTCAACCATTATAACATGGGTGAGGTGATATCCCATTGTAGTTTTGATTTGTATTTCCCTGATGATCAGTGATATTGTGCATATTTTCATGTGTCGGCCATCTATATATCTTCTTTGGAAAAGGGTCTATTCATATCATCTGCCCATTTTTTAATTTGAGTATTTATTTTTCAGTGTTGGGTATTATAAGTTCTTTATATACTTTGAATGCTATTCCTTTATCAGATATTTCATTTACAAATATCTTCTCCCATTCCACAGATTGTCTTTTATTTTTGTTGATTGTTTCCTTCATTGCAGAGAGGATATTTATTTTGATGAAATCCCAGTAGTTATTTTGCTTTTGTTTCCCTTGGCTCAGAAGACATCTAGAAAGAATCACTGCAGCAGATGTAAACAAGGTTACTGCCTTTGTTGTAGTCATGTTTTTTTATGGTTAAAGAAGTTGTGTCTATATACATACATTTAATGTGTGTGTGTGCATGTGTATAATGTACATACATGGATATATACATATATATATGATGGAATATTAATCATATAAGAGAATGAAATCTTTCCATTTGAAATAACATGGATGTAGCTAGATAGTATTGTGCTAAGCAAAATATGTCAGTGAGAAAGAGAGGTTACCGCATTATTTCACTCATATGTGGAATTTAAGAAACAAAACAATCGAAGAGAATAAAAGGAGAGGGGGTGTGGCAAACCAAGAAATAAACTTAGCTATAGAGAAGAAACTGATGGTTACAGGAGGGAGGTGTGTGGGGGTTGGGTTAAATAGGTGATGGAAATTAAGTGTGCACTTTGTTGTAATGAGCATGGGGTGTTGTATGGAAAAATCACTATTTTGTACACATGAAACTATTATTACAATGTATGTTAAATAACTGGAATTTAATAAAACTTTTAAAATAATAAGGAAAACTTCATGCCAATATCCCTGATGAAGATGGATAGAAATTTCTCAATAAAATTCTTGCAAAGTGCATCTAACCATACATTAAAATAATCATTCGCCACATTCAAGTGAGACTTATTCCTAGGTTGAAAAGGTGGTTTAATATTACAAATAAATTAACATGATACACAACATTAATAAAAGAAAGGATAAGAACCATATGATCATTTCAGTAGATGTAGAAAAAACATTTGACAACATACAACATCCATTCATGATAAAAACCTTCAACAAAGTAGGCTTAGAGGGAACATACCTGAACATAATAAAACCCATATTCAAAAAATCCACAGCTAATATCATCCTCAATGGGGAAAAACTGAAAGCTTTTCCTCTATGGTCAGGAACAAGACAGGGATGGCCACTTTTGCCACCGGTGCTTAACATATTACTAGAAGTCCTAGCCACAGCAATCAACACCAAGAAATAAAATGCATCCATACTGGCAAGGAAGAAGTCAAACATTCATTATTTACAGATGACATGATACTGTATATAGAAAATCCTACACACACACACACACACACACAAACTTGACAAAAGACTCCACAAAAATCTGCTTGAAGTGATAAACAAATTCAGTACATTTGGAGGTTACAGAATCAACATACAGAAATCTGTTGTATTTCTGTATACCAATAATGAAGCAGTAGAAATAGAAATTAATGAATCATTCCCATTTATAACTGCACAGAAAGTAAGATACCTAGAAATAAACCTAATAGTTGAAAGATCTGCAGTATAAAAACTATAAAACACTGATGAAAGAAATTGAAGATGATACAAATGAAAAGACATTCCATGCTCATGCACTGGAAGAACAAATAATGTTAAAATGTCTATACCCAGAGTAATCTACACATTTAATGCAATCCCTATCAAATTACCAACAGCATTACTCACAGTGATAGAAGAAACAATCCTAAAATTTGTATGGAACCACAAAAGACCTGAATATTCAAAGCATCTTTGTAAAAGAAAAGCAAATGTGGAGGTATCACAATTTGTGGCTTCAAATTATATTACAAAGCTGTAGTGATCAAGACAGTATGGTACTGGCACAAAAATAGACACCACAGATCAATAGAACAGAATAGAAAACACAGAAATGAACCCTCAACTATATGGTCAATTAATCTTCACAAAATGCGGAAAGAATACCCAATGGGAAAAAGACGGTCTCTTCAACAAATGGTGTTGGAAAAACTGTCCAGCAACATGAAAAAGAAAGAAACTGGACAACTTTCTTAGACCACACACACACACACACGCACATTCAAAATTGATTAAAGACCTAAATGTAAGACCGGAAACCATAAAAATTCTAGAGGAGAACAGAGGCAGTAACCTCTTTGACGCTGGCTGTAGTGACGTATTTCTAGATATGTCTTCTGAGGCAAGGGAAATAAAAATAATAAACTATTTGGACGTCACCAAAATAAAAAAAAAAAACTTCTGCACAACAAAGAAAGTAATCAGCAAAACTAAAAGGCAACCTATGGAATGGGAGAATATATTTGCAAATGACAAATCTGATAAAGGGTTAGTATCTAAAATATGTCAAGAGCATATAAAACTCAACATCCAAAAAATGAATAATCAAATTTAAAAATGGGCAGAAGACATGAATAAACATTTTTCCAAAGAATACATACAGATGGCCAACAGACACATGAAAAGATGATCAACATCACTAATCATCAGGGAAATACAAATCAAACTACAATGAGTTATTTCACACCTGTCAGAATGGCTAAAATCAACAACACAAGAAACAATAGGTTTTTGTGAGGATGTGGAGAAAGGGAAACTCTTTTGCGCTGATGGTGGGAATGCAAACTGGTACAGTCATTCTGGAGAACAGTATGGAGGTTACTAAAAATGTTAAATATAGAACTACCCTATGATCCAGGAATTGCGCTAGTAGGTATTTACCCCAAGAATACACAAATACATATTTAATGTGATACATGCACCCTGATGTTTATAGTTGCATTATTTATAATTGCCAAATTACTGAAACAACCCAAGTGAGCACTGACTGATAATGAGGAGGTGATGTATATATACAATGGAATATTACTCAGCCATGTAAAAGCATAAAATCTTGTCGTTTGCAAGGACATGGGTAGAGCAAGACAGTTGTATGCTAAGTGAAATAAGTCACTCAGAGAAAGACACATACCATATGGGTTCACTCATACATGCAATTTAAGAAACAAAAGGAGTGGGGCGCCTGGGTGGCGCAGTCGGTTAAGCGTCCGACTTCAGCCAGGTCACGATCTCGCGGTCCGTGAGTTCGAGCCCCGCGTCGGGCTCTGGGCTGATGGCTCAGAGCCTGGAGCCTGTTTCCGATTCTGTGTCTCCCTCTCTCTCTGCCCCTCCCCCGTTCATGCTCTGTCTCTCTCTGTCCCAAAAATAAATAAACGTTGAAAAAAAAAAAAATTTAAAAAAAAAAAAAAAAAAAAAGAAACAAAAGGAGCAAATAGAAAAAAGAGAAACCAAGAAACTGACTCTTACCTATAGACAACATACTGATGATTACCAGAGGGGAAATGGGTGGGCAGATGAGTGAAGTAGGTAATGGGGATTAAGGAGTGCACTACTTATGATGAGCACCAAGTGTTGTATGGAAATGTTGAGTCACTATATTGTATAGCTGAAACTAATTTTACACTATATGTTAACGAAATGGAATTTAAATAAAACAAAAAAATGATTTATATTTTTCTTTTTTTAAAAAAATGTTTATTTTGAGAAAGAGATAGTGTGTGAAAGTAGAGAGTCAGAGAGAGGGAGAGAGAGAGAATCTCAAGCAGGTTCCACACAGCGCAGAGCCTTACGCAGGGCTTGATCTCACAAACTGTGAGACCATGACCTGAGCCAAAACCAAGAGTCAGATGCTTAAATGACAGAGCCACCCAGGCACCATTGATTTACATTTTTCATCTCTACCCCCCTCATCATCCCTTATTCCCTCATAGTTAATGTTTTTTACTCATTTTAAACTTATCCTTCTATTATTTTATTTTGAAAAACTTGTGTTCACATATTTCACCTCTTTCTTTAGAAAATGTTAAATAATTTCAATATCTTTGTGAACCAAGCATTTTCTGTCCCAGGACAATAGACAAGTTCTTTAACTTTTTGTTTGGAAATGATTTCAAATTTAAAGAAATAAAATGTTACATAAATAGTTTAAAATACAAACAGAAGTCCATTATCCAGACTCACCTCTTGTCAACATTTTGTCCTGTATTATGTATTGGTTGAGGTCTCCTTCTCTATTTCCACACATGCATATGAATAGTTATTCACATATACATATGCATGTACTTGTTCATGTGTGTATTTGCATGTATACTTAAAATATTTAAGTTATTGTTATTTTTCAGATAATATATCTGCATGGTGGGAACTTTTGTTAAGCTTTTTAAAGGTAATTGTATAGTCACATGCAATTATAGAAATAATATAGAGGGATTCCATTTATCACTTACCTAGCTATATAATGGTAACATCTTATAAAACTGTAGTATGCTATCATAACCACAATATTGACATTGATACAATCCACTGATCTCAGTCATATTTCTCCAGTTATACTTGAACTCGTGTGTGTGTGTGTGTGTGTGTGTAGTTGTATGCCATTTTATCACATGTTTATGTTCTTATATCCAATATCACAATCAAAATACTAAGCAGTTTCATCACAAGGATCACTTTTGTTACTCTTTTATAACTTCACTCACTTCTTTCCAGCCACCTTCTATTCCTAAGCCCTGATAACTACTAATCTGTTCTCCATTTCTAAATGGTTATCTTTCAATACTGTTATATATATGGAATCGTGGAGTATGTAATCTTTGGGGATTTAATGTTTTTTTTTTTCTCAGCATAACTCCCAGGAGTTTCAGTTCAATTGCATATGTTAGTTTGTTAATTAATTCATTCCTTTTTATTGATGAGTACTATTTTATGGAATGGACATACCATGATAGTTTGTTTAAGCATTGACCTATTGAAGGAGATCTGAGTTGATTCCAGTTTGGGGCTATTATGAATAAAACTGTTATGAACATCCATGTATAGATCCTTTTGTAAATATCTTTTCATTTCTCTGGGACAAATGCCCAGATGTAGAATTGCTGAGTCTTGTGATAGTTTTATGTTTGGTTTTATAAGATATTACCAAATTGATGTGTAAAAAGTCTCTATAATTTTACATCACAATCAGTAATACATAAGTAACCAATTCCTCTTCATACTTAGCAATATTTATTGCTGTTACTGTATTTTTTTTAGCTATTATAGGTGTGTATCAATATCTTATTGTGGTTTTGCTTTGCATTTTTCTAACAGATAATGATGTTGAATATCTTTTCATGTGCTAATTTGTTCTCCTGTGAAATATCCTGTGTGTATTCTGTGTATATCCTCTTCCGTGAAAGATATAGTCATTTCTATTCCTCATTTTCTAAATGGTTCATTTCTACTTTTACTACTGAGTTTAGAGAGTTCTTTATATACTGTGAATAGTAGTTCTTTGTTGTATATGTGGTTTGCAAATATTTTCTCCCAGTCTGTAGCTTGACTAGTCACCCTCTAAATAGGATCTTTGCAGGGCAAAAGTTTTTAATTTTGATGGAAGTTAATTTATCAGTTTTTCTAGTAATACATTTTGCTGTTGGTGTCAAGTGAAATAACTCTGCATCATCATATATCTCAAAGATTTTCTCCTATGCTTCCCCCCCAAAAAAATTTATAGTTTTGCATTTCTTATTTAAGTCTGCAACCCATTTTGAGTTAATTTTTGTACAAAGTGTGTGGTTTAGCTTTAGATTCATTTTCAGCACCATTAGTTGAACAGGTTATCCTTCCTCAATTTTATTGGTTTTGCACCTTTGTCAAAAATCATTTAAGTGTATTTGTATGGGTCTATTTCTGGACTTTACATTCTGTTCCATTGATCTATATATCTGTCTCTTTGCCAATACCGTACTGTCTTCATTATAGCCATAGGGAAGGAGCGTGCTTTCCAGGCAAGTTTACTTGTTATGACAGTATTTCTCCATTGCCAATGCTACCCTCTCTTTCTACCTCATATGTCTCAGTGGAGAAGGAGAGCACATTCTTTGATCCTGTATTATTAGCAGGGATCCTGATGGTTACCCCTTACAGGTGTTACTGGACTCTCTTGGTGTTGCGACTCCTGTTTTATACAGGGGAGGAATAAGCCACCTTCTGATGCTGGGTTGGGTGTCATGAAATGGTTGGCCTTGTCAGGTGTGGGAATCATAAAAATTTTTTCCACTTTGTTGTTCTTCCAGTCCTAGGTCCCTAGCAAGTTTGTCTTCCGCTTTCCACCAGTATTCTGTTTTTGTTGCCTCTTGCATTAGTTCCAGAATTAATAATTGTACTCAGTGGGGAATACCAATGAGAAAAGACTGTATATCCCTTGTTCAGACTGAAAGTCACCTATGCTTATTTTGTACATTTGTTTATACCAGTAACCAAATACAATGCATCTCCTTCCCTTCCATATTCAATATTTGTATTTCTTTTTTTTTCCACAGTGAGAACTATGGTTACAGCTACATGAATGAATTAATTTGCCTGTTGTTTGATCATATAGTCTCAAGTGTTTTCAGAATTACCATACCCCAATTACTGACATATCCTGTTATTAAAAAGTGTTCCAGTTCCATTTGCAGTCCTCCTCCCCTACCAATTTAGAGTATATAGTTAAATACTGTGTTCTTAAATTACTTGGATTAGTAATTATGTTACTTGTTTGAAATATATTTGCCATTCAGTGGTTTAAGTTTGCTTGAGATTTAGGTCTTCATACTTTCAATTTTATTGGTGTTTTAAAGTATACTCAGAGAAGAGTTACTCCTTTCTGTATCACTTCTACTCTGTCACTCCTCCCTTACTCTTCTTACAACAGTGTAGGTAACCAAATTCATTGTTTTGTAATTTATAATTCCTATTTCTTTTTTAAGTTAAGCAGATATATGTATTTCTTATTTGCCCTCCTTGTAATACAAAAGATAGCATATTATAAATGCACATATACATTTTTAATTAACAATTGCCCTAGGAAATCACATATTTCAGTTAATTGAGATTCATTGTGTGTTTTTATCATACACACATTAAATTTCAAGTTTGTACATTCTGGTAGTATCCAATATTTTTCAATTGTAAATAATGCTGTAGTGAATAATATTATACATATGTATTTTCATATTTTGTGGATTTTATCTTTAGAGTCAATCCCTTGAAATGGGTTGTTGGATTGAAAGACAAATACAAATACATTTTTGTTTGATATTACAGAATTCTCCTCCATACAGATCGCATAGTTTTTTTTTTTAATTTTTACTAGCAGTGTATGAATACTTATTTCCCTCAAGTCTTTTCAAAGAGAATATTTTTAAATATTTTTTTTGCCAATATGATGGTTAGAAATGGTATCCTTATTCAATTGTGACTTTAATTTCTCTTATTATAAATAAGATTTACTTTTGTATTTGTTGAAAGAACACCTTTATTTTTTTCTGTGAGGTTTTTTATGTCTTGTTTTTTCTATAGATTTTTTTGTTTTTCTACTAAATGTTCAGAAGTTTTATATATTTCAAAAGTTAGTGCTTATCCATGATATATATTTTCTCCAGTATATCATTTAGTTTTTAATTTATCTATGGTGGATTTGTTTTATTTTGATGGGGTAAAATTTCATTTTTTTTTATTACATCTTGCATTAGTTTCCTATTTCTACCATAATAAATTTAGCAACATGAAACAAAACCCATTTCTTATATTATAGTACTATAGGTGAGAAATCCATAATAGACTCAGATCATTCTTTTATTTGGAGTCTTTCAAGAATAAAATCAAGATCTTTGCTAGGTGGGTTCTTATCTGGAGCATCTGGGGAAAATTCTACTTGAAAATTCTACTTGAAGCTGCAGGCATAATTCAATATGTTGAAAATGTAGGACTGAAGTCCCTGCTTTCTTGTAGGACTTAAGTCCCTGTTTTCTTGCTGGATGCCAGCTGGAATCATTCTAAGAATCTTAGAGGGTATATTAACTGGTGTTCCACTCCATTTTGAAAATTAGCTCACACTTTGAATTTCTTTGACATCTCTTTTTACAACATTTTTCTGAGTTCCTCTTCTGCATTTAAAGGCTCATTTGATTATTTAGGCCTCACTGAAATAATACAAATTAATCTCCCAATTTTATAACTGCAGAGTACTCTTTGCCATGTATCCTAACATAATTCAGGCATGACATCAGGGAACAAAGGCCATAGGGCCTGAAATTCTTCCAACCACACATCTACATTGTGAGTTTCAATAAGAAAGACTTTTCCTACACCTGTGATAAAGAGGAAAATATACATTTTTTTCCTAAAAATTTTATTGTTGTGTTTCCTACATTTAAGTTCCCAGCCCATTTGGAGTTTATTCTTGTGCATGTTTTAAAAAATGAATGTAATTTTATTCTTTTTTCCCACTTTGATTCACATTTGTCCCAACAGCATTTACTAAAACGTCCATATTTATTGTTTACTATATTTCTTCATCACTGAATATGTTTCTAGACTCCATTCTATTCCATTGATCTAGACAGATATGTCTGTTGATCAGTCTACTCATGTGCCAGTACCATACATTTTAATTATAGAGGCATCAGAGTATATGTTAAGATCTGGTAAATCTAGTTTGTCTCCCATCAGATCACTGCTTTTTCACTCTGTTCCTTATTCATCTAGCATTTTTATTTTTACAGATAAAATTTAGAATCAACTCATTTATGTCTTGATATTTTTACTAGGATTACATTAAATTCACAAATTAAGAAGAACTGGACTGAGGCATATTAGTTTTGTGATGGTAGAGGGAGAACAGCAATCACAAAACCTGGGGAGGAAATACCTTAGATCCAGAGTTTACAGAGAGGAGGGCACATTAAAGATCTTTTTTTTTTTTTTTTCTGCATCATCCTGGAGCCTTCTTTATTAAGTAAAATGACCTGGAATGGTTCTCTCAAACCATTTTAGGCATTTTATTTTTAAATGACTGTAAAGTCAGTTGTTATGCACTACTCTGAAAATCATTTTTTCTCTCTCTCTCTCATTAATGGTGACCACCCTTCCTTTTAAGCTGAGAAGTCCATCAGAAACAGCAAGGATAGCCTACCTTCTGAATCTCCCAAAATACACTTTTCAGCACCTTCAGATGTCTCTCATCACCACTACCGTAGCCATCTTCTATCATTCATAAATGCAGATAAATGCCATATGGCTGCTATTGACATGGACAAATAGGACAGTTTGGACTGACTGCTCTTTGGCTGTCCCTCTAAATGGAAAGACTAGACTCAATTATTCAAATTGAACTAGGAACCCTAAGCCTTACCAGCTTTCTGCGACGCTGTCAATTTGTGCTTCCTCCTCCAGACAATGGAGGTTTGGCTTGTAGACCCCCAACAATTGTAATCAATGTATTTTTTCAGAGACACCATGAAAACTTCCTGGATTTTACTTCTTATAAGAGAGCAAAATATTAACTTGTCTTTCTCCTGTAAACACAATGGCTTGCCCCTCAGGAGTGACAATAAGGGACATTCCAGTGTTTAGAAACACATTGTTGTCAGGGATATATTTTTAAGGCTGTGTCTCCATGTCAGATGCTGGAGATTTGTTACAGAATTTGATAAATGGAATTGGATTTTTTACAGGGAATTAGAATACATCATTGTTAGAACCATCTCTTTAAGGCTGTGTCTGCATGTCAGGTGCTAGATCTTGAAGTCTAGAATTCAGAGAGGGAAAATCATAAGCAGACTGGATCCTCACAGCATGAGCATGAAACCCCTCAAGGATAAATAACAACACATGCCCATTATTTTTTATTAATAAAGTTCTATTTATTTATTTTGAGAGAGACAGAGATGGTGTGAGTGGGGAAGGCCAGAGAGAGAGGGAGAGAAAGAGAACCCCAAGCAGGCTCCACGCTGCCAGCACAGAGCCTGATGCAGGGCTTGAACTCACAAACCATGAGATCATGACCCGAGCCAAAACGAAGAGTCAGACATTCAACCAAAGAGACACCCAAGTGTCCCAACACATATCCATTCTGGTTGCCATTGACCTAGGTACAAGCTGAAGCTGAGGCCCCTTATCATGGAAATAAATATATAAATAAATATAAAAATAAATGTAAATTCAGAAAAACTGAAGGAGAATCCAGGAAAACTAGAGAAACCATAGGCTTACATGTTGCTTCATGCCAAAAGAGTCAGCAAATCAGGAATAATAATAAAAGTTATGAAATGACTAGTGCCTCCCTCCTGCTCTTCCAAATCTTCTGAATTCCTCTATGTGAACTGTCCTACAAAGAAACATACACTAAAGGGAATCCTTAGAAATTTAGTTTAGCCTAGCCAAGTTGACACATTACAAAGCCATCTGGCATGATTTAAGCTAAAATGATTGACAACATTGCCCTAGGCTTGCATGATATCCAGGTCAGTCTCAACTTGCTGGCCAGGTTTATTATGGGTAATAGAATTGCCCTAGATTTCCACTTTGTGGGATGAGGCAGAGGCTGTGAAATTAAATAATACATTCTTTGTGCCTGGATTAATGCCTCAGACAGAGTGGAAAAGTCAATAAATAAACTTGAGATGGAAAAAAGAAAAATTATCTCAATTTTCAGATGCCATGATCTTGTGTAGAGGAAACCTTAAGGAATACAATTTTTAAAAGTAGAATGAATAATCAAGTTCTGCAAGATTACAAATTACATCAATGTAAAGAAAAAAACTTGTAGTTTTAAATATTTGAAATTCACAGTCCAAAAATGAAATTCAGAAAGCTATTCCATTTACAATACCATCAGAAATTAAAATATTTAGGATTAAGTTTAACAAAAAAAGTGTAAAACTTGCACTCCAAAAACTGTAAAACATTACTGGAAGAAATTAAAAATCTTAATAATTGAAAAAACATATGTTCATGGATCAGAAGATAATATTGTTAAAATGACAATGCTCTCCAAATTAATCTAAAGATTCAGTGAATTTCCTATAAAGATCCAAGCGTGATTATTTGCAGAAAATGACTGATTGTGAAATTCATATACAATTGCAAAGGACCTAAAATAACAAAAGGCTCTAGAAAATAAACAAAAAAAATTAGAATGATTCACACTTCCTGACTTCAAAACTTACTACAAAAAAAACAGTAGTCAATATATCATGGTATTTCCTTAAAAGATAAGTATATATCAGTGGAATACAATTGAGCATCCAGAAATAAACTCATTCATATGTGTTCGGTTGATTTTCAACATTGGTGTCACGATAATTCAAAGGGGGAAATAATGATTTCCAGCAAATGATGCTGGAAAAAATGGATACCTATATCAAAAGAATGAAGTTGAGCACCTACTTCAAATCATATACAAAACAACTAAAACTTGAGACCCAAATGTAAGAACTAAAACTATAAAATTCTTAGAAAAAAAAACATAGGAGTAACCCTTTGTGACCTTGGTTCAGGCAATTATTTTTTATATATGGCACCAGAAGCACAATCACTAAAAGACAAAATAGGTAAACTACCTCAAAATTTTAAACTTGTTTTCTGCAAATGACTCTCAAAATTGGGAAAACAGTATAGATCATATGATAGACTACAAAACAAGTCTCAATACATTTATTTAAGAAGATTGAAATCATATCAAGCATCTTTTCTGATTACAATGTCATGACACTGGAAATTAATTTTTTTTCACTATATGAAATTTATTGTCAAATTGGTTTCCATACAACACCCAGTGCTCGTCCCAAAAGGTGCCCTCCTCAATACCCATCACCCACCCTCCCCTCCCTCCCACCCCCCATCAACCCTCAGTTTGTTCTCAGTGTTTAAGAGTCTCTTATGCTTTGGCTCTCTCCCACTCTAACCTCTTTTTTTTTTTTTTTCCTTCCCCTCCTCCATGGGTTTCTGTTAAGTTTCTCAGGATCCACATAAGAGTGAGAACATATAGTATCTGTCTTTCTCTGTATGGCTTTTTTCACTTAGCATCACACTCTCCAGTTCCATCCACGTTGCTACAAAGGGCCATATTTCATTCTTTCTCATTGCCATGTGGTACTCCATTGTGTATATAAACCACAATTTCTTTATCCATGCATCAGTTGATGGACATTTAGGCTCTTTCCATAATTTGGCTATTGTTGAAAGGGCTGCTATAAACATTGGGGTACAAGTGCCCCTATGCATCAGTACTCCTGTCTCCCTTGGGTAAATTCCTAGCAGTGCTATTGCTGGGTCATAGGGTAGGTCTATTTTTAATTTTATGAGGAATCTCCACACTGATTTCCAGAGTGGCTGCACCAATTTGCATTCCTACCAACAGTGCAAGAGGGTTCCCGTTTCTCCACATCCTCTCCAGCATCTATAGTCTCCTGATTTGTTCATTTTGGCCACTCTGACTGGCGTGAGGTGATATCTGAGTGTGGTTTTGATTTGTATTTCCCTGATGAGGAGCGACGCTGAACATCTTTTCATGTGCCTGTTGGCCATCCGGATGTCTTCTTTAGAGAAGTGTCTATTCATGTTTTCTGCCCATTTCTTCACTGGGTTATTTGTTTTTCGGGTGTGGAGTTTGGTGAGCTCTTTATAGATTTTGGATACTAGCCCTTTGTCCCATATGTCCTTTGCAAATATCTTTTCCCATTCCGTTGGTTGCCTTTTAGTTTTGTTGGTTGTTTCCTTTGCTGTGCAGAAGCTTTTTATCTTCATAAGGTCCCAGTAATTCATTTTTGCTTTTAATTCCCTTGCCTTTGGGGATGTGTCGAGTAAGAGATTGCTACGGCTGAGGTCAGAGAGGTCTTTTCCTACTTTCTCCTCTAGGGTTTGGATGGTTTCCTGTCTCACATTCAGGTCCTTTATCCATTTTGAGTTTATTTTTGTGAATGGTGTGAGAAAGTGGTCTAGTTTCAACCTTCTGCATGTTGCTGTCCAGTTCTCCCAGCACCATTTGTTGAAGAGACTGTCTTTTTTCCATTGGATGTTCTTTCCTGCTTTGTCAAAGATGAGTTGGCCATACGTTTGTGGGTCTACTTCTGGGGTTTCTATTCTATTCCATTGGTCTATGTGTCTGTTTTTGTGCCAACACCATGCTGTCTTGATGATTACAGCTTTGTAGTAGAGGCGAAAGTCTGGGATTGGGATGCCTCCTGCTTTGGTCTTCTTCTTCCAAATTCCTTTGGCTATTCGGGGTCTTTTGTGGTTCCATATGAATTTTAGAATTGCTTGTTCTAGTTTTGAGAAGAATGCTGGTGCAATTTTGATTGGGATTGCATTGAATGTGTAGATAGCTTTGGGTAGTATTGACATTTTGACAATATTTATTCTTCCAATCCATGAACAGGGAATGTCTTTCCATTTCTTTATATCTTCTTCAATTTCCTTCATAAGCTTTCTATAGTTTTCAGCTTACAGATCTTTTACATCTTTGGTTAGATTTATTCCTAGGTATTTTATGCTTCTTGGTGCAATTGTGAATGGGATCAGTTTCTTTATTTGTCTTTCTGTTGCGTCATTGTTCGTGTATAAGAATGCAACTATTTCTGTACATTGATTTTGTATCCTTCAACTTTGCTGAATTCATGTATCAGGTCTAGGAGACTTTTGGTGGAGTCTATCGGATTTTCCATGTATAATATCATGTCATCTGCAAAAAGTGAAAGCTTGACTTCATCTTTGCCAATTTTGAGACCTCTGATTTCCTTTTGTTGTCTGATTGCTGATGCTAGAACTTCCAACACTATGTTAAACAACAGCGGTGAGAGTGGGCATCCCTGTCGTGATCCTGATCTCAGGGAAGAAGCTCTTAGTTTTTCCCCATTGAGGCTGATGTTAGCTGTGGGCTTTTCTTGAATGGCTTTTATGATGTTTAAGTATGTTCCTTCTATCCCGACTTTCTCAAGGGTTTTTATTAAGAAAGTGTGCTGAATTTTGTCAAAAGTCTTTTCTGCATCGATTGACAGGATCATATGGTTCTTATCTTTTCTTTTACTAATGTGATGTATCACATTGATTGATTTGCGAATGTTGAACCAGCCCTGCATCCCAGGAATGAATCCCACTTGATCATGGTGAATAATTCTTTTTATATGCTGTTGAATTCGATTTGCTAGTATTTTATTGAGAATTTTTGCATCCATATTCATCAGGGATATTGGCCTGTAGTTCTCTTTTTTTACTGGGTCTCTGTCTGGTTTGGGAATCAAAGTAATACTGGCTTCATAGAATGAGTCTGGAAGTTTTCCTTCCCTTTCCATTTCTTGGAATAGCTTGAGAAGGATAGGTATTATCTCTGCTTTAAACGTCTGGTAGAACTCCCCTGGGAAGCCATCTGGTCCTGGACTCTTACTTGTTGGGAGATTTTTGATAACCGATTCAATTTCTTCGCTGGTTATGGGTCTGTTCAAGCTTTCTCTTTCCTCCTGATTGAGTTTTGGAAGAGTGTGGGTGTTCAGGAATTTGTCCATTTATCCAGGTTGTCCAATTTGTTGGCATATAATTTTTCATAGTATTCCCTGATAATTGTTTGTGTCTCTGAGGGATTGGTTGTAATAATTCCATTTTAATTCATGATTTTATCTATTTGGGTCATCTCCCTTTTCTTTTTGAGAAGCCTGGCTAGAGGTTTGTCAATTTTGTTTATTTTTTCAAAAAAACAACTCTTGGTTTTGTTGATCTGCTCTATACTTTTTTTAGATTCTATATTGTGTATTTCTGCTCTGATCTTTATTATTTCTCTTCTTCTGCTGGGTTTAGGCTGCCTTTGCTGTTCTGCTTCTATTTACTTTAGGTGTGCTGTTAGATTTTGTATTTGGGATTTTTTCTTGTTTCTTGAGATAGGCCTGGATTGCGATGTATTTTCCTCTCAGGACTGCCTTTGCTGCATCCCAAAGCGTTTGGATTGTTGTATTTTCATTTTCATTTGTTTCCATATATTTTTTAATTTCTTCTCTAATTGCCTGGTTGACCCACTCATTCGTTAGTAGGGTGTTCTTTAACCTCCATGCTTTTGGAGGTTTTCCACACTTTTTCCTGTGGTTGATTTCAAGCTTCATAGCATTGTGGTCTGATAGTATGCATGGTATAATTTCAATTCTTGTAAACCTATGAAGGGCTGTTTTGTGACCCACTATATGATCTATCTTGGAGAATGTTCCATGTGCACTCGAGAAGAAAGTATATTCTGTTGCTTTGGGATGCACAGTTCTAAATATATCTGTCAAGTCCATCTGATCCAATGTGTCATTCAGGGCCCTTGTTTCTTTATTGACCGGCTGTCTAGATGATCTATCCATTTTTGTAAGTGGAGTGTTAAAGCCCCCTGCAATTACCACATTCTTATCAATAAGGTTGCTTATGTTTGTAATTGTTTTATATATTTGGGGGCTCCGGTATTCGACGCATAGACATTTATAATTGTTATCTCTTCCTGGTGGATAGACCCTGTAATTATTATATAATGCCCTTCTTCACCTCTTGTTACAGCCTTTAATTTAAAGTCTAGTTTGTCTGATATGAGTATGGCTAGTCCAGCTTTCTTTTGGCTTCCAGTAGCATGATAAATAGTTCTCCATCCCCTCACTCTCAATCTAAAGGTGTCCTCAGATCTAAAATGAGTCTCTTGTAGACAGCAAATAGATGGGTCTTGTTTTTTTATCCATTCTGATACCCTATGTCGTTTGGTTAGCGCATTTAATCCATTTACATTCAGTGTTATTATAGAAAGATCCAGGTTTAGAGTCATTGTGATGTCTGTATGTTTTATGCTTGTAGTGATGTCTCTGGTACTTTGTCTCACAGGATCCCCCTTAGGATCTCTTGTAGGGCTGGTTTAGTGGTGACGAATTCCTTCAGTTTTTGTTTGTTTGGGAAGACCTTTATCTCTCCTTCTATTCTAAATGACAGACTTGCTGGATAGAGGATTCTCTGCTGCATATTTTTTCTGTTCAGCACATTAAAGATCTCGTGCCAATCCTTTCTGGCCTGCCAAGTTTCAAAAGAGAGATCAGTCACAAGTCTTATAGGTCTCCCTTTATATGTTAGGGCACGTTTACCCCTTGCTGCTTTCAGAATTTTCTCTTTATCCTTGTATTTTGCCAGTTTCACTATGATATATTGTGCAGAAGATTGATTCAAGTTACATTTGAAGGGAGTTCTCTGTGCCTCTTGGATTTCAATGCCTTTTTCCTTCCCCAGTTCAGGGAAGTTCTCAGCTATTATTTCTTCAAGTACCCCTTCATCACCTTTCCCTCTCTCTTCCTCCTCTGGGATACCAATTATGCGTATATTATTTCTTTTTAGTATATCACTTAGTTCCCTAATTTTCCACTCATACTCCTGGATTTTTGTATCTCTCTTTTTCTCAGCTTCCTCTTTTTCCATAACTTTATCTTCTAGTTCACCTCTTCTCTCCTCTGCCTCTTCAATCCGAGTCATCGTCGTTTCCATTTTGTTTTGCATTTCGTTTAAAACGTTTTTCAGCTCCTCCTGACTGCTCCTTAGTCCCTTGATCTCTGTAGCAAGAGATTCTCTGCTGTCCTCTATACTGTTTTCCAGCCCAGCGATTAATTTTATGACTATTATTCTAAATTCACTTTCTGTTATATTATTTAAATCCTTTTTGATCAGTTCATTAGCTGTTGTTATTTTCTGGAGATTCTTTTGAGGGGAATTCTTCCGTTTGGTCATTTTGGATAGTCCCTGGATTGGTGCGGACATGCAGGGCACTTCCCCTGTGCTGTGGTATATAACTGGAGTTGGTGGGCGGGGCCGCAGTCCGACCAGATGTCTGCCCCCAGCCCACTGCTTGGGCCACAGTCCGACTGGTGTATTCCTTCTCTTCCCCTCTCCTAGGGGTGGGATTCACTGTGGGGTGGCGTGGCCCATCTGGGCTACTTGCACACTGCCAGGCTTGTGTTGCTGGGGATCTGGCGTATTAGCTGGGTGGGTAGGCAAGTTGCACGGGGGCAGGAGGCGCAGGCTTGGCTTGCTTCTCCTTAGGTGATCCACTTCAGGAGGGGCCCTGTGGCACCGGGAGGGAGTCAGACCCACTGGAGGGATGGATCCACAGAAGCACAGAGTTGGGTGTTTGCGGGGAGCAAGCAAGCTCCCTGGCAGGAACTGGTTCCCTTTGGGATTTTGGCTGGGGAATGGACGAGGGAGATGGCGCTGGTGAGCGCGTTTGTTCCCCAACAAACTGAGCTCTGTGGTCTGGGGGCTCAACAACTCTCCCTCCCTTTGTCCTCCAGCCTTCCAGCTTTCTGAGCAGAGCTGTTAACTTATGACCTTCCAGATGATAAGTCCCACTTGCTGTCAGAACACACTCCGTCCGACCCCTCCGCTTTTGCAAGCCAGACTCGGGGGCTCTGCTTAGCCAGCAGGCTGCCCTCTGCCCCGGCTCTCTCCCACCAGTCCGTGGAGCAAGCACCGTCTCTCCGCCCTTCCTACCCTCTTCTGTGGGTCTCTCATCTGCGCTTGGCTCTGGAGACTCCGTTCTGCTAGTCTTCTGGTGGTTTTCTGGGTTGTTTAAGCAGGTGTAGGTGGAATCTAAGTCATCAGCCGGATGTGCAGTGAGCCCAGCCTCCTCCTACGCTGCCATCTTCCTGTCAATCCTTGAAATTAATTTAAAAAAACTGAAAAATTCACATATATGTGGAGGTTAAACTTTCTACTTAAAAACCAATGACTCAAGAAAGAAATCAAAAGAAAAATTTAAATATATATTGTGATAAATTAAAATGGAATTATACCAAAATTTGTGAGATACACAGTTCCAAGAAAGAAATTCTTAGAGATAAATGCCTACCTCAAGAAACAAGATAAATCTCAAATAAAAAACCCAAGTTTACATGTCAAGGAACTAGAAAATGAAGAAAAACTACTGCACAAATTTAGTTGACTAAATGAAATAGAAACACCAGAGTAGAAATAAATGGAAATAGAGAATAAAAAGATAGTACAAAATATCAATGAAAGTAAGGGCTAGTTCTTTGAAAAGATAAACAAAAATTATGAATCTTTAGACTCACCAGAAAATAAAGGAGAGAAAACTCAAAATCAGAAATGAAAGAGAAGATATTACAACTGATATCACAGAAATACAAAGGATCGTAAAAGACTATGAAAAATTGTATACCAAGAAATTGGGCAACCTGAAAGAAAAGGAAAATTCCTAGAAATATACAACTTCCTAAGACTGAATCATTAAGAGATAGAAAATCTTAATAGACCAATTGTTAGTAATAAGATTGAATCCGTTCCATGGCTTCACTGGTGATTTCTACCAAATATTCAAAAAAGAATTAATGCCAGTCCTCTTCAAACTTTTCCAAAAAAATGAAGAGACAATTCTGCCAAACTTATTTTATAAGACCACAATTACCCTAATACAAAAACCAGACAAGGACATCACAAGAGAAAAAAATTACAGGCCAATCTCCCATGAATGCAGACGTAAATATCCTAAACAAAATATTACCAAGCTGAATTCAATAATACATTAAATGGATCATACACAATGGTAAAGGAGCCTTTACTTCAGGGATGCAAGAATGGTTCAACATTGACAAATCAATCAACATGATAATCCACATTAACAAAATGAAGGATAAAAGCCATATGATTTCTCAATAGATCCAGAAAATGTATATGACAAAATTCAACATCAATTTATGATAAAAAATCTCAACAAACTGGGTGTTGATAGAACATAACCTCAATGTAATAAAGGACATATATATATGATAAGCCCTTGGCTAACATCATACTCAATTGTGAAATGATTAAGATTTTCCTGTAAGATCAGGAACAAGATGAGGATGTATATCCACTCTCACCCCTTTTTTTCTTTTTTTAAGTTTTTATTTAAAGTCTAGTTAGCATACAGTGTAATATTAGTTTCAGGTGTACAATTTAGTGATTCATACTACATCAGTGGTACATACAACATCCAGTGCTCATCTCAACAAGTCCCCTCCTTAAAACCCATCACCCATTTAACCCATCCCCCTACCCACCTCCCCTCTGGTAACCATCAATCTGTTCTCTATAGTTAAGAGTCTGTTTTCTGGTTTGCCTCTCTTCCTCACCCCCATGCTTATGTGTTTTGTCTTAAATTCCACATATTAGTGAAATCATATTTTATTTGTCTTTCTCTGATTTATTTTGCTTAGTGTAATACTCTCTAGTTCCAACTACTTCATGGCAAATGGCAAGATTTCATTCTTTCATGGCTGAGTAATATTCCCTTGTGTATAAATACCACATCTGCTTTATCCATTCATCAGTCCATGGACCCTTGGTTTGTTTCCATAGTTTGGCCCCACATTCTCACCAACACCTGTTATTTCTTGTGTTGTTTACTTTAGCCATTCTGACACATACCTTTTGCCCATTTTTTAATTGATTATTCATTTTTTGGCTGTCAAATTTTATAAATTCTTTATATATTATGGATACTAACCCTTTATTAGATGTGTCATTTGCAAATATATTTTCCCATTCCATAGGTTGCTTTTTAGTTTTGTTGATTGTTTCCTTTGCTGTGTTGAAGCTTTTTATTTTGATAATGTCTTAGGGTCCTCTTTTAAACTCATGTGGTCCTTGACTAAATTCATTTACTTGCAACTGTAAAACTCAGAGTAACTTTGTGTGCGTGTGTGTGTGTGTGGTGAGAATACTTAAAATGTACTATGTGCTGAACTGATATACGATAGATTGTGAAATGATTACCATAAGCAAGTAATTATCATATCCATCACCTCACATCACCTTTTTTGTATAAATGTAGTGATGACAGTTAAGGTCTATTCTGTCACAAATTTCAAGTATGCAATAATACAGTATTATTAAATATAATCACCATGCTTTATGTTAGATCTACAAAACTTATAACTGACACTGTGTGCTCTTTAACTAATATCCTCCATTTCTATCACCACCCAGCCCCTAAAAAACATCTTATATTCTCTGCTTTTGAGTTTGACTTTTCAGATTTCATATGCAAGGTAGATCATACAATACTTGTCTGTTGGTGTCTGGCTTATTTCACTTAGCATAATAGCTTCCAGGTTATCCATGTCGTTGCAAATGGCAGGATTTCCTTCTTTTATATGGCTGAATAATATTCCTGTGTGTGTGTGTGTGTGTGTGTGTGTGTGTGTGTGACATTTTCTTTATGCATTCCTCTGTTGACAGACACAGGTTGTGTTCTTAACTTGGCAATTGTGAATAATGCTGCAATGAACATAAGAATGCAGATATCTGTTTAATATCCTGCTTTCATTTCCTTCTGATGTATACCAAGAAATGGAATTTCTGGGTCATACGGTAGTTATGTTTTTAATTTTTGAGGAATCTTGATACTATTTGCCATAATGGCTGTACCAATCTCCATTCCCAGTAATAGCACAAGACTTTCTTTTTGCAACATCCTTGCTGACACGTGTTATCACTTATCTTTTTAATAATAGCCATCTTAACAGGTGTGGGGTGATATCTCACTGTCGTTCTGATTTCTACTTCCCTGATGATTCATGATACTGAGCACCTTTTCATATACCTAGTATCCATTTGTATGTGAGTACCTTTTCATATACCTATTGTCCATTTGTATATTCTCTTTGCAAAAATGTCTATTCAGGTCCTTTGCCAATTTTTAATCAAGCTATTTGAATCTTTTTGTTACTGAGTTATATGAGATCTTTATGCATTTTGGCTATTAACCTCTTAACAAATATATGGTTTATAAATATTTTCTCCCATTCCATAGTATAGGCTGCTTTTAATTTTCCTGGTTGTTTCTTTTGCTTTGTATGATATTTTAAGTTTGATGTTTTCCAACTTGTTTTTTGCTGTTCTTGCCTGTGCTTTTGAGGTCATATCCAAAAAAACCAAACAAGACAACAAAAGACATTGCCAAGACCAATGTCAAGGAGATTTTTTCCTATGTTTCTTTCTAGAATTTTATAATTTTAAGTCACACATTTGATTCTTTAATGTACTTCATGGTATTTTTGTGTGTGTGGATGTCATGTAAGATAAGGGTCCAATTTCAGTGTTTTGCATGTGGATATCCAATTTTGCCTACATCATTTATTGAAAAGACTGACTATTCTCCATTGTCTATTATTAGCATACCTATGAAAAATTAGTTTGCCATATATGCATGGGTTTATTTCTGGACTTTCTATTCTTTTCCATTGGTCTATGTGTCTGATTTTATGCTGGCACCATACTATTATGATTACTATAGCTTTGTAGTATATTTGGAAGTCAGAAAGTATGATGCTGCTAACTTTGTTCTTTTTCCTTAAGGCTGATTTACTATCCAGGGTCATTTGTGTTGACATATGAGTTTTAGAGTTGTGTTTTCTATTTCTTAGAGAAATGACATTAGAATTTTGATAGGGATTGCATTGAATCTACAGATTGCTTTGTGTAGTAAGAGCATTTTAACAATGTTAATTCTTCCAATACAGAGCACAGAATACCTTTTAATTTATCTCTGTGTTCTTAAATTTCTTTAATCAAAGTCTTAACAATTATCAGGTACAGGTCTTTTACCTCCTTGTGTAGGTCATTCCTAAATATTTTATTCTTTTTGATCCAACTGTAAATGGGATCATTGTCTTAATTTTTTATTGGGTAATTTATTGTTATTGTATAAAAACACCATTGATAATTTGTATATTGATTCTGTATACTGCAAGGTTACTGAATTTATTCTACAATTTTAAATGGAGTTTAGTTTTTTCTATATAGTAGATCATGTAATCTGCAAACAGAGACAGTTTTACTTCTTACTTTCTGATTTGAATGTCTTTCATTTCTCTTTCTTGACTCTAGCTAGGACTTCTACTACTATGTTGAGTGTAAGTAGTGAGTGTGGGCACCCTTCTTTTGCTCCTGTTCTGGGATAAAATACACTTTTTACTATTGGATATGATGTTAGTTGTGGGTTTATCATATATCATTATTATTATGTTGATGTACATTCCTTCCATACCTATTTTTTAGAGTTTTTATAATAGAAAATTTTGAAATTTGTGAAATGCTTTTTCTTCATCTATTCAGATGATCAATGGTATTTCTTTTTTATTCTTTTATTCTAGCGTATCACTTTTATTGATTTGCATATGATGAACCATCTTTGCATTCAAGGGATAAATTCCACTTATGGTATATTATACTTTTAATGTATGTTGAAATTGATTCACTGGTATTTCATTGAGTATTTTTACATCTCTTTTTTTATGGGATATTGTCCTGTAATTTTCTTTTGTAGTGCACCATTCTGGATTTGTATGAGAATAATTCTGGCCACATAAAATAAGCTTGCAAGTATTCCCTTCTCTTCAATTATTTGGAAGATAATGAGAAATATGGTCCTTAATTTTCTTTACATCTTTGGTGAAATTCACCTGTGAAGCCATCTGGTTTTGGCCTTTTCTCTGTTTTCAGCACTTTGACTCATTTCATTCCCTCTTGATGTGGAATGTTTTTGTTGAGAAATCTGCTGATAACATCATTAGGATTCTTTTGCATGTGATGAGTCTCTTTTTCCTGCTGCTTTCAAAATTTTATTTTTAACTTTGGATAGTTTGATAATTTTGTATTTCAGGGTGGTTTTCTTTTGTTTGATCTTGCTTGGCATCTTTTAAGCTTCATGAATCCATCCAGATTCATATCTCTCCAAGAGTTTGGGACTTTTATACCCATTATCATTTAAAATAAGCTTTCTTCCTCTTTCTCTACTCATGGTATATTTGTTTATTTAATAGTCTTGTATAGGTCCTATATGCTTTCTCTACTCTTTTTTTCTTTTTTTTTATTTCTATTTTTTTCTCCTCTCGTTGATTAATTTCAAAGGACTTCTTTGGAATTCACTAATTCTTTCTTCTGTGTGATCAAGTCTGCTGTTGAAATATGCTCTTGAATTTTTAATTTCTGTCATTGTATTTTTTCAGCTCTAGGATTTCTTTTGGGTTTTTATGGTTTCTATTTCTTTGTTAAACTTCTCATTTTATTTCTACATTTTTACTGATTTTATTTAGTTTATTTTTTTATTTTTGTTCTTTTGCATCTCTTTGAGCTTCATTAAAATGATTACTTGGAATTCTTTGTCAGACAATTCATAGATCTCCATTTTCAGAAGGTCAGTTATAGGAGCTTTATTAGTTCCCTTTAGTGGTGTCTTCTTTGCCTGATATTTCGTTATCCATGTAGCCCCATACTGATGTCTGTACACTGGAAGGAACAAACCTTCCTTCAGTCATTATAGACTGGTTTGGCAAGTAAAGACCTTCTCCTGTCAGGTGCTTAGTATGATGGGATTTACTTCAGAATTGTGGTTATGTGCAGTTGGAGCCAGGTCACATTGTCCAGCTGGGTCCACTTTGGGGTCTATCGTAAGCCTATTACCAGGGTCCAGGACTTAAAGATTCTGTCTGGTCTCTGGGAATATGGAACTGCCTCTATGATATTAGACAGTAGGACTGGCTCTGGGAAGAAGGTCCACATCAGGGCCCATATTTGGGTCTCAGATGGTTGGCCTGTTAACAGGTGCATAGAAGGGTGGGGCTCTGGACAAGTCCTGGATTGACTTTTGGTGCTTCACTGGGTAAGTATCTAAGTAGGCAGGATAGACCCCAAGCCATGGCTGAGAGATGTTCAAGCCATGCCACAAGATCACTTCAGTTTCCACAATCAGACCGACTTAATTGGGCCTGCCTCTAGGGACATGGATAGGTGTGTACTTCTCCCTAGCTGGGCAGGACTACTGTATCATAGGTTAAATGGACTGGAGGTGACTTATGAGGCCACCTTAAGAATTCTGTCATACCAAGGTTATTGAGCTTGCATCTGAGTGCACAAAAATGCATCTTCCAGTAGGTCCCTAGGACCCAGAACTTTTCCCTGACCATGGCTAAAAGGGGCTAGAGCTGAGTTGCATGGCTGTTTCTGCATCCCTACTTGGACCAAAATCAGTGGAACTTACTTCTACTGCACAGAGTGGGGTGTGTCTCCCATTAGGACACTGAAGAGGGAGGACTATTCCCAGACCTCAGCTGAGAGGAGCTGGATCCAGGTCATTGGCCACTTTAGGATCCACAGCCAGGATCACAGTCAGTGGGCCTGTTGCCCAAGAAATGGGTGGGCATGACACTTTCCAGGTCCTTTGGTAGATAGTGAGGGTGACAGGACAAAGGCCATGCAGAGCTACAGCCATGTACACAAAGAGATGGGACTGTGTCTGGATCTGTAGCCAGGACCGTAATCATCAATCTGCCTTATGAGCACATCTATGTCTTCTCAAAATGACCATTTTGTGTCTTGGGCTCTACTAGTGTTTGACAACCTCCTACCTAGATCCCAAAGTTTCCACGATGGCACTTTTATCTATGAATGACTACCAAATTATTGTTAATGTGTAAGTATACAAGTGGAGGATTTCTCATTCCACAATTTTGCTGATGTCATTTCTGAATGATCTTTTTTCACTATTAAATATGATGATACTGTAGGTTGTTTTGTATATGCCCTTTATCAATTTTGTTGAGAGTTTTCATCAGGACTAGGCATTGGGTTTTGTCAAATGCTTTTTTTTTCTGTGTATATTGAGATTGTGTACTTTTTTTGTGGTTTCTTCTATTATATGGTGTGTTTTGGTGGTCACTTTTTGGATGATAAACCAACTTTACATTCTTTGGACAAATTCTGCTTTGTAATATTTTTCCAAAAACTTGTGAGTCTATATTAGTCAAGAATATTGGTCTTTAACATTCTTATGTAATATTTGCCTGGATTTGGTATCACAGTGATAAGTTGAGAAAAATTTTCCTCCTCCTACCTTGACGTTATGGAAGGTTTTCATTTAATGTTTGATAGAATCCAACAGTGAAGCCATCTTGGCCTGGGGAAGAACATTTTTAATTACCAGTGGTATTCATTTAATTTTTATAGGTAAATTCAAATATTCTTTCTTCTTGAGTAAATTTTGATAATTTGTATCTTTCTAAGAATGTGTCCCTTTTATTTAAATTTTCTAGTGAGTTGCCATAAAGTAGTTTATAGTATTTCCTCATAATCTTTTTAAATTTCTTTGTATTGATAGTGATATTCTCTCTTTCATTCTTGATTTTGGTAGTTTGTGTATTTTTTTATATTTTACTCAGACTTTTTTATACTTTGTCAAATATTTTTTTGTAACAACTGAATGATCATAATTATTATTTTTTTGTTAACCTGTGGATATAATGGATTGCATTGATTGATTTTTTTTAAGTTTTTATTATTTAAATTACAGTTACCATACAGCATAATATTAGTTTCAGGTGTAAAATGTACTGATTCAACACTTCCATACATCACTCATTGCTCATCACAAGTGCATTCCTTAATTTCCATTACATATTTAACCCATCCCCAAACCAGTCTCCCCTCTGATTACCATCACTTTGTGCTCTGTAGTTAAAAATTGGTTTCTTCGTTTGCCTCTGTCTCTCTCTTTTTCCCCTTTGCTCATATGTTTTGTTTCTTAAATTCCACATATGAGTGAACTCACATAGTATTTGTTTTTCTCTCACTGTTCTTATTTTACTTAGCATAATCCTCTCTAGCTCCATCCACATCTTTGCATATGTCAAGACTTCATTCTCATTTATGGCTAATATATCATTTATACATTAGTGATATATATATATATATATATATATATATATATATATATATTTTGTGAATATATATCTGTACATATGTATACATATATATGGGTAAATCATGGGAAAATATACATGGCTAATTTGTGGAAACATATCATTGATTATATATAGCACCTATTCTTTTTTTGCTGAAATTTGAATTCTTTAATTTTGACCTTATCTTAAAATGTAAATCCAAGTTTGTTAACATATAGTATAATAATGATTTCAGGAATAGCGTTTAGTGATTCATCACTTACATATAACACCCAGTGCTCATCCAAACAAGTGTCCTCCTTAATGCCCATCATCCATTTAACACATCCTCCCACCCAACACCCCACCAGCAACCCTCAGTTTGTTCTCTGTATTTAAGAGTCTCTTATGGTTTGTCTCTCTCTGTCTCTGTTTTTATATTATTTTTGCCTCTATTCCCTTATGTTCATCTATTTTAGATCTTAAATTCCACATTTGAGTGAAATCATATGATATTTGTCTTTCTCTGACTGACTTATTTCGCTTAGCGTAATAAACTCTGGTTCCATCCACATTGTTGGAAGTGGCAAGATTTTATTCTTTTTGATTGCTGAGTAATATTCCATTGTATATACATATATGCCACATGTTCTTTTCCCATTCATCAGTTGATGGACATTTATACTACCTATTATTTATCCATTCATAAATCAATGGAAACTTGAGCTGTTTCCATAATTTTCCTATGGTAGATAATGCTGCTATAAATATTGGGGTGCTTGTATTCCTTTGAATCAGTATTTTTGTATCCTTTGGGTAAATACTTAGTAGTGCAATTGCTGGATCCTAGGGTAGTTCTATTTTAAGTTTTTGAGGAAACTCCTTACTATTTTCCAGAGTGACTGCACCAGTTTGTATTCCCACCAAAAGCATAGGAGGGTTTCCCTATTCCACATCCTCATGAACACCTGTTGTTTCTTGTGTTGTTGATTTTAGTCATTCTGACATGTGTGAAATGATAACTCATCGTAGTTTTGGTTTGTAGTTCCTTGATGATAAGTGATCTAGAGCATCTTTTCATGTGTCTATTGACCAACTGTATATCTTCTTTGAAAATATGTCTATTAATATATTCTGTTCATTTTTAATTTGATTACTTTGGCAGTATTGAGTTTTATAAGTTCTTTATAGATTTTGGATACTAACCATTGATTAGATTTTTCATTTAGAAATATCTTCTTTCATTTCATAGGTTGCCTTTTAGTTTTCTTGATTGTTTCCTTTGCTATGTAGAAGCTTTTTATTTTGTTGTAGTCCACAGAGTTTATTTTTCCTTTTGTTTTTGTTGCCTCAGGAGAGATATCTAGAAAGAAGTTTCTATGTCTGATATCAAAGAGGTTATTGCCTGTGTTCTCCTCTAGGATTTTTATGGTTTCATGTCTCACATTTAGGTCTTTAATAAATTTGAATTTATTTTTTTGTATGGTGTAAGTAAGTTATCCAATTTTATTCTTTTGCATGTTTCTGTCCAGTTTTCCCAATACCATTTGTGGAAGAGACTGTTTTTTTCCCCATTGGATATAATTTCCTGCTTTGTTGAAGATTAATTGACCATATAATTGTGGATTCACTTATAGGTTTTCTATTCTATTCCATTGATATTTGTTTATTTTTGTGCATGTACCATACTGTTTCAATCACCACAGATTTGTAATATAACGTGAAGTCTAGAATTATGATTCCTCCAGCATTTCTTTTGTTTTTCAAGTTTGCTTTGGCTATTCAAGGTCTTTTGTGGTTTGATACAAAGTTTAGGATTATTTCTTCTAGCACTGTGAAAAATGCTATTGGCATTTCATGGCAATTGCATTAAATGTGTAGTTTGATTTGGATATTACAGACATTTTAACAATATTTGTTCTTCCAATCCATGAGCATGGAACGTCTTTCCATTTCTTTGTGTTGTCTTCAATTCCTTTTATCACTGCCTTAATGTTTTCTGAGTACAGGTCTTTCACCTCTTTGGTTAGATTTATTCCTGGGTATCTTATTGTTTATGGTGCAATTGTAAGTGGGATTGATTCCTTAAGTTCTCTTTCTGCTGTTTCATTATTGGTGTATAGAATTGCAATAGATTTCTGTATATTTCTTTGGTATTCTACAACTTTTCTGAATTTGTCAGTTATGGAAGTTTTTTGGCGGACTCTTTTGGGTTTTCTATATATCGTATCATGTCATCTGCAAATAGTGAAAGTTTGACTTCCTTATTGCAAATTTAGATGCCTGTTGTTTTTGTTGTTGTTGTCTGATTGCTGTGGCTAGGATTTCCAGTACTCTGTTGAATAAAAAGCAGTGAGTGTGGACATTCCTGTCTTGTTTCTGACCATAGAGGAAAATATCTCAGTTTTTCACCATTGAGCATGACATTATCTGGGGTTTTTCATATACGGCCTTTGTTATGTTGAGGTGTTTCCTTTGTTAAGGTTTTTTTTTTTTTCATGAATGGATGTTGTACTTTGTCAAATGCCTTTTATGCATCTACTGAGATGAGCATGTAGTTCTTATCCTTTCTTTTACTGAGTGATGTATTATGTTGATCAATTTGCAAATATAGGTCCATACTTGCAACAAAGGAATAGGTACCAATTCATTGTGGTGAATGATTTTTTATTATATTGTTAGATTTGGTTTGCTGGTATTTTGTTGAGGAATTTTGCAACTATGTTCATCAGAGATACTGGCCTGTAGTTCTCTATCTTTGTGGTATCTTTACCCGGTTTTAGTATCAGGGCAATGCTGGCCTCATAGAATTAATTTGGAAATTTTTCTCCATTTCTATTTTATGGAATAGTTTGAGAATAATAGGTATTAACTCGTCTTTAAATGTTTAGTATAAATCACCTATAATGCCATCTGGAAGTTTTTTGATTACTGATTCAATTTCTTTGATTCTTATCAGTGTGTTCAATTTTTCCTTTTCTTCCTTTTTCATTTTTGTTAATTTATGTTTCTAGACATATATCCATTTCTTCTAGGTTGTCCAATTTCCTGACATAATTTTCCATATTATTCTCTTATAATTGCTTGTATTTCTGTGGTGTTGTTTGTTTCTTTCTTTCTTTCTTTCTTTCTTTCTTTCTTTCTTTCTTTTGTTGTTATTTCTTCTCTCTCATTTCTGATTTAATTTATTTGGTTCTTTCTCTTTCCTTTTTGATAAGTCTGGCTAGAGATTTATCAATTTTATATATTTTTTTAAAGAACCAGCTCCTGTTTTCATTGATATGTTCTATTGTTTTTTTGTTGTTGTTTCCATATTATTTATTTTTGCTCTAATCTTTATTATTTTCTTCCTTATTCTAGCTTTAGGCTTCATTTCTTGTTCTTTTTCTTTCTAGCTTCTTTAAGCGTAAGGTTAGGTGGTTTATTTGATATTTTTCTTGCTTCCTGGGGTAAACCTGTATTGCTATTTCATTCCGTCTTATGACTGCTTTTGCTGTATCGCAAAGGTTTGGGATTGTTGTGTTTTCATTTTTATTTGTTTCCATGTACTTTTTAACTTCTTTGATTTCCTCATTGACCCATTCATTGTTTAATAGCATGTTGTTTAACATCCATGTGTATTTGTCATCGTTCCTGTTTTTGTTTTTCTTGTCATTGACTTCTAGTTTCATAGCATTGTGGTCAGAAAACATGTATAATATAACTTCAATATTCTTGTATGTGTTAATGCCTATTTTGTGGCCTAATATGTGATCTATTCTGCATAATGTTCCATGTGTACTTGAAAATGATGTGTATTCTGATGTTTTAGGATGGAATGTTCTGAATATATCTGTTAAATCCATCTGGTCTAGTGTGTCATTCAAAGCCATTGATTCTTTGCTGATTCTATTTAGGTGATGTGTTCATTGATGTAAGTTAGGTGTTAATGTCTGTTCTTATTATATTATTATCAATTAGTTTATATTTGTTATTGTGGGTGCTCCCTCAATGAGTGCATAGTTACAATGTTTATATCCTCTTGGTGGATTGTCCCCTTTGTTATTATATAGTGTCCTTGCATCTTTTTACAGACTTTGTGTTGAAGTCTAGTTTGTGTGAGGTCACCTGAGTGGCTCAGTCAATTAAGTGATCAACTCTTGGTTTAGACTCAGGCCATGATCTCATGGTTCATGTGTTCAAGCCCTACGTCAGGCTCCACAGCTGATGGCGTGGAGCCTGCTTGGGATTCTCTCTTTCTCCCTCTCTCTCTCTGTCACTCTCTGCCCATCCCCCACTTGCATTGTCTCTGTCTCTCTCACAATAAATAAATAAACTTTTAAAAATAAAAGAAAAATAAACTCTAGTCTGTGTGATATGAGTATTGCTCCTATGTCTTTCTTTTGACATCCATTTGCATGACAAATGTTTCTCCCTCCCCTACTTTTAATCTTCAGGTGTCTTTAAGTCTGAAATATTTCTCTCAAAGGCAGCATGTAGATGGGTCTTGCTTTTTATCCATTCTGACACCCTATGTCTTTTGATTGGAGCATTTAGTCCATTTACATTCACAATATTTACTGAGAGATAAGTTTTTATTGTCATTTTATTACTTGTTTTGTGGTTGTTTCTGGAGATTTTCCCTGATCCTTTCTTGTCTTTATCTTTCTTATTTTGCTTGTTTTCTAGAGTGATATATTTGGATTTCTTTCTTTTTATTCTTTGCATGTTCATTAGTGACTTCTGATGTATTCTTACCATTAGGTTTGTATATAACCTGACATGCAATTAGCAGCCTAAATTAATTTGAGGTCTTTGCTAAATCCAAAATCTTTGCCCCAAAGAAAAATTCCATCACTTGTTTTTCTTTTCCTGTGTATGGGCCACATTTTCCTGTTTTCTTGCATATCTCATAACGTATTTTTAAGAACTTAAAATTTCAGATAATATATTGTAACAACTCTGGATTCTCATCCCTTCCTGGTGCTTTTGTTATTATTTTGTTTGTTTAATAGCTCCCCTTGACTAATTCTGTGTGGAGTCTTTTCTCCACAGTATGTGGCCTCTGATGCCTCTACATTAATTATTGTTTTTATTTTAAACCTTGCTTCAGATGAAAAACACCTGGGTCATCATAGCTTCTGTGTGAACAGAGTTTGGGCCCAATTAATTTGAGCTACTGAGACTTCCACCATTTGCCAATGATCTAATTGTAGCTGGAGAATATTTTCAAATTTCAGGCAATTTAAAAGTTTACAAGTATGCTTGTGGTTTAACTTTCAGCATTTATAAGGCTTCGTTGTCAGCCAGGCTGATTAAGTTAGTAAGATCCTCTCTAGCTTCTCCTATAAACAATGTGCAACCTTATGTATTTTTATAACATTCCAGAAAACTGTAGATATGTGTAAACTTAATAAGAACTTAACTAGATCTTAACTATAGCTGTCTTATTTTTTAGATATCTCTTTCATTTATTTTTGGCTAATCTTCTCTTATATTGCTTACTGAAACCAGCACTAAAATCCTGGGCAGACTATGATATTGGCCTTCTCCAGTTGCATGCCAACACATAACAAGTGTTTCCTACTATGCACTTGCACATAGACATAGACCCAAATCAAATCACTGTCCTCTGGTGGAGAAGTTGCTCATTTGCATAGATTTTCCAGTCTCATTGAATTACTCTATCTGTATAGTTTGGTATGGAGTGGAGTGGTCAGAGTAGCCCCAGGATAAAAATTCCTATAAGATTAGACTACAGTAACCTCATGTTCAATACTTTTTTCTTGAATAAATGGCTTCTAATTTGTTGTATGCCTTGGAAGGATTTCCAGGGTCCTGGAAAAACTACCATTTCAGGTAATTTTTGACAATTTTGTCCATTTTTGTCATTTGAGGGGAGATGATTGCTGAGGCATTCATTCTGCCGTTCCAGAAACCCTTCCTCTGTGAGTCTCTGATTTTGTATTTTGTTTCTAGTGTTGGATCTTGATCTTGGTATTTTGTCATGTCATTAAGTTGGTGTCTTTTTATTATAAGGTAATAATTATTGTAAATTTGTTGGACATCTTTAAAGCCCGGATTTAATTGATTTCTTCTAGAAAATATTTGAATTTTTTTCAACCAGTGCTTGGAAATATCATGAACTCAGAAATACATTAAACTAAACTTTCTGCCTTTAATTTCTTGTGGCCATAGTATTATTCTGTTGCTAAGAACTTTCAAAGAAAAATATTTTTCTCTTCTACTCAGGGACATATTTGAATCACTTTTGATTCTTATATGGCATGTTTTCCTCTTGTTCTCTGTTTCAGTTAGCCTTTAAGAGCTCCGACTTTATGCAAGAGCCTCTTTTTAGCTTTCTACTTTGCAGGATATTGGGCCCTTATCCGCTTTTACTAGTATACCAGGATAATAAATTTGAAATCACCAGCATACCACAGATCTGAAAATACTATCAGGGAAGCAGTATGCTGAAGATCTGGGTTGTCCTTCTGTATTTATGCTTTCTCAGTGTTTTGGCCTTTCTCAGTGGTAGGCAGGATAATAGCTCCCCCAAAATATCCATATCCCAATTCATTGTATCTGTTAATATGTTAAGTAATATGGCAAGGACAAATTAAAAAGTTGCAGGTAAGAATTAAGGGTGGTAATCAGTTGATTTTGAGATGGGCATATTATCCTGGATTACCCATGTGGGTTCAGTGTCATTAGAAAAGTCCTTATAAGGGGAAGAGTAAGGCAGAATACAAAGATCCAGAGAGATGACAGCATGAGAAAGACTCAGCCCAATGATGCTGGTTTTGAAGATGGGGCCAAGAACCAAGGAATGAAGTCAGCCACTAGAAGCTAGGAAAGTAAAAGAAATATATTATTTAGAGTCTCCAGAAAGAGATGCAATACCTTTGAAACCTTGATTTTAGCCCAGTAGGACACATTTCAGACTTCTGACATTTAGAAATGTAAATGATATATTTTTGTTATATAAAGACAACAATTTTGTGGTGAGTTGTTATAGAAACTATGTGAAACTGATATAAGCTTAAGAAGACATGACTTTCTTCATGGCTCAGTTATGAATTTTTATATATTTTAGACAATTTATCCAGTGTTTTAAATTGTTATTTTTCGTGAGGTTTACTCATTATATATTAGTCCTCTATATTGTTAGAAATATTAATCCAGAAAATTTCTTCAGTAAAATGAAAATTGTTCACCTGTTGATGAATGTGGTGTCAGAATACTAAGGCCCATCTCTAGTGATTATGGAAAAAGAACAAGTTGTTTGTCTTAGATAGGGCATGAAGTAGTGTATCTTTTATATATAACATCTCATGTCCCTATTGTCTTCAACAAATTACTCTCCACACTGACATTATTATCTGGTCTCCATATTCACTTTCAGACTCTCTCTTACTTTTAGTTAGCTAAACAATTCCAGAGTTATCTGCTTGGTTTCTGTATTTTTCTTGGTTTTGTTTTATTTCTGTTGTTCCCAAGAAGATTCAGAATTATCACAAATAATGCTTAGCTCCCCTTCCTCACACAGTACCCTTACTAAAAATATACATCAGGGTCATCTTTCATTTTATTTATCAAATATCTGAGGGTTTTAATCAGTGGGAAATCCTCTACACTTCTTAGTATAATTTAGAAAAATAGACTTGACTGATCCAGACTATCTGAATGCAGTCCCTTTAATGAACTATGGATATGAGTACAAAAATAATCTATCCTGTTCTATTTATTTGTTGGGTCTAAATTTTGTAGTCCTCAAATAGTTTCATAAACAAGAACTCTTTTTATCTTTAGACATTTTTCTTTATGGTTTCATAAGGCCATGGTGTTTCAGTTGGAACACATTTGCTTTTAAGTTTTTATTTAAATTCCAGTTACTTACACGTACAGGTGTACAATACAGTGATTAAACACTTGCCTACAACACCTGGTGCTCATCACAAGTGCAATCCTTAATCTGTATCACCTGTATAACCCATCCCACCACCCACTTCCATTATGGTAACCATTAGTTTGTTACCTATAGTTAAGAGTTTGTTTCTTGGTTTGTCTCTCTCTCTCATTTTTGCTCTATGTTCACTTGTTTCTTAAGTTCCACATATGAATGAAATCATATGGTATTTGTCTTTCTCTGACTGACATTTCATTTAGCATAATAATCTCTAGCTCCTTCTATATTGTAAATGACACAATTTCATTGTTTTTTTATGGCTGAGTAATACTCCAGTGTGTGTGTGTGTGTGTGTGTGTGTGTGTATGAGTAATATTCCATTGTATATATGTATGTGTATACATCCATCATCAGTCGATGGAAACTTGGGCTGTTTACATAATTTGGCTATTGTAGATAATACTATAAACATTGGGGTGCATGTATCCCCTTGAATTAATATTGTTGTACTCTGTGTAAATACCTGGTAGTGCAATTGCTGGATCAAAAACTTTATGGTACTGGAACAAAAATAGAGACATCAATCAATGGAACAGAATAGAAAACCAGAAATAAACCCATAATTATATGGTCAATTAATCTTTGACAAAGCAGTAAAATATATCCAGTGGGGAAAAAAAACAGTCTCTTCAACAAATGGTATTGGGAAAACTGGACAGCAACATGCAAGAGAATGAAACTGGACCACTTTCTTACACCATACACAAAAATAAATTCACAATGGATTAAAGACCTAGATGTGAGACCTGAAATGATAGAAATCCTAGAGGACAACACAGGAAGTAACCTCTTTCACATCAGTTGAAACAACTTCTTTCTAGATATGTCTCCTGAGGCAAAGGAAACAAAAGCACAAATAAATTATTGGGACATCATCAGAAAAAAAGGCTTCTGTGCAGTGAAAGAAACAATCAGGAAAAGTAAAAGGCAACCTATGGAATGGGAAAAGATATTTGTAAATGATGTATCTGATAAGGGGGTAGTATCCAAAATACATAAAGAACTTATAAAACTAGGGGCACCTGGGTGGCTCTGTGAGTTGAGCATCTGACTCTTCATTACAGCTCAGGTCATAATCCCAAGGTAATGGGATCAAGCCCTGCTTTAGGCTCTGCACTGGACTTGGAGCCTGCTTAAGATTCTCTCACTCTCCCTTTGCCTCTCCTTTTCTCTCTCTCTCTCTCTCTCTCTCTCTCTCTCTCTCTCTCTCATAAAAATTTAAAAGCAAAGAACTTATAGATCTCAACACACAGAAATGAATAATCAAATTAAAAAAAAATAGGCAAAAGACATGAAGAGACATTTTTCCAAAGAAGACAGATGCTCAACAGACACATAAAAAGATACTCAATATTACTGATCATAAGGGAAATACAAATCAAAACTACAATGAGATATCATCTCACACCTGTCAGAATGATTAAAATCAACAACACAAGAAATAACAGGTGTTTGGAAAGATGTGGCAAAAGGGGAACCCTCTTGCACTGTTGGTGCGAATACAAACAGGTGCAGCCACTCTGGGAAACAGTATGGAGGTCTTCCATTTGCTTTTTATTTTCCATAAATTTTTGAAAATATCTTCCCTGCTTCTAGTATCATTTCTTTATGTTTTGAAAATTTATGAAAATGTTTTTAAATGCATGTGTTTTTAATAATTTCACTTGCATTTTGAGTTAGAAAGTTATGTGTAAATGACAACATATTAAAATTTCAACTTCATTTGTATAGTACGTTTAAATTGGGAGCTCCCATATTCCTTTTTTTGAGTCACATTAACTGAATTATTCTACATATATACAATGGAATACTTTACAGCCATAAATATGTTATTTCACTATACAAGGAAACAGATGTTCATCAGCTACTGTTGAAAGACTTGAAGCAAAGCACTGGGCATTCTATTTGGAATAATTTCACTTAGGTAAAATTAAATATACAAACACATCAAAGATGAGTTTAACTCAGATAAAAATATTAGTGATCATTACTATTATGGATATTGTTAATATCATGCGACTATCCCTTACACTGAAAATGTGAGAAAACTCAAAATTGAATTATTATAAAGGCTGTGCAGTGGAATCCATTGGAATGCTGGCAGTAAGAGAAAAGCATAAAACACATTATGGACAAATTTTTAATTTAAATCATTAAATATAAACTATGATTATATCAAAATACTTAATTTGCTATTTTCAGTTTATCTGTAATCTTAAAGACAATCCAGTGAATATTTTAATTAGGATTCCAATTAGGGAAGAATTAATTTTGCAAGTATATTTCTATGTATGTATCATGTATCAGTTTTCCTATGTGTAAAATGGTGATAATAATAGTACCTACGTAACAGGATTCTTGTGAGGAATAAATTAATTAATACAAATTACATACTGAAGGGGCACCTGGGTGGCTCAGTCCATTAAGTGTCTGACTTCAACTCAGGTCATGATCTCACAGTTTGTGGATTCGAGCCCTGTGTTAGGCTCTGTGCTGACAGCTCAGAGCCTAGAGCCTGCTTCAGATTCTGTGTCTCCCTCACTCTCCGCCCCTTCCCAATACATCCCCTGTCTCTGTCTCTCTCAAAAATGAATAAATGTAAAAAAAAAAAATAAAAAACAAATTACATACTTAAAATATCACTCAGCTAATATGTTCTGTGAAAGTGCTAGGTATGATATAGATAATGGTAATTATTATTGTCATTCAAAAATATTACATATCTAATGCATATATAATAAAGAAAAATATACAATAAGGAAAAAAGAGGAATGCAGGAAAATGTAAAGCAAAAAGCTAAATGCTGAACATAGTGGAGTGGTAAGTAAAATTATTTGGTCCCATCCTTGAAAAGGCCTGCCTTTCAAGGTAAAGGATATTTCGAGGGGGGGGGGGGTGGAAACTAATCCAAATAATGAAATAAACAAAAACCACAAGATGAAAGAGGTTCTGGTGGTGGTGTTTCATGAAAGTGGAGTTTGGTGCAATTTTGCTGAGTACTATATTCAAATATTGGTATTATACTGTGCTGTTTTTAGTCATTTCTCAGTAGTATGTTTGGTATTAGTTTTAACTATGTGTGCAGGCAAGAGAATGAATCAGTTGGAAGAGTTTCTCATATACTATAGAAGGACATTGATCAATTTTAGTGGTCCTAGGCAACTGCTGTGTAGTAGGCCAAATAAATTGGAACCATCTCAAAGTATGATTTAATATATTAAGGTGATTAGAAAACAACCTCCTAGTTCTTAGAATGGAAGAAGAGGGGATGGAGCTAGATACTTGGATTTATAGTATGGATGAATTTGTTACAGTTATTTTACAACAAGACTTATGGCATTATGTCTACATCATAGAATGATACAAGACTACCAGACTTTCTAAGGCACTTTGAAGATTTCTGAATGAAATTTCTGAAGTATATAACAGGAAACAAAAACCATGAGGATTTCACGTTGTGACATACATATACTTTAAAAAGTATTTTTTAACTTCTAGGATTCTTGTTGTTAAAGTGAGAAATGGGATTTCCTATTCTCAAATATAAAGATAAAAGAGGAGGAAGTTTTATTTCAGCTTTTTAATAGCAAAAAATAAAGTAACCCACGAGATTTTGTTCTTGACTTAACGTTTACCTCTTTCATTTTAGACTAACAAGAAACTGTAAATGATTACCTCAGAAGTATTTATTATATAAATTGATAATATGGAAAATGAATATTTTTTTCATTACTGACTTGCATTTAAAACAACAAGAAAGAAGCATCCACTGCTCCTATGATTTATGTCAGATGCCTAGAGGAAGTTTTTCCTTAAGACCAACATAAGTGAAGGACAGCTTTCTTACTGGCAAAGTTGTGTTGAAAAAGAAAGTAAATACATGTTTTTTTTCTTTTTCACTTCTGAGTGTCTTTGCTTCATTTTGACTACCTAATGACTGCACATGAAAGACAAAGACACTTTACAAATACCTAGACAAGTAGTTGATATTCCTAGGATAAATCATTCATTTTCTGTTATCAATACAAATCATTCATTCTCAGTATCAATCAATGTTTGCAGCTACTATAATTCTTTCCAAAAGCCACATGTGAAAGTTGGACTAAAATATTTCTGTTAAATTAATTATCCTTTATAAATTCATAATGTAAACACAGATAAAACTAGCTTTCCAAATATATGTCTGTATACACAAAAGTATTGAATTAACTGGATTATAGAATACAACATTTGGTTTTCATGGGTGCTTTAACATTCTCTTTGAGCATTGAGACAGCACATTAGGGACTGTCCTTTCCTTTCATCTGTAGTTTATGTTATAGGTGACTTTCTTTAAAGGTCAGAACAACCCCAAATACTGCTCACTATTGAGTGACTGAGAATACAGCTAATCTCAGAGAATGAGTTAATTAGCCATTTTGGCAATTAGCCTTCTTTCCTCATTTTCAGTATATTTAGTGATCATTTGAGGATTTACATTTTTGAATCAAGAGACAAAAAGATCAAAATGAGTCAAGTAATCAAAATGAGAAAAAAAATTGGAAAGTTAGGAAAAATGTTTATCTTCTATACCATATTTTATTTTTTTAAAATCTCCATTACATGAGCTTGTTAATAAACTAAGTATGCTTCCTTCAGACCTTACTATGAAAGTTTAAGTGGGCATGTTCACACACTCAGATTTAGTATTCAAAGATTCAGGACGCTGTTCATGTGTCTCAAATTCCCCCCACCCTGGGACCATTTTTTTTTTCCTCCTGGAGGAACTCAACCTGAATAAAGTTAATCAGACTTCAAAATTTGTCAGAAAGGTTAAATGAACAATTCAGATTAATAGGAGTCAAATCACATAAAAGTGAAAAATCTTTGGCTTTATTATTAATGCTGAAACCCAGAGGTACCCAGGTGAGATTAGAGTGCAGACAGAAGAGAGTGTGACATGAAGAAAGGGAGTTAGAACTATGCCTGGTTTTGAGCTTTTTCATGAATCCTGAAATGTGTTGTATTTACCAAAGTATCATTGTATTTATAGAAAAACCACTAGTAAAAGCATAGTTGGTCTAAATTTTAGTAAGTTATTCTTTGTGCCATATAATAAAAGTTAAAGAGGAGAACAAAAACAACTTTTGATTTGAAGGAAGTTAATGACATTTCATTAACAAACTGTAAATAGTAACAGCATAAGCTGGATGGGAAGCTGCTTTCACAGGCCATAAATGCTTAATGTTTATTACCAATAAAAGTGAAAGGAGCATTTAGTAAAACAGTTTACCAAACAAACATTAAATACTTAATGTATTAGCTTCAGTGGACAGAATCAGTCTATTTAATTAGCAATGAGTAATCTGTTAAGCTTTGATTCACCACAAATGATCTGCAGCTTAATACAGGATGATAGCCTTTAAAAGGAAGTGATAAGGGTAAACATCAGTTGGGGGATAAGAAGTTGACATTCTTGAAAGCAATAGAGGATAAAGACCAGTTTGGGTGTAGTTTAACCTCATACAAAACTAAAAATATAAGAATACTTACTTGTTTTATGCTGAATGATGTGATAGAAATAAAATAACTCTCCACTTCTAACCTGTATAATTTTAAGACAATTTACTACCTAAGTTACAATTTCTTCATCTACAAAATGAATCATGTATCACTGGATGGCTTTGAAGATTAATAATAGCATATGCATTGGTTTGGGATATAATGAGGACTCATGTAATTTTACATTATTTTGCTTCTTCTGTCTCCATTGCTTCTGCTATATACTTAGCACTACTACTGCTACTATATTTGTGTCACTTAATGAGAACACATGAGTCAAACTATAAAATTCTTTGTGTTTCAAGGACAATAAAATCATAGATTACCTTTAGTGATAGACATTTATTGCAAGGACTTGGAAAAAATAATCTCATCTGCCACATTGTCAACATAGATCTCAAAATTTTTTAACATTTCGGTATGTACTGGTCTTCAAAGAAAAAAGGAAACACTATTCATTACCATTTGGAACAGCTACCTAAGCTGAGTAATAAACCTTCTTTTTATTCATCTAATATTTGTGCTTCCCCAAAGATATTTTTGTTGGATTTGTTTGTTACCACTCATTGTGGGAGAGTTAATGACAAACCACCTTGGAAACGATTAGCTATCTTCGTGTCAATCCAGGTTTACAAACTTAGTTTTTCTTATACTATTTGTTATGTGAATCAGAACAGCTTATGCAGGAAAGATACTGCTGGAGCTACTTTTCTCAAAATAGAGAAGTGTATTTAATGGGAAGTTGGGAAGTTTTATGGAGATGTACTCACATGTATTATGAAGATGTAATATCTTCTAGATAAAACACTAAGGAATTTATATACATTAACTCTGTTTAAGTGATTAAAAACTCCCTCCTACCAGTGCTTTAGCTGTATCCACACATTTTAATATGTTATATTTTCATGTACATTTAGTTATGTGTGTATATATATATATATATATATATATTATTTCCTTTGATACCTTCTCTTTGTCCCATAGATTATTTAAAAACATGTTTATTTCCAAGTGTTTAATAATTTTCAAATGTCTTTCTGCTATTGACTTCCTATTGTATTTCATTATGCCAGAGAATAAATTTTGTATGATTTTAATTCCTGTATATATGTTGTGGTTTTTTTTTTATGGATAGTCAACCTTTGTGAGTGTTTCATGAACACTTGAAAAAAATTAGTATACTGTTTTTGTTGGGTAGAGCATTCTATATATGTCAATTGCATCTTGTTGGTAGATCGCATCATTCGTATCTTCTATATCCTTATGTTGTAAGTCAGAGGATTTCAGGGTAGATCAAGAAGGAGACAAAACCACAAGCATAAGTAACACATAAGACTTATTGGGCAGTACTTGTAGAAGGTTGAGTAAGAGACCCTCAAGAGACAGTGGTGTAGGGGCACCAAACACAAGGGGAATAGAACAAGGGACTTCCCAGGAGAGAGATTTGAGAGGGGGCTTATTTTAGGGATGTCACTCAGTAGCAAGATGAAGAGTTTCTGAGCCAGAGAGCTTCAAAGGGCAGCAATAATTTGGGTTCTTATACCTACAGTGTTTGTCTTATCTATGGTAAGCTTATGTGGGGCGTAATTCTCAGGGTATAAGAAGTAGATATGCTCTAAATGGCTAAATGTTTATTGGCTATGTTTATTTGCAATTTCCATATTGTTTATAGTTTATTAAACATATATGTTTATTTCTTTATATTGAGAGAGAGAGAGTGAGGGAGGGGCAGAGAGAGGAGAGAGAGAATCCCAAACAGGCTCTGTACCATCAGTGCAGAGCTCAATGTGGGGCTCAAACTCATGAACTATGAGACAAAGCAAGAGTCAGACACCTAACCGACTGAACCACACAGGCACCCCTATTAAATATTTTTAAAGCAATTTGATGTGTACAAATTTGAGTTTGATTTGCAGACTTTGGGTAACTATTCTAGTCTGATGTGAAGGAGTAAGCAGCATGGTGGCCATTTTAAGCCTATGCACGGAAGATATCTCTGGCCCATTTATTAATATTTTGCTGATTTCCTATCACTTCTTCCATTTTCTTTGAGAGGATTTTGAAGTTCCCATCTGCAATTATGGATATGCCTATTTTTCTTTGAGCTCTTTTGGCTTTTCTTTCATATAATTTGGTATTTTATTGTCTGGTGCATATACATCATGATAACTGTAGATTTTTGGTGAATCAAAAATTTTATCATTATATAATATTTCTCTTTATCTCTAATAATTTTCTTTGCTATGAAATCTATTTACCAGACACTAGTAAAGCCACTACCACCCATTAAAAATTAAACTATGGGGGCGCCTGGGTGGCGCAGTCGGTTAAGCGTCCGACTTCAGCCAGGTCACGATCTCGCGGTCCGTGAGTTCGAGCCCCGCGTCGGGCTCTGGGCTGATGGCTCAGAGCCTGGAGCCTGTTTCCGATTCTGTGTCTCCCTCTCTCTCTGCCCCACCCCCGTTCATACTCTGTCTCTCTCTGTCCCAAAAATAAAATAAACGTTGAAAAAAAAAATTAAACTATGTATGGTGTATCAATTTCCATCCTTTTGTTTTCAGCCTTATAGGTCATTGAATTTTAGTTCAATTTCTTACAAGCAGAATATAGTTAGGTTGTGTTCTTTTTATTTACTTTGCTAATGTCTTACTTTTAATTGTTATATTTAGACTCTACATTTAAGATAATTATTGACATACTAGTATTTAAATCTGTCATTTTTTAATTTGTTTTCTGTCTGTCTCCAATTTTCTCATCCTTCTATTTTTCTAGTCTTGTACATTATTCAGCTACTTTTTAGGATTCCATCTATTATATTTATAATTGTTGGTTATAGGTTTTGTAGAATTTTCTCAGCGATTAACCTATTATGATAATATTTATATTATAAAATTATATAATATAATATATAATATATTATATAATAATATATGATAATATTATTATAGTCTACTGGTGTACAGATTTTACTACTTCAAGTGGAGTACAGAAGATTTATTTCTATTTATTTAAAAAAATTTTTTAGTGTTTATTTATTTTTGACAGAGAGAGACAGAGAATGAGTGGGGGAGGGTCAGAGAGAGAGGGAGACACAGAATCTGAAGCAGGCTCCAGGCTCTGAGCTGTCAGCACAGAGCCTTATGTTGGGTTCGAACTCACAAATCGCAAGATCATCACCTGAACCAAAGTCAGACACTCAACCAACTGAGCCACCCAGGCTCCCTGCTTTATTCCTATTTAGTTAACTATAGCTTTCTTTTAAATATTATTGTTTTGAGTTTCAGATTGTGTTATATTTTGTTTCAATCATCAAATATGAGTGACTCACGAAGTCAAATGAACCTACTCACTTTTCTTTCTGTTGTTTCTTCCTTATTGCTCAACTATTCTTTCTTTTATTATTTACTTTCATTTTCATGAAATCACTTTAGTATTCTTTAATAGTTGTTTAGTATTCCAAAATAGTTTGTTGGTGACAAAGTATTTTAGTTTTCCTTCATCTGCATATGTCTTTATTTCCTCTTTTTTTCCAGAAGTATATTGTTTCTCAATTGATAGTTCTTTACTTTCAGTACTTGAAAACTATTGTACCATTTCCCTCTTGTCCTGAGGGTTTCAGATGACAAATATTTTGTCATTGGAAATGGTGTTACCCTATATATAATATGCAAATACTCTTTGGCTGCTTTCAACATTCTTTTTTAAAATTTATTTATTGTTTAATTTACATCTAAGTTAGCATATGGTGCAACAGTGATTTCAGGAGTAGATTCCTTAATGCCCCTTACGCTTTTAGACCATCCCCTCTCCCACAACAACTCAAGCAACCCTCTGTTTGTTCTCTATATTTAAGAATCTTTAATGTTTTGTCCTCCTCACTGTTTTTATATTATTTTTGCTTTCCTTCACTTATGTTCATCTGTTTTATATCTTAAATTCCTCTTATGAGTGAAGTCATATGATATTTGTATTTCTCTCACTAATTTCACTTAACATAATACCCTCCAGTTCCACTCATGTTATTGCAAGTGGCAAAATTTTATTCATTTTGATTGACGAGTAATACTCCATTGTATACATATACCACATCTTCTTTATCCATTGATTCATCCGTCGATGGACATTTGGGCTCTTTCCATGCTTTGGCTATTGTCAATAGCGCTGCTTTAACATTGGGGTGCATGTGCCCCTTTGAAACATCACACCTGTATCCCTTGGATAAATACCTAGTAGTGAAAATGCTGGGTCATAGGGAATTTCTATTTTTAACTTTTTGAGGAACTTCCATAATGTTTTCCAGAGGGGCTGGACCAGTTTGCATTCCTGCCAGCAGTGCAAAAGAGGTCTTTCTCAGCATCCTCACCAACATATGTTGTTGCCTGAGTTGTTAATTTTAGACATTCTGACAGCTGTGAGGTGGTATCTCATTGTGGTTTTGATTTATATTTCCCTGATGATGAGTCATGTTGAGCAATTTTCATGTATCTGTTCACCATCTGGATGTCTTCTTTGGAGAAGTGTCTATTTATGTCTTTTGCCCATTCCGTCACTGGATTGTTTTCTTTGGATGTTGAGTTTGATAAGTTCTTTATCTAGTATCTTTCATACTAACCCTTTATCTGATATGTCATTTACAAATATCATCTCCCATTTTGTCAGTTGCCTTTTAGTTTTGCTGATTGTTTCCTTTGCTGTGCAGAAGCTTTTTATTTTGATGAGGTCCTAATGGTTCATTTTTGCTTTTGTTTCCCTTGCCTCTGGAGACATTTTGAGTAAAAAGTTGCTGCGGCCAAGGTTAGATGTTTTCACCTGCTTACTCCTCTAGGATTTTGATGGATTCCTGTCTTAAATTAAGGTCTTTCATCCATTTTGAGTTTATTTTTGTGTATGGTGTAAGAAGTGGTCCAGTGTTTTTTTCCTGCATGTCGCTATCCAATTTTCCCAGCACCATTTGCTTACGAGACTGTCTTTATTCCATTGGATATTCTTTCCTACTTTGTCAAAGATTAGTTGATCATACATTTATAAGTCCATTTTGGGGTTCTCTATCCTGTTCCATTGATCTGAGTGTCTGTTCTTGTGCCAGTACCATACTGTCTTGATGATTACAACTTTGTAATACATGTTGGAGTTGGGGAGTGTGAGGCCTCCAGCTTTGGTTTACTTTTTCAAGATTGCTTTTGATATTCAGGGTCATTTCTGGTTCCATACAAATTTTAGGATTGGTTTTTCTAGCTCTGTGAAGAATGCTGGTATTATTTTGATAGGGATTGCATTGAATATGTAGATTGTTTTGGGTATTACTGACATTTTCACAATGTTTGTTCTTCCAATTCAGGAACATGGAATATTTTTCCATTTTTTTATGTCTTCTTCAATTTCTTTAATAAGCTTTCTATAGGTTTCAGTGTATAGATTTTTCACCTCCTTGGTTATGTTTATTCCTAGGTATTTTATGGTTTTTGGTTCAATCGTAAATGGGATCAACTTTTTGATTTCTTTTTCTATTGCTTCATTATTGGTGTATAGGAATGCAACCGATTTCTGTACATTGATTTTATATCCTGCAACTCTCATGAATTCATGGATCAGTTCTAGCAGTTTTTGGTGGAATCTTTTGGGGTTTCCTGCAGAGTATCATGTCATCTGTGAAGAGTGAAAGTTTGACTTCCTCCTGGCCGATTTGGATGACTTTTTTTCCTTTGTGTTGTCTGATTACTGAGGCTAAGACTTCCAAACCTATGTTGAATAACAGCGGCCAGAGTGGACATCCCTGTTGTGTTCCTGACCTGAGGGGGAAAGCTCTCAGTTTTTCCCCATTAAGCATTTTCCCATTAATCCCATTACGGATTAATGATATTAACATTGGGTCTTTCATATATGGATTTTATGATCTTGAGGTATGACCCTTCCTTCAATACCTACTTTCTTGAGGGTTTTTATTAAGAAAGGATGCTGTATTTAGGGGTGCCTGTGTGGCTCCATCAATTAAGTGTCCAACTTCGGCTCAGGTCATGATCTCGCGGTTCATGAGTTTGAGCCCTGCAATGGGCTCTGTGCTGATAGCTCAGAGCCTGGAGCCTGCTTCAGATTCTATGTCTCCCTCTCTCTCTGCCCCTCTCCTACTCACACTCTGTCTCTGTCTCTCAAAAATAAATAAAACATTAACGAAAGGATGGTGTATTTTGTCAAGTGCTTTCTTTGTACCTGTTGAGAGGATCATGTGGTTTCTGTCCTTTCTTTTATTGATGTGATGAATCACATTGATTGTTTTGTGGATATTGAACCAGCCCTGCATCCCAGGTATAAATCCACTTGGTCATAGTGAATAATTCTTTTAATGTATTGTTGGATCCAGTTGTCTGGTATCTTGTTGAGGATCTTTGCATCTATGTTCATTTGGGAAATTGGTCTATAGTTCTCCTTTTTAGTGGGGTCTTTGGTTTGGGAATCAACGTAAAGCTGGCTTCATAGAAAGAGTCTGGAACTTTTCCTTCCATTTCTATTTTTTGGAACATCTTCAAGACAGTAGGTGTTAATTCTTTAAATTTTTTGTAGAATTCCCATATAAAGCTGTCCATCCTGGACTCTTGTTTTTTGGGAGATTTTTGATTACTAATTCTTTTTCTTTAATTTTTCACGTTTATTTATTATTGAGAGACAGAGAGAGACACAGCATGAATATGGGAGGGGCAGGGAGTTGGGGAGACACAGAATCTGAATTAGGCTCCAGGCTCTGAGTTTTTATTTTTTTATTTACTTTTTGTTTTTTTTTGTTTGTTTTTTTTTGTGTTTTTTTGTTTTTTTTTTTCAATATATGAAGTTTATTGTCAGATTGGTTTCCATACAACACCCAGTGCTCATCCCAAAAGGTGCCCTCCTCAATACCCATCACCCACACTCCCCTCCCTCCCACCCCCCATCAACCCTCAGTTTGTTCAGGCTCTGAGTTTTTAGCATAGAGTATGATGCAGTGTTCAAACTCAGAAAGTGCAAGATCATGACCTGAGCCTAAGTCATATGCCTAACCGACTGAGCCACCCAGGTGCCCCTTTGGTTACTAATTCTATTTCTTTACTGCCTATGGCACTGATCAAACTTTCTATTTCTTTCTGTTTCAATTTTGATAGTTTATATGTTTCTAGGAATTTGTCCATTTCTTCCAGATTGCCCATTTTATTGGTGTATAATTGTTCATAATATTCTCTTATTATTGTTTGTATTGCTGCAGTACTGGTTGTGATCTCTCCTCTTTCATTCTTGATTTTATTTATTTGGGTCCTTTCCTTTTTCTATTTGATCAAAATGGATAGGGGTTTATCAATTTTGTCAATTCTTTGAAGGAACCAGCTCTTGGTCTGTTCTACTGATTTTTTTTTGGTTTTGATAACATTGATTTCTGCTTTAATCTTTCTTATTTCCCAACTTCTGCTGGTTTGGGGTCTTATCTGCTGTTCTTTTTCCATCTCTTTGAGGTGTAAGGTGAGTTTGTATGTCTGAGACCATTCTTCCTTCTTTAGGAAGGCTTGGATTACTATATAGTTCCCTCTTGTGACAACCTTTGCTGCATCCCAGGCATTTGGGCTGTGGTGTTATCATTTTAATTGGCTTCTATGTACTTTTTTTTTTTTAATATTTTTATTTATTTTTGAAGGAGAGAGAGAGACAGAGCCTGAGCGGGGGAGGAGCAGAGAGAGGGGGGGGGACACAGAATCCAAAGCAGGCTCCAGGCTCCGAGCTGTCAACACAGAGCCTGATTCAGGCCTTGAACTCACAAACCGTGAGATTATGACCTGAGCTGAAGTTGGATGCTTAACCAACTGAGCTACCCAGATGCCCTGGCTTCTATGTATTTTGAATTTCCTCTTTACTTGCTTGATTAGCCCATTCATTATTTAGTAGGATGTTCTTTAATCTCCATGTATTTTTTATCTTTCCAAATTTTTTCTGTGGTTGATTTTGAGTTTCATAGCATTGTGTTCTGAAAATATATACAGTGTGATCTCGATCTTCTTGTACTTGTTGAGTGCTGATTTGTGTCCTAGTATGTGATCTATTATGGAGAATGTTCCTTGTGTACTCGAGAATAATGTGTATTCTGCTGTGTTGTAGACTCTGCGTCTAAAGTTCTTTCTTGTTTAGCAAAAGAGTGGGATGCACGATTGAAAGCAAGAGATGGCTAATGTCTGGGAAAACATAAGAGACCCAAATAAGGGTCCTTGCCCCGTATTTATTCAGATCAGAAGGTTTACAAACATTATGGGTGTGCATAAAGAGACAAAGAAACTGAGAACATTAACTTGGGTACGTGAGGGAAAAGGTGGGTTTTGAATATATACAGTGTTTAGGGTTAGGTCAATATAAAACAAAATCCTGGTGCCAGGCAGAGAGGCAGATGGTTGTTAACAACAGACAGGAGGTGCCATGTCTGTTTAACTTAGCCTAGGGGATGAGACAGATAGGGGGAATAATCTCAGGGTTAATAAGGCACATTCTTTTGTTAACCATCTCCACACTGGGCTCTTTGCCTGCAGTGCAGTGGTCCATAGTCCAATTCACCAGTTTACCTAACTTTGCCCTTTCCTCCTATGAAAGCAACTTTTCTTCTATAGTACTAAATTTTTACCCTGCATGCCTAATCTTGCTTTCCTCATATACCTATGTGTTGGGAGACTTTGTGCCCATTCCTATTTTGGGCCTTTGCCCCTCCCTTTCTACTCTGGGGGCTCTGCACCCCCTTTCTATTTTGGGTTGCCTTTGCACCTCCTTATTCTTGAGGTACCAATCTGATTTATCCAAACTCAGGTGTGAGCATTTTATGGCTTTGTATTTCTTTATTCCTTGTTAACCCATTGGTGTAAGCCCAGGGGATTCCTAAGCTTATCCCCCACACTGCTGCTTTAGGATGAAATGTTCTGAATATATCTCTGAAGTCCATCTGGTCCAGTGTGTCTTTCAAAGCCATTGTTTTCTTGTTTATTTTCTGTTAAATGATCTGTCCATTGCTGTAAGTGGGGTGTTGAAGTCCCCTAATATTATGGTATTACTATCAATTAGTTTATGTTTGTGATTAATTGATTTATATATTTGGGTGCTTCACATTTGGAGCACAAATGTCTACAATTGTTAGGTCTTGGTGGATAGACCCCTTAATTATGATATAATGCCCTTCTTCATCTCTTGTTACAGTCTTTATTTAAAAATCTAGATTGTCTGATGTAACTATGGCTACTCTGGCTTTCTGTTGTTGACCATTAGCATGATAGGTGGTTTACCATCCCCTTATTTTCAATCTGAAGGTGGCTTTAGGTATAAAATGGGTCTCTTGTAAGCATCAAATAGATGGATCTTGTTTCCTTATCCACTCTCTTACCCTATGTCTTTTGATTGGAATGTTTAGACAATTGACATTTGGAGTGAGTACTGAAAGATATGAATTTATTGCCATTATGTTGCCTGTAGAGTTGGAGCTTCCAGTGGTGTTCTCTGGTCCTTTCTAGTCTGTGTTGCTTTTGGTGTTTTTTTTTTTTTTTTTTATTTTCCATCTTTTCTCCCCTCAGAGAGTCTGCCTTAAAATTTCTTGCAGGGCTGGTTTAATGGACATTAACTCCTATAATTTTTGTTTGTCTGGGAAAATTTTTATCTCTCCTATTTGGAATCCAGCCTTGATGGATAAAACATTTTTTTTGCTACATATTTTTATGATATACCACATAAATATATCCTGCCACTCCTTTCTGCCCTTCCAAGTTTCTGTGGATAGGTCTGCTGCAAACCTGATCTGTCTTCCCTTGTAGGTTAAGGGCTCTTTTTCCCTTGCTGATTTCATGATTCTTTCCTTGCCAGAGTATTTTGTGAATTTGACTATGATATGCCTTGTTGATGGTCCATTTTTTTGAATCTAATGGGAGTCTTCTGTGTGTCCTAGATTTTGATGTCTATGTCTTTTCCCAGGTTAGGAAAGTTTCCTGCTATGATTTGCTCACATAATACCTGTACCCCTTTTTGTCTCTCTTCATCTTCTGGGAACCCTATGATTCTGATTTTATTCCTTTTTCATGGTCACCAAGTTCTCTAATTTTTATTTCATGCTCTTTTGCCTTAATCTCCCTCTTAATTAATTTTTTTAATGTTTTTATTTATTTTTGAGAGAGAGAGAGAGAACAAGCAGGGGAAGGGCAGAGAGAGAGAGAGGGAGACACAGAAACCAAAGCAGGCTCCAAGCTCCAAGCTGTCAGAACAGAGCCTTATGTGGGGCTTAAACCCATGAACCGTGAGATCATGACTTGAGCTGAAGTCGAACACTTAACCAACTGAGCCACCCAGGCACCCCTGCCATAATCTCCCTCTTTTTTTCTGCATTATTCTCCATAAATTTGTCCTCTATATCGCTAAGTTTGTTGCTCTGCCTCATCCATCCTTGCCGCATGGCATACGTTTGAGATTGCAGCTCAGTTATAGCATTTTTGATTTCATCCTGACCAGATTTACTTCTTTTATCTCCTCAGAAAAGGATTCTAATCTATTTTCAATCCCAGTTAGTATTCTTATTATCATGATTCTAAATTCTGGTTCAGACATCTTGCTTGTATCTGTGTTGATTCAGTCCCTGGCTGTCATTTCTTTCTGTTCTTTGTTTTAGGGTGAATTCCTTCATTTTGTCATTTTGGAGAAGAAAATGAATTAATAAAGTAAAAATAAATTAAAATTAAAAAAATAAAAACAACACAAGGAAATCAAGTAAAGGATGCTAGATGCTAGGTGTGTTTTGGACTGATGAAAGAAACTTGCTAGATTAGAGAAAAAAGGGAAAGATATGAAAAAAAAGGAAAAAAAGGAAAACATTTGAAAATTTGAAAAAATGAATACAATAAAATAGAATAAAATAGAATGGTGAAAGTAAAATAGAATTTTAAAAATTTACAAAAAAATACAGTCAAAAAATTAAAGAAAAACATTTTTAATAAAAATGGAAAATAAAATAGTTTTTTTTTCTTTCTGTATTCAAGAATAAAAAAAGAAAAAGAAAGAATAAAGGAGTAGTGAACAGAATGAAGTATGATTGAAATTACATCTGGTGTCCCATAGTAGAAGTCAAGTTATGAAGGACTTCATAGTCTGTAAACATAGCAGGTGGATATACTTGTGTTTGTTGAGAGAACTGTTGGCCCAGTTGGGTGAGGTTTAGTGCAGTGGCTCCGTTCTCCAGTAGATGGCACTGCTCAGCTTACTGGGGGGATTGCTGTGGCGTGTGTAGGCTCATCTACACATGTACTGGAAGGGTGAAAATGGTATCACCCAGCTACCCAGTCTCTAGTATCGGAACTCTATGCTTTCCACAACTGGCAATGAAGCACCATTCCTTTGTCTCTGCCTTCTGCCTGCTCTCCAGTTCTACCCTGTCTGTGACCAAGTTGTCAGGCTTCCAGAAGACACCTCCCTCCTGAGTTTTATCTCAAATGTGGCTGTGTTTCCCAATCCTCACTTCTGAAGGACTGTGGCTCTGACCAGCTCAGATCCTCTGGGGGATGGTCTCATTGAGCAATGGCCGCATGTCAGCCCACCCCCAGGAATATTTGTGAGACCATGCTGCTGTCGATGTCCAGTAACTGTGGCTGGGTGCCAGCCCACCCCAGAAAAAGTTTGCACAATCTTGTAGCAGCAGCGTTTCAGGGTTTATGGAAAATTGTAACACACATCTGGTGCCAGGCTTCACCCTTAATGTCCTGTTCCAACACCAGCTAATGTGTTTGTTCTCCAGGGTCCTCTGGGACCTTTGCCTGTGAGGTGGCTGCACAGCCATCTACCAAATGTCTTCCCAGCAGGGTAACTGCGTCTTCCTATGTAGCCCGAGGACCCCTCAGGCCTCACTCTCTGCTCCTGGGGATTTGCCCTTCCCACCAGAGCACTGCCAGATATCAAGCTGCAGAGTTTCAGACTATGCGCTCTCCTGTTTATAGAGTTTTAATGGAATTTAAACCCTCTCTTTTCTCCTTCCTCCCTTTTATGTTCAGTCCCTGAGGCTGTTTCCACTTTTCCACTTTCTCTCCAGCTGCTTTTGGGGGGGGGTGCTTTTCCCATATTCCCCCCATCTCCATCCTCTCTCCACAAGCAAAATAGCTCCCTGCCCTCTGTGGCTTCTTTCTCCCACAATTCAGCTCTCTGTTCTTCATACCTGCTGGGTTCTGTGGTTCAGGTTGTGCACATTGTGTTAATCCTCAAATCAGTTTTGTAGGTGTGCAGGATGGTTTAGTGTTGATCTGGCTGCATTTAAGGGACAAGAGATGGAAAAAAAAACTTTCCACACTGTTCTGCCATCTTGGTCCCTCCTCTTTTTGTTTTTATTAGAATTTTAATTACAATGTGTCTTGACATAAAGTTATTTGGGTTTACTTATGTGGGCTTCATTCAGCTTCTTGAATCTGTGGATTTATGTAATTCACATATTTTGGAAAGTTTTCTTTCATTATTTCTTCAAATATTCTTTAAACTTATATTTATCTTTCTCATATCTGTCTGAGACTCTGATAATATGCATATTGGATCTTTTGTTATTGTCCCTGAAGTCCCTAATGCTCTGTTCATTTATTTTTTTTCTATATTGTTTCTCTCTCTTGTTCAAATTGAATAGGTGAAATCTACTGTTCTGTTCTTAAGTTCACTAATTCTATAATCTGTTATTTCTGTTCTATTATTGAGTACAACCATTGTGTTGTCAGTATTGAATTTTTCAGTTCTAACATTTGCATTAGGTTCTTTTTTTGTAATTCTTTCATGCAATTTCTGACTTTTCCATTTGCTTTAAGAGAAATTGTAATTGCTTTATAAAGGTTTTAATGATGATTGCTTTAAAATACTTGTCAGGTGATTCCAACTTCCATATCTTCTTGTTGTTGGTGTCTGCTGTCTTTTCTCATGGATGTTGTGATTTTTCTGGGTCTTGAGATGACTGATGATTTTAATAATTGTATTCCCGACCTTTCAGTACTATAGTAGGAGACTCTGGGTCTTATTAAATATTTTATCAGGCAGTTTGAGTTTAGCTCATAGATGATGACTTATTTTTGTGGGCTGTGGTTCCAATGACAATTTACTTTCAAAGTCCTTTTGGTTCTGTTTTGTTCTGATTTGTTTATCTGGTTCATCAGAGTCTCCAACTGGTTCTTGCTGGTAAAACTTGAGAGTGCAGAAGGAATTTCTCTGGGTCTTGCCACCTTGTGACTCTGGATGAAGTAATGGAGTCTCCAGCCCAGGGATAAAGCATATTTCCAAGACCAGATGTTCTTGTGGCAAATTCCCTCTTTTAGTGCTGTTTTGCTGCTAAGTGTCTCTAGGTGGGAAAAGGGATTTTCTGTCCCTTGGATATAAATAATGCTTCCTGGGCCAGGGATTTGTTTGGGCTGGATCTTTTTTTTTCCAGTAGCACCAAACCACCTGTCCATGTGATGTTTCTAGGTTGAATAAAGGATTCTCCAGCTTGCAGAAATGAGGGGTAATTTTGGGCCCAGGCTGTTGTTTTGTTCAGGAAACCCTAGCTACGTGTCTACTTGTGGAAAGGGCTTCTCTGACTCATGAAGATTATAAGTGTGTATAGTTCTGGAGACTGTAATGATTGGATCTCCCTTTCCTGAACCACCTGGCCTCCTGGTATACCTAGACAGGGAAATCAAGTGTCAGGACTGGTGGAGATGATGAAGCTTCCAGAGTGGGGTATGTGTTGTGGCAGGACCCCCTTGACAGTGCTGCTACTGCTACCTGCCTGACCAATGTGTCTAGATATGGGAAGTGAGATCTCCTGTCTTCCAGGGAAGGACAGTGGTTATCCTAGAAACTTAATTTCAGTTGACTAGTGATTGGTCTTTTTTGCCAGTGTTCCTGAGTTTTCCTGTTTTTTTTTGGTAAAACTCCATTACCTTCTGGATAAAAATGATCATACCTGAGCTCATTGCTAGGTTTTGTTGCTATATTGGCTATCAGGACTCTCTGGACCTAAACTACTTGTGCTTTTAGGTCAGGCATCCTAAGACACATTGCTACTATGTTCTTTCTCTAGACCTTGGGTCTTCAGGCATTCTATCTTCCCCTTATTACTTTCCCAGGTTATCCTTTGGTTGATTCTCATGATTTTTACAAGGTTTATAGTTGTACTTAGTGGAAATAGCAGGGATAAATGAATCTATTCCATGTAGTGAGACCAGAATTCTTTCCTGTATTCTTTTTACAGGCCCTATCTTTTTTAAAGGATTTTATTACTTTCTGTGAAGCACAAATTACTTCAATCTGCTCTTGCATTTTCCCTGTCCTAGACCTGGATCCATCACCACTTTTCCTGAGGCCTCTCATAACTTTTATTGAAGAATGGTATTTAGAGACCAAGATCTGGATGCTAGGTATACTCATTGTACTGGGTTCCATTATCTACAGTATTTGCAGATTTTATTAACATGATTTATTTTCCCAGTTCCTTTAGTGAAGTTGTGTCATTTATTTATAAATTGGATCCATTCATTACTGTTTCAATTTCATTTGAGCCCCCTCCCCTTAATTCTGGTTGGTTTTAATTATTTGTTTATGTTTAGCATATGAAGTTTATATGAGACATTAATAGAGTTCTAAGATTCAGACTTTCTGAAAAGTATCATTCTTCCTAATCTCTGCTACACAATTCCAATTCCTCCATTATTGCCACTTCCTTTCCACCTGCCACCTATAGATAACCAATCTATTCAGTTTTCAGTATATTTTATATTTTGCACAAATGAGCAGATAAATGTTTATTTTTATTTTTTTAAGTTTATTTATTTTGAGTGACAGACCACATGAGTGAGTGGGGGAGGGGCATAGAGAGAAAGAGAGAGAATCCTGAGCAGGCTCTGTGCTGTCAACATGACGCCTAATCCGGGACTCCGTCTCATAAATTGTGAGATCATGAGCTGAGCTCAAATCAAGAGTTGGGCACTTAACCAACTGAGTCACCCAGGTGACCCCATGTTTATTTTTTATATCCCCATTTCTTAAACAAAGAGTAATATAGTCTTGTTTTTGTTTGTTTGTTTGTTTCACTTAATACTATGTCCTGGAAATCATTCCATATATGTTCATAAATTTTTAGTTAAAATTAGGAAGATTTTCCCTATATAAAATTTAAAGGATATCTCACTCATATTCTCTTCTAGTACTTACTTGGCTTTAATATTTTCTTTTACATCTAAATCTCTACTACATTTGCTATTTATTCTTGTGTTATAGTAAGATACGGGCACTCTTGTCTCTGCACTATTTATTTAAAAGTCTATCTTTACTCTAGTAATTTGAGATGTGGTGATAGCTTGTGAATTGAGAAGAAATGAACCATATCAAAGGAAAATAGTGCAGAGCACACACAGAGTAAACTAACCCACCACAGGAGGGATTAGGGAGCTAGAGATAACTCAGGAATTATGGTGTAATTAAGTCTAAAAGTTGGGGTCTAGGAAATGAATATGAGAGAATTTGGTTTGAGAGGTCACATCGGCAAGAGTAAGGGGGAAATGGGTCAATCACTGATTTTATTTATAGGAATATTTGAAAGCCTCAATGAAATAAAAGTAGTTTCACTGAGCATATTATTCATGAAATGTGGACATCATTGTTGTAAACTTTTTAAGGTAGAGGGCATAGAGAAAAGAGCAAATGTTATGTTAGGATTTTACTTTACAAACTGAATTTGGGATTTTATTTCATGGACTTTCATTCTATGGCAGTTTATGATTATAATAATCATGTAGCTAATGTTCTGTAATTCAATTACTGAACTGTTGTGAACATTAACAATCATGTAGCAGATCTGAAGAGCAATGGGACAAATGGGTAATATTCATATTTCAGTTAGTTACAGCCTATTGCATAATTACTTAAGTTGCCATTTGTACAAAAAGTGATGTTGGCATTGAATTGCAGCAATTAATTTTGTGACTAATGCATCCTCTTGAAGTTGGTAGTAGGCACTAAAGGGAATTTATGGAACAAATGAAGATACATATCTTGTTATAAATCATCATGATACAAAAAATATTAGTGTTTGAAAATTTTTAGAGTAAAATTATATCTCTTGCCTATAGTTACAATTATGTTGCAATATGTATATTAACTGTATTTCATGGATGTTTTGTTGTAACCTGAAATAAAATATCCTCCATTTTGACATGTGGTTATCATGATAGACTTGGGAGATACTCTTCTTTTTTTAATTTTAACTGGAGAAAGCTATACTCATTTTAAATGAGTTTGTGAAATATACCTTATATATTTCATGTATCTATGTTTCCCACTAAGCTTAAAAATAATTAAAATATTTGAAAATATTGTAGAAATCATTATATTTTAATGACACTGTTTTAAAAGAGTATATAGAGTAAATTTCTAAAATATATGAAAATGGGTGATGGGCATTGAGGAGGGCACTTGTTGGAATGAGCACTTGGGTGTTATATGTAAGCAAAGAATCATGGGAATCTACGACCAAAATCAAGAGCACACTGCATACACTGCATGTTAGCCAACTTGACAATAAATTATATTAGAAATAAACAAATAAAATACTGAAACATGAATATATTAATTACAGAATCTATAACATTTGTATTTTAATTACGTGCCTTTTACTATACTTTTAGGTAAGTATGTTTAGTTCCAGGAAGAAAAAGATTTTTTTCTTTTTGCTAGATAATTTTTAGGAAAATATTATAAGTTCTTTTTGAACCATCATCATCTCTTATTTTTTGTATGTTATTTTTTCCTCTTGTGTATGTGTGTGTTTGTAGAAATGTGTTGAATTACTCTAAATGTTTAATTATAAATTTATCCTGAAAAGTGCACAGATAATAAACTTTCATGAAAAATGGTTTGCTCTTGTTAGTCTAGAAGCCAAAGTGGTCCCGACTGAGTCATAGTTAAACCAAGGTGTAAAGAAAATGGGCTACTCATTACAAAACATCACTTAAATAACCATTTCCTATTATTATACATTTTAGTATTATATTTATACTTCTTTATAGTACCCAGAGCACCTAGCACAATGCTGGGTACACAGCATATACCAATTAAGTTTTTATTCATTGATTACAGGATAAATCTGCATTAGACTGCTTAAGAAGTTGTTATAAGGAAGCTGAGAATAGATAAAAACAGTTTGTAAAAGATATAAGTACAACTCAATAAAAAATATCATTATAGAAATGATAGTCCTGGTAGAATGTTACAGAAAAGAAAAAAGTCATTCTTTATCTTTTCTCTTTATGTAATGTGATGCCTTATTTTTTTTAAATATTAGGCCACTGATAATTGAAAAAGTCCAGTATCTCACAAGACAGAATTTTGAGCCACCATCATAATGGCTACATTAATGATCTTATCTATCTTTTTTGTTAGTTTGAATTAACCATAAATAATTTTTAACAGTGCCTACATTGTGTTTGGAAGGGTAATATTATATAATGCTTCAGTGATGTTTTAATGGGATCTTATGACACCACTTCGGGGAAATGCTTAACTTCATATGTAACCATGGTTTATTACTCATTGAGATATGAAACTTCTCAGCCATTCTGGAATCCATAGTCCTCTAAAAATCAGGGTAAATGAAAGATTGATGTACCAAACTATTTATAAATATATGTGTATGCTGAAAAATTTTAAATCAATATTCAGATTTATAAATAGACCAGGTAAATGTGTCCCTACACATTAGGGCTTAGGAATAAACTACTGAGGTAATAAAATTGAAGTTAGGCTTATTAGGCTAAAATAAAAATTGCTGCTGCATTGGAGTGCCTGGGTGGCTCAGTCAGTTCAACGTACGACTTCAGCTCAGGTCATGGTCATGCAGTTCATGAGTTCGAGCCCCGTGTCAGGCTCTGTGCTAACAAACAGTTCAGAACCTGGAGCCTGCTTCAGATTCTGTCTCTTTCTCTCCTCCCTTCCCCTGCTCATGCTCTGCCTCTCTCTGTCTCTCAATAAATAAATAAATAAATAAATAAATGTTAAAAAATTTTAAAAATCAATAAATTGTTGCTGCATTATGTGAAAATCCTAACTGAAACTATATAAAAAAATAAAATTTGTCTAAGTACTTGCACTGTGCTGCTTATCTTTGTAGGATGAAAAACATTTAAAAAATATGTTACTTTTGCAACTAAAGTGACTGATTGTAATTCTAATCTGAGAGTCCTGGAAACTCTGCTTAACATTTCTCACTACTTAATAACTATTTATAAATGTTAAGTATATCATTAAATTATTCTTTCCTTTTTATATGTAGAAAGATTTTTTTTTACTTTAAATATCTTAAATTCTGGTGTAAGAGTCAGCCACTGTGTGCATGAAACATCATGAATAAAGAAAAGAAAGATAATGACATAAAGCTAACTCCTATTATTGAGGCTTTAGTATGGGATCTAAAAATGTTTATTCAGTAAATGTTTTATAAGAACCATATATGTTTCGATTCTGAGCTTGCACCTGAATTTACAGATATAGACGTCCCATTGTTTTCATTTAAGTAGTTCACAGTTTGCCACAGGAGAGAGACAGTTAAACAGTAAGTCAGGTATGTAACGGAGTGAGAGAAGTCTCAGAGCATATGGGAAACTTTATTGTTTTACATTGGTAAAAAAAAATAGGTAAAATTTCATTTTAGAGGATCTTTAAAACATCTTGAACACTAAAATATTTTTAAAAAACACACACTTTTCCAAGAAAGGATTGTTATGCTCTGTCAAATTTAGTAACACCTTTCTAAACATTTAAGGGTGTCTTCTTACTTATGTTCCTGCCTTCTCGCTAGACGATATTTAACTGTTGGATTTGCTGAACTAAATTTTAAATTTATAGACAAGTGTTTTTTGGGGGGGCTCTGTTAAACACCTATTTTCCCCACCATGAGAATCCATAAAATAGAACTTGTTGAGGCAAAAGAATGCATAGTAGCCAATAGAGGAATAGCTTTTATATGTTTTTTTTTTTCTCCCAGACACCAAGGGGGGAGAATACCATCTATGAAATACACATACTTATAGGATGTGAACAGCAGCATTCAAATCCCTAGTTGAATGTGTACAATTTTTTAGTTTTGATTAATGATACTGTATTATCAGAAGTAGAAACAGCATTAGAAATATGGCATGAAGAAGCAGTCATGTAGAAAGTTGGCAAGGGACACCACCCTGAAATTCCTCATTCCTGAAAAGTATGGAGGAAGAAATTTAAACTTGTTACTGTCCTTGTATTAACGGTCACACAAGATAAGAGGAGTTTGGAGAATGTAGGCTTACAGCGACTATTGCAGTATGGAGCAAAAGTACGTACATCAGAGAAACAGCACACTGCTGTGAGAAGTAGCTAAATCTCAAGATTAGAAAGAACGTTTTTCAGTGTCAGTTGCCAATACCCGTCCAAGTGAATCCTCAAAGTCTAGACAAGAAGCTAGAGTAGCATTTTGATTAAGTAAGGCTATGACTGAAACCATGTCAGAGTAGGCACCTCAGGAGACTATACTTTTTAATCCTTTTTGTATTATTTTTCCCAATAGCAGAATTGCATTCTCAGGGAAAGGACGAGGATTTAGAAGAGGTAAAACTTCCTCATCCCTTCTGGCATTATCAATTATCTTGGAGAGAGAAGTGGGTGGCAGTGGGCATTAAAGGAGAACTTGGAAATGAATAAGGGATTAAATTTTAATATGACTAGGATAAGACAATTGAAATGAGACAACTTTCATATCTAAAAATTATGGAAATTGTGGAATTTAACTGAGATGATTTTTTAAAATTTTTTTTATTTTTGAGAGAGGGAGAGAGACTGAGAGCAAGCAGGGAAGGGGCAGAGAGAGAGGGAGACACAGAATCGGAAGCAGGCTCCAGGCTCTGAGCACTCAGGATAGAGCCTGACACGGGGCTCAAACTCACAGACCACGAGATCATGACCTGAGCTGTAGTCGGCCATCCAACCAACTGAGCCACCCAGGCACCCCTAACTGAGATGTTAAGGGACACCTATCCCTAGGAAGAAATCAAGAATTGAACTGAAAACAGTTGATAGCACTTCTTGGAAAAAATCAAATTATCTCATGTTTATAACCCAAGACTTGAGATCTTTCACTAATCTGGGTTATAGATATTAACAAGACACCTTATTGTTTAATGAAATATATTGCAATTTTAGGTTAAAAACCCTAACAACATATTTCAAATACACCATTTTACAACCAGTATGATTTAAATATTTCTAACGTCAAAATCATTCCTGTGAGCAAATACTTGGGATAAAATTTCAACAAAGGCAGTTGTAATTATCCAAAGACAAAGCATTTACTTATAATCAAATCAAATTATAATCAAATGTGTTATTCATATATTAATTTAACAACTGAACATGTATAATTTTTAGTAACTTTCTAGATACTAGGAATATAACAGTAAAAAAAAAACAAAGCTTTTCTTGTGGAGTTTATATCTGAATGGTGTGGAGAGAAAGAAAAACAAAATAAAGAAGTAAATATATACAATGTCAGATGGTGATAAGTGCTGGGCAGAAAAATTAAGGAAGGAAAATAGAATATGACATTTCAGGGCTGATTTTTGAGGATACATTGGTCAGGAAATATTTCACTAATATGACATTTCTGCAGAGACCTAAAGAAAGTGATACATTTCAAGATTTTAGGTTTTTCTCTTTTCCAAAAGCACAACTCAAACCATCACTTCAAAGCATTTCTTAAAAATTTCAAGCTTAAGCTTGGTCTCCAAAAAACATGGGCCCATAAAAGAATATCATAGTTTCTTTCACAATTATGGTTATCCTCAAGGGGAATTTTTCAATGTTGCCTACAACTATCTTTCCTATATAAAGATACCATAACACTGTAGTAAGATTTTTCCACAATGGTGGTTGTTTTATAATTCTGCAAATTCAAAAAAAAGTAGTATAAATGGGCTCATGCAATGTATCACATTTTGAGATTGACTTCTTCACTCAGCATAATTTCCTGGAGATTCATTCAAGTTGTATGTCTATTTTTTTTTTCATTACTGAGTAGTATTCCATGGTATGGATATACCACAGCTTGTTTAACCATTCACTTGTTTAGGGATTTTGGACTAATTTCTATTTTTGGATATTAGGGATATAACTTTTATGAAGATTTGTGTAGAGATATTTTTTGTAAAAATACGTTTTCAGGAGGAGGGAAGATGGCGGCGTAGGAGGACGCTGGGCTCACCGCATGTCCTGCTGATCACTTAGATTCCACCTACACCTGCCTAAATAACCCAGAAAACCGCCAGAGGATTAGCAGAACGGAGTCGCTGGAGCCAAGCGCAGACGAGAGGCCCACGGAAGAGGGTAGGAAGGGCAAAGAGGCGGTGCGCGCTCCACGGACTGGCGGGAGGGAGCCGGGGCGGAGGGGCGGCTCGCCGGCCAAGCAGAGCCCCCGAGTCTGGCAGGCAAAAGCGGAGGGGCCTGACGGACTGTGTTCCGACAGCAAGCGCGACTTAGCGTCTGGGAGGTCATAAGTTAACAGCTCTGCTCGGAAAGCGGGAAGGCTGGAGGACAAAGGGAGGGAGAGCTGATGAGCCCCTGGACGACAGAGCTCAGTTTGGTGGGGAACAAAGGCGCTCGCCAGCGCCATCTCCCCCGCCCATCCCCCAGCCAAAATCCCAAAGAGAACCAGTTCCTGCCAGGGAACTTCCTCGCTCCGCGCAAACACCCAACTCTGTGCTTCTGCGGAGGAGCCAAACCTCCGGCAGCGAATCTGACTCCCTCCCGCTGCCACAGGGCCCCTCCTGAAGTGGATCACCTAAGGAGAAGCGAGCTAAGCCTGCCCCTCCTGCCCCTGTGCACCTTGCCTACCCACCCCAGCTAATACGCCAGATCCCCAGCATCACAAGCCTGGCAGTGTGCAAGTAGCCCAGACGGGCCATGCCACCCCACGGTGAATCCCGCCCCTAGGAGAGGGGAAGAGAAGGCACACACCAGTCTGACTGTGGCCCCAGCGGTGGGCCGGGGGCAGACATCAGGTCTGACTGCGACTCCGCCCACCAACTCCAGTTATACACCACAGCACAGGGGAAGTGCCCTGCAGGTCCTCACCACTCCAGGGACTATCCAAAATGACCAAGCGGAAGAATTCCCCTCAGAAGAATCTCCAGGAAATAACAACAGCTAATGAGCTGATCAAAAAGGATTTGAATAATATAACAGAAAGTGAATTTAGAATAATAGTCATAAAATTAATCGCTGGGCTTAAAACAGTATAGAGGACAACAGAGAATCTCTTGCTACAGAGATCAAGGGACTAAGGAACAGTCACGAAGAGCTGAAAAACGCTTTAAATGAAATGCAAAACAAAATGGAAACCACCACGGCTCGGATTGAAGAGGCAGAGGAGAGAATAGGTGAACTAGAAGATAAAGTTATGGAAAAAGAGGAAGCTGAGAAAAAGAGAGATAAAAAAATCCAGGAGTATGAGGGGAAAATTAGAGAACTAAGTGATACACTAAAAAGAAACAATATACGCATAATTGGTATCCCAGAGGAGGAAGAGAGAGGGAAAGGTGATGAAGGGGTACTTGAAGAAATAATAGCTGAGAACTTCCCTGAACTGGAGAAGGAAAAAGGCATTGAAATCCAAGAGGCACAGAGAACTCCCTTCAGACGTAACTTGAATCGATCTTCTGCACGACATATCATAGTGAAACTGGCAAAATACAAGGATAAAGAGAAAATTCTGAAAGCAGCAAGGGATAAACGTGCCCTCACATATAAAGGGAGACCTATAAGACTCGCGACTGATCTCTCTTTTGAAACTTGGCAGGCCAGAAAGAATTGGCACCATATCTTCAGTGTGCTAAACAGAAAAAATATGCAGCCGAGAATCCTTTATCCAGCAAGTCTGTCATTTAGAATAGAAGGAGAGATAAAGGTCTTCCCAAACAAACAAAAACTGAAGGAATTTGTCACCACTAAACCAGCCCTACAAGAGATCCTAAGGGGGATCCTGTGAGACAAAGTACCAGAGACAACACTACAAGCATAAAACATACAGACATCACAATGACTCTAAACCCGTATCTTTCTATAATAACACTGAATGTAAGTGGATTAAATGCGCCAACCAAAAGACATAGGGTATCAGAATGGATAAAAAAACAACACCCATTTATTTGCTGTCTACAAGAGACTCATTTTAGACCTGAGGACACCTTTAGATTGAGAGTGAGGGGATGGAGAACTATTTATCATGCTACTGGAAGCCAAAAGAAAGCTGGAGTAGCCATACTTATATCAGACAAACTAGACTTTAAATTAAAGGCTGTAACAAGAGATGAAGAAGGACATTATATAATAGTTACAGGGTCTATTCATCAGGAAGAGCTAACAATTATAAATGTCTATGCGCCGAATACCGGAGCCCCCAAATATATAAAACAACTACTCATAAACATAAGCAATCTTATTGATAAGAATGTGGTAATTGCAGGGGACTTTAACACTCCACTTACAGAAATGGATAGATCATCTAGACACACGGTCAATAAAGAAACAAGGGCCCTGAATGAGACATTGGATCAGATGGACTTGACAGATATATTTAGAACTCTGCATCCCAAAGCAACAGAATATACTTTCTTCTCGAGTGCACATGGAACATTCTCCAAGATAGATCATCTACTGGGTCACAAAACAGCCTTTCATAAGTTTACCAGAATTGAAATTATACCATGCATACTTTCAGACCACAATGCTATGAAGCTTGAAATCAACCACAGGAAAAAGTCTGGAAAACCTCCAAAAGCATGGAGGTTAAAGAACACCCTACTAACGAATGAGTGGGTCAACCAGGCAATTAGAGAAGAAATTAAAAAATATATGGAAACAAACGAAAATGAAAATACAACAATCCAAACGCTTTGGGACGCAGCGAAGGCAGTCCTGAGAGGAAAATACATTGCAATCCAGGCCTATCTCAAGAAACAAGAAAATTCCCAAATACAAAATCTAACAGCACACCTAAAGGAAATAGAAGCAGAACAGCAAAGACACCCCAAACCCAGCAGAAGAAGAGAAATAATAAAGATCAGAGCAGAAATAAACAATATAGAGTCTAAAAAAACTGTAGAGCAGATCAACGAAACCAAGAGTTGGTTTTTTGAAAAAATAAACAAAATTGACAAACCCCTAGCCAGTCTTCTCAAAAAGAAAAGGGAGATGACCCAAATAGATAAAATCATGAATGAAAATGGAATTATTACAACCAATCCCTCAGAGATACAAACAATTATTAGGGAATACTATGAAAAATTATATGCCAACAAATTGGACAACCTGGAAGAAATGGACAAATTCCTGAACACCCACACTCTTCCAAAACTCAATCAGGAGGAAAGAGAAAGCTTGAACAGACCCATAACCAGCGAAGTAATTGAATCGGTTATCAAAAATCTCCCAACAAATAAGAGTCCAGGACCAGATGGCTTCCCAGGGGAGTTCTACCAGACGTTTAAAGCAGAGATCATACCTATCCTTCTCAAGCTATTCCAAGAAATAGAAAGGGAAGGAAAACTTCCAGACTCATTCTATGAAGCCAGTATTCCTTTGATTCCTAAACCAGACAGAGACCCAGTAAAAAAAGAGAACTACCGGCCAATATCCCTGATGAATATGGATGCAAAAATTCTCAATAAGATACTAGCAAATCGAATTCAACGGCATATAAAAAGAATTATTCACCATGATCAAGTGGGATTCATTCCTGGGATGCAGGGCTGGTTCAACATTTGCAAATCAATCAACGTGATACATCACATTAACAAAAAAAAAGAGAAGAACCATATGATCCTGTCAATCGATGCAGAAAAGGCCTTTGACAAAATCCAGCACCCTTTCTTAATAAAAACCCTCGAGAAAGTCGGGATAGAAGAACATACTTAAAGATCATAAAAGCCATTTATGAAAAGCCCACAGCTAACATCATCCTCAACGGGGAAAAACTGAGAGCTTTTTCCCTGAGATCAGGAACACGACAGGGATGCCCACTCTCACCGCTGTTGTTTCACATAGTGCTGGAAGTTCTAGCGTCAGCAATCAGACAACAAAAGGAAATCAAAGGCATCAAAATTGGCAAAGATGAAGTAAAGCTTTCGCTCTTTGCAGATGACATGATATTATACATGGAAAATCGATAGACTCCACCAAAAGTCTGCTAGAATTGATACATGAATTCAGCAAAGTTGCAGGATACAAAATCAATGTCCGGAAATCAGTTGCATTCTAATACACTAACAATGAAGCAACAGAAAGACAAATAAAGAAACTGATCCCATTCACAATTGCACCAAGAAGCATAAAATACCTAGGAATAAATCTAACCAAAGATGTAAAGGATCTGTATGCTGAAGACTATAGAAAGCTTATGTAGGTAATTGAAGAAGATTTAAAGAAATGGAAAGAAATTCCCTGCTCATGGATTGGAAAAATAAATATTGTCAAAATGTCAATACTACCCAAAGCTATCCACACATTCAATGCAATCCCAATCAAAATTGCACCAGCATTCTTCTCGAAACTAGAACAAGCAATTCTAAAATTCATATGGAACCACAAAAGGCCCCGAATAGCCAAAGGAATTTTGAAGAAGAAGACCAAAGCAGGAGGCATCCCAATCCCAGACTTTCGCCTCTACTACAAAGCTGTCATCATCAAGACAGCATGGTATTGGCACAAAAACAGACACATAGACCAATGGAATAGAATAGAAACCCCAGAACTAGACCCACAAACGTATGGCCAACTCATCTTTGACAAAGCAGGAAAGAACATCCAGTGGAAAAAAGACAGCCTCTTTAACAAATGGTGCTGGGAGAACTGGACAGCAACATGCAGAAGGTTGAAACTAGACCACTTTCTCACACCATTCACAAAAATAAACTCAAAATGGATAAAGGACCTGAATGTGAGACAGGAAACCATCCAAACCCTAGAGGAGAAAGCAGGAAAAGACCTCTCTGACCTCAGCCGTAGCAATCTCTTACTCGACACATCCCCAAAGGCAAGGGAATTAAAAGCAAAAGTGAATTACTGGGACCTTATGAAGATAAAAAGCTTCTGCACAGCAAAGGAAACAACCAACAAAAGTAAAAGGCAACCAACGGAATGGGAAAAGATATTTACCAATGACATATCGGACAAAGGGCTAGTATCCAAAATCTATAAAGAGCTCACCAAACTCCACACCCGAAAAACAAATAACCCAGTGAAGAAATGGGCAGAAAACATGAATAGACACTTCTCTAAAGAAGACATCTGGATGGCCAACAGGCACGTGAAAAGATGTTCAGCGTCGCTCCTTATCAGGGAAATACAAATCAAAACCACACTCAGGTATCACCTCACGCCAGTCAGAGTGGCCAAAATGAACAAATCAGGAGACTCTAGATGCTGGAGAGGATGTGGAGAAACGGGAACCCTCTTGCACTGTTGGTGGGAATGCAAATTGGTGCAGCCGCTCTGGAAAGCAGTGTGGAGGTTCCTCAGAAAATTAAAAATAGACCTACCCTATGACCCAGCAATAGCACTGCTAGGAATTTATCCAAGGGATACAGGAGTACTGATGCATAGGGGCACTTGTACCCCAAAGTTCATAGCAGCACTCTCAACAATAGCCAAATTATGGAAAGAGCCTAAATGTCCATCAACTGATGAATGGATAAAGAAATTGTGGTTTATATACACAATGGAATACTACGTGGCAATGAGAAAAAATGAAATATGGCCCTTTGTAGCAACGTGGATGGAACTGGAGAGTGTGATGCTAAGTGAAATAAGCCATACAGAGAAAGACAGATACCATATGGTTTCACTCTTATGTGGATCCTGAGAAACTTAACAGGAACCCATGGGGGAGGGGGAGGAAAAAAGAAAAAAAAAAAAAGAAAAAAAAAAAGAGGTTAGAGTGGGAGAGAGCCAAAGCATAAGAGACTGTTAAAAACTGAGAACAAACTGAGGGTTGATGGGGGGTGGGAGGGAGGAGAGGGTGGGTGATGGGTATTGAGGAGGGCACCTTTTGGGATGAGCACTGGGTGTTGTATGGAAACCAATTTGACAATAAATTTCATATAATAAAATAAATAAATAAATAAATAAATAAATAAATAAAAATAATAAGTTTTCATTCTTCTGGGATAAGTTCCAAGAGTTCAACTGCTGGGTTGTATGGCAATTACATGTTTTATTTCATAAGTAACTGCAAAATTATTCTCCAGAAAATGCTATACCATGTTACATTCCCACCAACAATGTATGAGCAATCCACTTGCTCTGAATTCTCATCAGCATTTAGAATTTACACTGTCATTATCTCTCTGTATCTATCTATCTATCTATCATCTATCATCTATCATCTATCTCTATATCTACCTATGTATGTATTAATATCTCATTGTGGTTTTATTTTTAATTCTCATGATGGTTAATGATGTTGAACATATTTCTATGTGTTTATTTGCCATCTATTTATCCTGTTCAGTAAATGTCTGTCCATGTCTTTTGCCTGTTTTCCAATTGGATTGTTAATATTTGTAACTATTTTATTGGTAAAATTTATTGAGATCAAATTCAGTTAACATAAAATTAACCATTTTGAAGTGTACAATATAATACATTTACAATGTTGTACAGTCACTCCCTTTATCTACTTTCGACCATTTTCATGTCCCAAAAAGAAAACCCCATGCTCATTAAGCAGTCACTCCCAATTTCCCTCTCCCACCATCCCCTAGCAACTACTAATCAACTTTCTGTCTCTATATATTTGAATGTCCTGAAAACTTTATACCAGTGGAATAATGCAATAGCTGGTCTTTTGAGTTTGGCATCTTTTACTTGTCATAATATTTTTGAGGTCCATCCATAACATACTTTATCTTTAGGGGTGGAATTGTTGAATGATATATTTTGTTTGCATTTTTGAGGAACTACAAAACTGTTTTCTATAGCAGCTCAACCATGTACATTCTCAGCAACAATGAAGGGTTCTAATTCTTCTGCATGCTTACCAACAATTGATGTACTTTCTTTTTTAATTATAAGCAACCTAGAGTTTGAAGTGATATCTTTTTGTGGTTTTGATTTGCATTTCTATCATGACTAATGTCGAGCATCTTTTCACATGTTCACCATTCATATATTTTCTTTGAAAAAATGTCTATTCAAGATCTTTGCCCATTTTACTTGGGTTGCTTGCCTTTTTAATGTTGAATTTTAAGGGTTTTTATATATTATAAATTTTAGAAACTAGACCTTTATCAGATATATAATTTACAAGTATTTTCTCCCATTCTATAGGATATCTTCATTTCATGATTTCCTTGATGCATAGAATTCTTTAGTAATGATAGATCTAATTTGTCCATATTTTTCCCCTTTGTTCCTTTTGCTTTTGGTGTCTTATCTAGAATCCATTGCAAATCTGTGGTCATACAAATTTGCCCCTATGGGTCTTTTAAGAGTTTTATAGTTTTAGCTATTACATTTAGGTCTTTGTTCCATATTGATTTAATTTTTAAATATGGTTTGAGAAGTGCTTGGGTGATTCAGTTGGTTAAGCATCCAACTTTGGTTGGGGTCATGATCTCACAGTTAATGACTTCAAGCTCCTCATAGTGTGGAGCATGCTTGATATTCTCTCTTTCTCCCTCTCTCTCTGTGCCCCTCCTTCACTTGCTCTCTCCTTTCTCTCTCTCTCAAAATAAATAAATAAATAAATAAATAAATAAATAAATAAATAATAAATAAAGTGTGAGATAGCAGTCCAACTTCATTACTTAGTATGTGAATATCCAGTTATACCAAGAGAATATTCTATCTAAAATCATTTGATAAAGGAAGTATTAGCTTATTTCTGTACTCTCAATTATATTCCATTGAGTTATATATCCATTTTTTGCCAGTTCCATACTATTTTGATTCCCATAGCTTTGTACCATATTTTAAAATCAGAAAGTATGAATCCTACAAGTTTGTTTTTCTTATGCAAGATTGTTTTTGCTATTCTTTATGAAATTTAGGATCAACTTTTGTATTTTTGCAAAACAGATCATTGTCATTTTGATAGGGATTGCATTGAGTCTGCAGATTGTCTTCTACAACGATATTAGTCTTCTAGTTAAGAACATGGGGTGACTTTTCATTTGTATAGATATTTAATTTCTTTTAGAAATTTTTAAAATAATTTTCAATGTGCATATCTTGTCTTTCTATAGTTAAATGTATTGCTAAGTATTATTTTGATGCTATTGTGCATGAATTTTCTCTTAATTTTATTTTCAGATTGTTTTTTGTAATGTATAGAAATATAACTTATTTTTTTGCAATGATATTGTTTCATCCAGAATTTCTGAATTATTTTTATTGACTATATTAGTATTTTCATGGATTCTTTAGGATTTTCTATCTTTAAAATTATTCTATATGAAAAAATAGATTCTTTCTACTCATCCTTTCCAATTTTATTTTATTTCTTTTATTTCTTTTTCTTGACTAATTTCTCTGGCTAGAACTCCCAGCACAATAGTTAAATAGAAATACTTAAAGTGAGCATACCTGTTTTGTATTCTTTCTTATCTTAACAGCTAAGCTATCAATTTTCATTGTGGATGTTAATGTTAGCTGCATATTTTTCATTAATTTTCTACATCAAGTTGAGAAAGTTCCTTTTTATTCCTTTTTTTGTTAAGTAATTTTATCATGAAAATGTGCAGGATTTTCTCAAGTGTTTTTTCTGCATGAACTGAGATGAAAATACATATTTTTCCTTCCTTTTATTGATGTGGTTTATTACATTGATTGATACTTCTATGTTGACATTGACTGATACTTCTATGTTGGAATTTCCATTGATTCCTGAGATAAATTCTACTTGATCTTTGCAGATAATCCTCTTCATATGATGCTGGTTTCACTTTGATAGTTTTTTTGTGGAGAATTTTTTCATCTATAGTCATAAGGTATATTTATCTATTACTTTTTCTTGTGATATTTATATCTGGATTTGGTATCAGGGTAATTCTTGCCTCATAGAAGCAGTTAGGAAGTGTCCCCTCTTGTCTTGTTCAACTTGGACTGCCATAATAAAATACCATAGACTGGGTAGCTTAAAAAAACATAAATTTATGTCTCACAGTTCTCATGGCTGGAAGTCCAAGATCAGGGTAGCAGCATGATCTGGTTCTGGTGAAAGTTCTTTTCTTGGCTTTCAGATGGTTACCTTCTCTGTGTGTGTTCACATGATCTCTATTTTGTTCATACATGGTGGGAGACAGCAAGCAATCTGGTATCTCTTATTATAAGAGATACTAATACCATCATGTGTGTTCTATACTTATGACCTCATGTAATCTTAATTACCTCTCAAAAGTCCCATTTCCCAATACCTCACATTGGGGTTTAGGACTTTAACATAAATTTGGGGAAGACAAACATTCAGCCCATAACCCTACTTTTTATATTTTTTGGAAGAGTTTGAAAATTATTGGTGTTAATTCTTTAAATATTTGATAGAATTCAGTGAAGTTACCTGGCTCTGGATTTTTCTTTATTGGGAAGAATTTTATTACTGATTCAATGTATTTGTAATAGGCCTGGTAATATTTTCTATTTCTTCTTGTATCTCTTTTTGTAGTTTGTGTGTTTCTAGTGAATTGTCTATTTCAAAAATGATATCTAATTTTTGGCTTAGAATTGTTCATAGTATCCTTTCATAAACATTTTTGTTTCTGTAAGTTCTATAATAATATCCTCATTTTAACTTCTGGTTTTAGTAATTTGTATCTTCTCTATTTTTTAAAGTACTCTGACTAAAGTTTTATCAATTTTGTTTCTCTTTTCACATAATTAACTTTTGTTTTTGTTGATTTTCTCTATTGTTTTTCTCTTCTCTATTTATTTTATCTACCCTATAACTTTTATTGTGTTCTTGTTTCTGTTAGTTTTACATTTAATTTGCTCTTATTTTTTAAGTTCCTTGTGGTATAAAGTTATATTATTGATTTGGGATCTTTTTCTATTTTCGTGTAGGTGTTTAGTACTATAAATTTCCCTCTGAATACTGCCTTTGTGGCAACCCATAAGATATATTACGTTCTATTTTCATTTCCATTTATCTTAAGGTGTTTTTTAATATTGCACGTGGTTTATTCCTTGACCCACTGGTTATCTAACTGTTTTTTTTTCATTTGCACATATTTGTGATGTATCCAGTTTTATTCTGTTGTTAATTTCTGGTTTCATTTTATCATGGTGAAAGAAGACACTCTGTATGATTTCATTCTTTTTTAAAGTTATTGAAACTTGTTGTATAACGTAGAATGTGGTCTATCCTTGAGAATTTCATGTTTAATTGGCAAGAAATATTTATTATCTTGGATGAGGTGACTTGTTTTGTATAAGCCTGTAGGTCTAGTTAGTTTATGGTATTATTTACATCCTCTATTTACTTAGTGATCTTCTGTCTAGTTGTTGAATGGAGTATTGAAAGCAGGGCACTGAATTCTCCAGTTTTATTGTAGACCTATATCTCCCTTTAATTCTATCAATTTCTGTTTTATGTATTTTGGGGCTCTGTTGTTTTATGTGTTTATAATTGCTACATCTTCCGGATTGATCCTTTTATTAATAATATCAATACTTTCTTTGTCTTCTGTAATATTTTTGTCATAAAATCTATTTTATATGATATTAGTATAGCTACTCTAGAAATCTTTTACTATCTACATGGAATATTTTTTCCTCATTCTTTGTCTTTGGATGAAAAATAAGTCTGTTGTAGAAAACATGTAGTTGGCTCATGTATGTTTTAATCCACTCCGCATGTCTCAGCCTTTTAATTGGATACTTTAATCCATTTATATTTTAGATAACTGTTTATAAAGAAAGATGTACTTCTGCCATTTTCCTATTTGTTTTCCTTTTCCAAAGTTTTTATTTAAATTCCAGTTAGTTAAGATACAATACAACATTAGTTACAGGTATACAATCTAGTGATTCATTGCTTACATATAATACCCAGTGCTCATCACAAGTGCCCTCCTTAATACCCATCTCCTCACCCACCTCCCCTCCAGTAACCCTCAGTGTTTTCTTTATAGTTAAGAGTCTATTTTCTGGTTTGTAGCTCTTTTTTTCCTCTATGTTCATCTGTTTTGTTTCTTAAATTCCACATTTGAGTGAAATCATATGGTATTTGTCTTTCTCTGACTTATTTTCATTAACATAATACTCTCCAGCTCCATCCATGTAATTGTAAACAGCAAGATTTCATTCTTTTTTGTGGCTGAGTAATGTTATATTGTATATATATACCACATCTAGTTGTTTTCTATATGTCATATCTTTTATGCTTTTCAATTTATCCATTAATGCTTTGCTTTGTGATTATTATTATTCTATAATGGATTCACTTTCTTTTTCTGTATATTTGTTTAGGGATTACCTTGAGAATGAAATACCATCTGAACTTTACAATATCTCAGTTTTACTCAATAGCAACTTTCTTCCAGTACTGTATAAAATAGCTCTTTTACAGCTCTATCCCTCCTCATGTTATTATAACAATTTACATTTTTACACAGTATGTGCCTATTAATGCACATTCATACTTGTTTTATGAATTTGTCATTTTAAAAGAGGATGCATACCAAAAGTATAATAATATCATCTTTTATATTAAGCTATGTGACTATTTTTTTTACCATTGTTCTTTATTTCCTTTATGGCTTAAGGATGCTGTCTAGAGTCCTTCCATTTCAACCTGAAAAATACCCTTTAGCATTTGCTTTATGTGGCTCTACTAGTGATTTGTTTATCTGTGAATGTGCTAATTCCTCTGGGTTTAAAGGGTAGGTTTGAAACACATAGAACTCTTTGTTGATATTTTTATTGCATTTTAAATAAATATTTCATCCCACTGCCTTAGGGCTTCCATGGATTGTTAAAAGAAACTTACTGTTAATCTTATTGAGGGGCCCATGTATATAACAAGTAGCTTCTGTCTACTGGTTTCAAGATTCATTGTCTTTTAGACTCCACATGTTTGTATTTTTTTTCCAGTTTTTTTTCTTGTGATTTATTTCTAGTTTCCTACCACTGTGGTCAGAAAAGGTGCATGATATGATTTCAAGCTTCTTAAATTTATTAAGGCTAGTTTTATGGCCTAATATGTGATCTATTCTGGACAAAGTTGCATGTGCACTTGAAAAGAATGTGTATTCTATTGTCTTTAGATGGAGTGTTCTTTTTTTTTTTTTTAATTTTTTTTTCAACGTTTATTTATTTTTGGGACAGAGAGAGACAGAGTATGAACGGGGGAGGGGCAGAGAGAGAGGGAGACACAAAATCGGAAACAGGCTCCAGGCTCTAAGCCATCAGCCCAGAGCCCGACGCGGGGCTTGAACTCACGGACCGCAAGATCGTGACCTGGCTGAAGTCGGACGCTTAACCGACTGCGCCACCCAGGCGCCCCAGGAGTGTTCTGTATATATCTGTTATGTCCATCTGGTCCAAAGTATCATACAAAGATGTTGTTTCCTTACTGATTTCCCATCTAGATAATCTATCCATTCATGTAAGTGGAATGTTTATGTCTTCTACTATTAATGTATTACCATCAATTATCTCTTGTTATGTCAGTTAAAAACCAATGGGTCAATGAAGCAATCAAAGAAGAAATAAGAAGTATATGGAGACAGATGAAAATGAAAACATAATGATCTGCTGTGTCTCTGGGATACACTGAAAGCAGTTTTAAGAGGGAAGTATACAGCAATACAGGCTTACATCAAGAAACAAGAAAAAACAATCTGACCTTATACCTAAAGGACTAGAAAAAGAAAAAGCAAAGCTGAAGGTGAGTAGAAAAAGGGAAATAATAAGTATCAGAAGAGAAGTAAAGGACATAAACACTAAAAAACAATAGAAAAAATTAATGAAACCAAGAGCTGGTTCTTTGAAGAGATGAACAAGTTTGTCAAATCTTTAACCAGACTAATTAAGAAAAAAGGAGAAAGGGCCCAAATAAATAAAATCAGAAATGAGAGAGAAGTAACAACTGAAACCACAGAAATAGAAAGGATTATAAGAGAATACTGTGAAAAATTATATGCCAACAAACTGGACAAATTAGAAGAAATGGATAAATTCCTAGAAACACACAATCTTCCAAAACTGAACCAAGAAGAAATAGGAAATCTGAATATACCAATTACAAGTGATCACATTCAATGAGTAATAAAAAAAAAACTACCAAATTAAAAATACACAATGAGATTGATTCACAAGTGAATTCTACCAGACACTTAAAGAAGAGTTAACACTTATTCTCCTCAAACTATTCCAAAAAATATAGGAAGTAAAGCTTCAAAATACATCTTTTGAGGTCAGAATTACCCTAATAACAAAACCAAAGACACTACAAAAATTTAAAACTACAGGCCAATATCCCTGATGAAAATATATGCCAAAATGCACAACAAGATATTAGCAAAGAGCATACAACAATACATTAAAAATATCATTCACCACAGTCAGGTTGGATTTATTCCTAGGATGCAAGGATGGTTCAATATTCACAAATCAATCAATGTCATATACCACATAAACAAAACAAAGAATAAAAATCATATGATCATCTCAATAGATACAGAAAAAAAACATTTGACAAGATTCAACACCCATTCATGATTAAAACTCTCAACAAAATGGGTTCAGAGGAAGCATATCTTTTTTTTTTGAGAGAGAGAGGGCACAAGTGAGCAACGGGCAGAGCGAGAGAGAGAGAGAGGGAATAGAGAGAGAAGTGGGGCTCACCCAAACTGGGGCTTGAGATCACCTGAAGCAGGGCTTGAGCTCACCCAAAGTGGGGCTCCTGCTCACCCAATGTGGGGCTTGTGTTAACCTGAAGTGGGGCTTGAGTTCACCTGATGTGGGACTCAAACTCACAAACTGTGAAATCTTGACCCAAGCCAAAGTCAGATACTTACCGACTGAGCTACCCAGGTGCCCCTAGAGGGAACATATCTTAAAGACACACAACTATCATCATCCTCAATGAGGAAAAACTGAGCTATCCTGTAATTCCAGAAATAAGACAAAGATGTCCACTCTCACCACTTTTATTCAACATAATGCTAGAAAAACTAGCCACAGCAATCAGACAAGAAAAAAAAAAAGAGGCATCCATATTGGTAAAGAATGGCTTATACTGTCACTATTAACAGATGACCTGATACTATATATAGAAATTCCTAAAGATTCCATTGAAAAAACTACTAGAAATAGTAAACAAATTCAGTAAAGTGCCAGGATACAAAACTAACACCCAGAAATTGGCAGCATTTCTATACACTAAACAATGAAGTAACAGAGAAATTAAAAAAAAAAAACAACACTTACAATTGTACCAAAAAACCAACTAGGAATAGAGGTGAAAGACCTATACTCTGAAAACTGTAAAACACTGATGAAAGAAATTGAAGATGACACAAATAGAAAGATGTTCCATGCTCATGGATTAAAAGAATTAATATTGTCAAAACGTCCGTATTACACAATCTACACATTTAATACAATTCCTATAAAAATGCCAACATTTTTTTTCACAGAGATAGAATAATACTAAAATTTTTATGAAACCACAGAAGACCCTGAATAGTCATAGCAATACTGATAAGGAAGAACAAATCTGGAAGTATCACAATTCCAGATTTTAATAAATACTACAAAGCTGTAGTAATCAAAACAGTATGGTTACTGGCTTGAGGTCAGAATTACTGATCTATGGTTCCATAGATCAATGGAACAGGGTAGAGACCCCATAAATAACACAACATTTATATGTTTGATTAATCTATGATGAGAGGCAATAATATACAATGGAGAAAAGACAGTCTCTCAATAAATGGTGCTGGGAAAACTGGACTACATGTAAAAAAATGAAACTGGATTACTTTCTAACATCACACACAAAAATAAACTCAAAGTGTGTTAAATACCTAGACATCAGGCTTGAAACCATAAAAATCCTAGAAGAGAACACAGGCAATAATTTTTCTGACACCTACCATAGCAACATTTTTATAGATATATCTCCTAAGACAAGGGAAACAAAAGCAAGAATAAACTATCAGGACTATATCCAAATAAAAAGCTTATGCAAAACAAAGGAAACTATCAGCAAAGCAAAAAGACAACCTACTGAATGGGAGAACATATTTGCAAATGATATATCTGATAAGGGGTTAATATCCAAATTATATAAAGATCTCATATAACTCAACACCAAAACAATAAAAAATCCAGTGAAAAAATGGGCAGAGGACTTGAATAGACATTTTTCTAAAGAAGACATACATATTGCCAATAGACACATGAAAAGATGTTTAATATCACTAGTCATCAGGGAAATGCAAATTAAAACCACAATGAGATATCACTTCACACCTGTTAGAATGACTAAAATCAAGAAGGCAAGAAACAATTAGTGTTTGCTAGTACGTGAAGGAAAAGAAACCCTTGTGCGCTGTTGGTGGTAATGTACATTAGTACAACATTGTAGAAAAAAATATGGATGTTCCTCAAAAATTAGAAATACCATATGGCCCAGTAATCCCACTATTGGTATTTACCCAGGGAAAAAGCAAAACACAAGTGGAAAAGATGTATGCATCCCTATCTTTATTGCAGCATTATTTACAATAAATAAGACATGGAAGCCATCTAATAGACAAATGGATAAGAATATATATACACAAAAGAATATTACATGACCATAAAACAAAACATGATATCATGCCATTTGAGACAAGATGGACAGACTAAGTATTATGCTAAGTGAAATAAGTCAGACTGAGAAAGACAAATACTATTTGATTTTACTCATGAATGGAATTTAAAAAATGAGTCACAAGAAGCAGAATCAGAGCTATACATACAGAGAACAAACTGATAACAGGGAAAGAAGGTGGGGGATTGGGCAAAATGGGTGAAGGAGAGAGGGAGATACAGGCCTCCAGTTACAGAATAAGTCACAGGATAAAAAGAGAGCATAGGGAATACAGTTAATGATATTGTAATAGCAATTAATGGGACAGATGGTAGCTATACTACTGGGGAACATAACATAATGTGTAAACTTATCAAATCACTAAGCAGTATACCTGACACTAATGTAACATTTTGTGTCAACCATACTCCTCCCCCACCAAAATAATTCTTTGTCTTTACCTTTCAACAATTTGACTATTATGTATATTATTATGGATCTCTTTGAATTTTTCTTTCTGTACAGTTTGTTGACCTTCTTGGCTATGTATATATTCATATTTTTCACCAAATTTGGGAGGTTCTTCACCATTATTTCTTGAAATACATCATTTTCTCTCCTGTCTCTTTTAGTGACATATTTTGTTCCCTTGATCTCTTATGGTTTATTTACTTTTCTTTATTCTTTTTTCTTTCCTCTCATTTTTTTTTGCTTTTATTTTTTTATTTTTTATTTTTTTCAATATATGAAGTTTATTGTCAAATTGGTTTCCATACAACACCCAGTGCGCATCCCAAAAGATGCCCTCTTCAATACCCATCACCTACCCTCCCCTCCCTCCCACCCCCCAGCAACCCTCAGTTTGTTCTCAGTTTTTAACATTCTCTTATGCTTTGGCTCTCTCCCACTCTAACCTCTTTTTTTTTTTTTCCTTCCCCTCCCCCATGGGTTTCTGTCAAGTTTCTCAGGATCCACCTAAGAGTGAAAACATATGGTATCTGTCTTTCTCTGTATGGCTTATTTCACTTAGCATCACACTCTCCAGTTCCATCCACGTTGTTACAAAGGGCCATATTTCATTCTTTCTCATTGCCACGTAGTACTCCATTGTGTATATAAACCACAATTTCTTTATCCATTCATCAGTTGATGGACATTTAGGCTCTTTCCATAATTTGGCTATTGTTGAGAGTGCTGCTATAAACATTGGGGTACAAGTGCCTCTATGCATCAGTACTCCTGTATCCCTTGGGTAAATTAGTAGCAGTGCTACTGCTGGGTCATAGGGTAGGTCTTTTTTTAGTTTTTTGAGGAATCTCCACACTGTTTTCCAGAGTGGCTACACCAGTTTGCATTCCCACCAACAGTGCAAGAGGGTTCCCATTTCTCCACATCCTCTCCAGCATCTATAGTCTCCTGATTTGTTCGTTTTGGCCACTCTGGCGTGATCCTCTCCTCATTTTGGATAGTCTCAATTGACCTATCTTAAAGTTCACTAATTCTTTCTTCTATGTGCTTCAATTACCTGTTGAACTTTTTGAGTGAATATTTATTTCATTGCAGTTATGGCACTTTTCAGCTCCAAAATTTCTATTTGGTTTCTTTTTATTATTTTATCTCTTTTTGATATTCTGTATTTGGCAAGACATTATTCTTCTGGTTACCTTTATTTCCTTGTCAAAGTTTTCCTTATCTATAAGACCATATTCAAGACAGTTTCAACACAAATTCTATTAATACTCTAATTTTTTATTGTTCATCCATACTTTTTACTTCTTCACATGCCTTGTAATTTTTGTTGAAACATGGGCATTTTGAATATTATAATGTGGAAACCAGAAATCAGATTTTCTCCCTTACTCAGGGTTGGTTGTTGCTCCTTACAGACTGTTGTTTATTTTGTTGTTGCTTATTTACTGTCTTTCTACTTTTGTAAACTCTGTATTATTTGCTGTGAATTGCCACTGGAGTCTTTTTCATTCCACATTTGGTCAAGTAGTGTTTTAGCACAATTTCGTTAAAACCTAGAACAAAACAAACAAAAGAAAAAGAAAATAATCCTCTCCTAATGTTTACAGATTGGTTCTGTGTTAGCAGCTTCTTCAATGTTTAGCCAGTCTATTTACAATTCTGCTTTGCCCTTCACTTCTTGCTTTCACAAAGCCTGAAGTCTACCCAGAAGTTAAAGGGTAGGGTCTTCTCTATTTGTTCAGTATTTGTCCAGCCTTGAACATGTACATTGTCCAGCCTTAGGCATGAGAATTTACTCTAAATTCTCCTGTACATGCTGATATATATTTTTTAATTTTTATTTATTTTGAGAGAAAGAGGTGGGGGTGGAGGGAAAGAGAGAGAGAGAGTCACAATCAGGCTCTGCGCTATCACTGATAGTGATAGGGCTCAATATCATGAACTGTGAGATCATGACCTGAGCAGAAATCAAGAGTCAGACACTCAAACAACTGAGCCATTCAGGCAAACCATGTACATGTAGAGATTTTAAAAGTCCATTCACCACAATGAAGTACCAGCTTACAACCTCTAGGTTGACTGTAATATAAAAAGATGGAAAATAACAAATTTTAGTGAGGATATGGAGATACTGGGCTCATCATTCATTATTGATGAGAATGTAAAATGGTGCATCACTGTGGAAAAGTTTGGCAGGAACCAATAGTTCCACTCCTAGATATATACTCAAAAGGACAGAAAACATGTATTCTAATAAATACATGTACACACATTGTTCATAGCAGCATTATTCACAATTACAAAAGTTGGAAACAGTGTCAAATGCCCATCAACAGAAGATTGGATAAACAAATTATTGTATACATATACAATGGAATGTTTTCCAGCCGTAAAATGGAAGAAGTACTAATAAATGCTACTACTTGGATAAACCTTGATTTTTTGTTAGAGTTTAGATAGTGGAGTAGTAGTGGGACCCTATGCTTGCCTCCTCCCTTGAACAGAGCTAGGTAGATATCAAATCATTCTGAACACCCAAGAAATCTATCTGAGGACTGAGAGAACAAACTACACAATTAGAGGAAGAAAAGAGGCCACATCATGGAAGGTAGGAGGTGTGGAGATGTGATTTGGGGGAGAAAAGAATCTTGAATTCTGAGGAGGGGAAGGAGGCCTGGATAAACCTTGAACACATGAAGCTAAGTGAAAGAAGCCAGACACAAGAACATCACATTGTTTGATTCCACTCATAGTTAATACTCAGAATAGGTAAGTCCATAGAAATAAAACATGGGATTGGTAATATTGTTTTGGAACTAGATGAAGGTACTTGCTGCATGAAAATGTGTTTTTATTAAGTGCCACTTAGTTTTTCACTTGAAAATGTTAATTTTATATTATGTGTATTTCACCCCCATTAAAAATATCCTTTATTCTTCCATGTATCTTCCTTTCCAACCATGTCCTTCTTAGGTTTTACATTTTATATATGGCTAAACCTTAATGTTGTCCTATGGCCTAAGATTGTAGCAGCCAACAACTGTCACTTTAAATGTTTTCAGCAAATGCTTCCCAAGAGGCTATTCAAGCCTGAGGAAAGCTCTGCATCAGGTTAAATAAAGGGAAGCCATTGCACTAGTTTTATAGGGAGCCACCATATGGGTTAAAATACAGAACCACAATTATTTGAAAATAATGGTTGTATTTCTCTTTCTGGTACCACCAATCAGATCAGGGGTGCAGAGTGAGGTCTTCCTGGCCACCACCAATCTTGGAAATGGAAAATTGTAGGTAGGAAATTTAAAATGCCACAGCTCTTTCTTACCACAAGGCAACAGCTTCTTCATTAAGCCTTTCTCTAGTTGTTATATATTTTAGCTAGATTCCAGAGTACCAAAAATGTTCATTTTTCAATATTTACTAGCTTATTGTTTCTATGGAAGGACAGAACCCTGGAATTCCCCACTTCACCATTTTTTGTATGAAATAATCATTGATAGTTCTTTATACATGTTATTTACTAGTCTATTTTCTGATATACTGTTTACAAATATTTTCCCTCAGTTTGTAGTGTGTCTTTACCTCCTTTTCATATGGCTTTTCAGAGAGCAAAAGTTATTACTATTAACGAGGTCCAGTTTTTCTTTTTAGAGATCATGCTTTTGATGAAGCCTTGAACTTTTTGACTAGCCCTAGGTTCCCCAAATTTTGTTTTTGTTCTAAAATTTTATAACGTCGCATTTTATATTTAAGTCAATTTGAGTACAAATTTATATTTGATACAATTTGAGTACAAATTTATATTTGATACAATTTGAGTACAAATTTAAGTCGATGATACCATATGAATACAAATTTTTGGTTCATACTCAAAAAATCAGCATTCTATTTCTGGGTCCTCCATTTTGTTCCATTTATCTATCGATATCTTCCTTTGCTAACATGCTATCTTGATTACTATAGCTGTATATTAAGCTTTAATATCAGGTTAAGTAATTTTCCCATGTTATTCTTTTAAATATGTTTTATCTATTCTAGGGCTTGTGCTTTTTCATATATTTTTTAAAAGCTTGTTTACATCTACAAAACACCATTCTGAATAATTTTTATATGAAATACATTAAACCTATAGGACAATTTGGGGTAAATTGTCATCTTTACTATGTTGTCTCTTATAATCCATGAACACAGTGTGTCTATTTATTTAAAGTCTATTTAACCATTTTCAGGATAAAGCTATAGTACATGATTTAACTGTATACCTAAGTATCTCGTTTTCTTTGGACTAGTTGCAAATTATATTGATTTAACTTTGGACTCTTTACATTCATTTTTATTATATATAAATGTGATGGATTTTGTGTGTTATATCCTGGGACACTGTTGAATTCACTTACTAATTTTAGTATTTTGCAGATTATTTGTTATTTTTTATGTCGACAATCATGTCATCTGCAAACAGAGATAGTCTTATTTTATCATTTTAAATTTGTATCCCTTTTATTTATTTGTTGTTGCATTATTGAAGTGGCTAGAATTTCCAATATTTTGTTGACTGAAAGTCAACCCATCTTTGCCTCATTCATGAGGGAAAACATGTCAGTCTTTCACATTTATATATGTTGTTAGCTGTAAGTTATGTAGATGCTCTATCACACTGAAGTAATTTCCTCTCATTCTACCTTGGTGAGAGTTTTTATTATGAATGGGTGTTGGACTTTGTCAAATGTTCAGCTATACCTATTGAAATAGTCATATCATTTACTTCTCTATAATGTTGATATGGTATACTACAATGTTTTTGAACTTTGAAGTAGATTTGCATACCTTGAGTAAATCTCTGTGGACACAGTATATAATGTAAAAAAATAAAATGTTGACTACAGTGATTTAATATTTTGTGGAGGATTTTTGCATATAAGTACATGAGAGATAATGGTATTTAGTTTTCTTTCTTTTATTGTATTCTTTGTCTATAATACTGACTTCATAAAATGAATTTGAAAGTGTTTACTCTCGTATTTACTGGAAAAGGTATGTAAATTTGTTGTTAATGTTTGAAATTCTGCAGTCAAACCTTCTTGCTCTTGGGGTTTCTTGTCCAAGAGATTCTAAATTAAGAAATTAGTTTATTTATTAGTTATAGTGCTATTAAAATTATCTATTGTATCTTGGTTGAGTTTTGGTATTGTGTGTTTCTTAAGAAATTGGTCGATCTCTTTTAAGTTGTATAAAATATGAACTTAAATTTAAAATAGCCCCCTTATTATTTTTTTAATGGTTGAAGGCTTTGTATTCATATTCTCTTTTTCAGTCTTTATATTAGTCCTTCTTGTCTTTTTTCTTTCTTATTTTGCCACGTACATTTATTTACCTTAATTTCTCACTCAACACTACTTTATTTGTCCTCCATGTATTTAGATATTAAAATGCTTTTCCTTTACATTCAGTTGTATGTACTTAAAATAATTTTTTGTGATTTCGTCTTAGACTCATAGAGTATTTAGAAGTGAGTTGTTGAATTTCCAAGTGCTTTGATATTTCCTTGGTGTTTTTCTGTTACTGATTTCTAGTTTAATTATATTATGATAGGTTAACACACTGTTTGGTTTCAGTAGTTTTAAATTTGTTGAGACTGGTTTCATTGATCAGAATATGGTCTGTCTTTGTGAATGTCCCTCAGGTGCTTAGAAAAAATATGCCTTCTATTGATACTGTTTGGTGTGCTGTAGATAACATCAATTAGATCCTGTTGGTTGATGATTTAGTTCAGATTTTCTGTAATATTGCCGGTTTTCTGTCTAATAGTTCTATCGGTTGTCTAGAGGGGTTTTTTTAGTCCTCAACTATAAACTTGGATTTCTCTATTTTTTCTTTCAGCTCCATCTGTGTCTGTTTCATATATTTTAAGTCTTTGTTGTTTGGTATGTTCACATTTAAGATTATTATATTTTCCTGGTGCATTGATTTTTTTTATCATTATGTAATGTCCCTTTTTGTCTCCACTAATATTCTCTATTCTGATGTTTATCTAGTATTAATATGGTGCTTATTTGATTAATTTTTGCATGATATATCTTTTTCCAACCTTTTACTTTTAACCTACCTATGGTTTTTATTTTGAAGTCATTTTCTTATTTTCTTTGTTCTTTGTTTCCTTAGATTCCCTCTTCTTTATTCTTACCTTTCAAGGATTATTTTAATATATAATTTTAAGAATTCGATCTGGATTTATTTTTGGAGATAACTGTGTAGTTTTCTTAGTAGTTGGTATAGATAATACAATATGATCTATCAAAGTCTATTCATAATAATATTATACCACTTAGGGTCAAATATGAAAACCTTACGTCCATTTAGGTCTTTTTATCTTCCTTGATTTTAAATATCATTTCCATGAGAATTAGTATGTAATTTGTATTTCAATCATCAAATATTATTTATATAATTTAGGAGGAAATTGAAAGTCTGTGTTATATAGACATATTTTAGCTTCTTTCATTGTTTCTTCCTTTCTGATGATCCAAGATTTTTTTTTATCATTTTCTTTAGTTTTGAAGAACTTTCTTAAGCCAATATTTTAGGGTAGGGCTACTAGACACATTTTTTTTTTTTTTAGTTTGAGAATGCTTTTATTTTATCCCATTCCTAAAAGAGTTTGCCAGATGTCAAACTTCTAGTTGACAATTCTTTCCTTTCACTTCCTCTGGCCTGCATGGTTACAAAGTAGAAATGTTCAGTCATTGAAATTGGTGTCCCCACATTGGTAATGCCTCATTTATCTCTGGCTGCTTTCAAGGATTTTTCTTTGTCTTTACTTTTAAAGATTTTAATTATGATTTTTTTTTTTTTTGGTGTGGATTTGTTTGGGCTTATCCTATGTGGGATTTGCTATTCTTTTGGATTAACAGGTCACTATGATTTTTAA